>NW_020291592.1:1701984-2246538 GCF_003184755.1 Aspergillus piperis CBS 112811
TACTAGGGGAAACTACCATGGACATTTGGGGGGGAAAAGTGACTGATAGGAAATAAGTCCGGCGTCGTAGTCAGCCTACCCATGGAGATGTCATCCATGCTCCTGACCTGCTCCGGTTCCCCTCCCCCTCCCTCTTTCTTCTTCCCTCTTCTTCCCTTTGCTTGTTCTGTCGCCATAAACAACTTCTACTTCACTTCAACCACTTCCCGGTTGCCTGTTACCTCAAATCTAGACGTGTCTGTTGATCCGTCACTGTATCTATCTGTCCCGACTACTATAAGTGGTCTCCAACCCAGACAGGCGGTATAAGCAGTGCTTCCGACCTGTCGTGTTTACACTCCCACCCTCCGGCGTGTCCACGGATCTCCGCTCCAGATACGCTGTTCTCTCCGTTCATCCGGCACGGCCCTTGTATCTAAACTTCTTGCTACACCTGTTCCTCCGCATCTGTAGCACTGGAACCTACTGTAACTCCCCCTCCTGGAGCATCAGTTACCCGCTATTCTATGACTCCTACTGATAAGCGTTGCTCGACGATAGACCATAACTCCACAGGATTCCTCCGGCAGTGAATCCATATTACCCTTGCGAGTGTCGTTGCCGGTCGACCACACCGTCAGAACCTCCGTTCTCAGCCCGCACCAAGGGTTCTGAGAGCGGCTGTCTCAACTGAGCTCATATTGCCTCTGAGAGGCAATCCCTTTGAATGCCACCGGCAGCTTCGGACGATTTGTTTCGCCAGCAGAGCCGGTCCTTAGGTGACACCAACCCCTTTCCTGAAGACCCCAGCCGAGCCACCTTGGAGCATGATCTCGGTGGAAAGACCAAGAAAAAGGGGAAAACCGGAACCAAGGGGAAGAATAAAGCAGCCAAAGCAGTTCCGAAGTCTACACCTGACGACCTGTAAGTCTGAATCCCTTCCACGTGTCTAGAAGGATCTTAGCTCTATGTGGACAGTTGGCTGACTTGGGTTGACGCGTCGTATGCAGTCTAGAAGTAGAAGCACCGTCCCCGTCACCGCCTCTGCAGGCTGAACCATCGTCCTGCCCCAATCCAACATTGGAGCCGCCACCTAGCAACAATATCGTGTCACCGGTGCTTGATGCCCTTGGCACTCTGGGGGATTCTCCGGAGAATGACATTGCTTACCGCACCGGTACATGGGCCAAGTCCATCCCGTATGGCAAGAGTCCCCCGAATGATGCCGTTGATGGCGAATTCAACAGCGGATCTCCTTTCGGTTTCCTCACTAGTCAAGACAAAGGCGGATTCAGCCACCCCTCGTCGACGTCTCCCCCTCCGGGAGCGAGGCCCTTGAGCTATGGGCGGGGTTACGCTACCAGCAGTGTCTCTAGACAGCACTCCGTGGACCGACAAAAGAGCAACTCCGTCAGTAGTCCATTCAATAACCAGGTACCCCTGCCGCATCTGCCGCAGGCCCATTTCTATGGAGCGCCGGATATCGATTTGCCTCTGTTCTCTGGCCAGAATAGGGCCGCAACGGACGGCAGTTATTCATTCTGTGCGTTCGATACGATCATCAGTCCTTCATCCAAAGCCTCCAGAATGGGGAGTAGCGTTCTCCTGGTCGGCACGGATGGCGGCTTGGATGTTCTTGCCATTGAAGATCGGAAAACACGTCCTGTAGGGAAGTTGGCAGGTCTCAATGGCCGCGTAATCGAAGCAAAGTTGCTGAGCAACACTTCGACTCACGACCAACCCCATGTCGCTGTCATCATTCACGGCCCCACTGCTCAACCAGATGATGAGGGGCATGCATCTTCGAATAGCTCGGAAGCAAACGACATTCCCACTGGGAGACAGTCGGCCGCCGGAGGGCGTCCGAAAGAAGAGACCAGATACTATCAGACACGGGTCGAGGTGTATTCTTTGAGGACGGGAGAACACATCACCACGCTTCTGTCCACGCCGCCCACTCCATGCTTTGGCAATATACCTGGCCTTCCTGCCTTGGCTCCTTCACCGGCTGGGAATCTGAAGCTCTTGGTGAGCGGTAGCTACGTTGTCGTAGCGTCAGGTTCCAGTGGGGAAGTCTACATGTACAGCATGAGCAAATATCAGTTCTTAGGAAAAGCATGGACCAGTATCAAGTCGAAAGAATCTCGGCGATACTCCACGTCTTCTAGCTCCACCGACCCAGATGGATCTCAGTCTGATTCTCCTCATGGATCTCTCAACTCTGACAGTCCTATCGTGGCATTGAAGGGGAGGTGGCTAGCTATTGTCCCACCATCCGCAACTTACAGGGCTACTCTCCGTGCGGTCGTGCCGACGTCCTTGTTGCAAGGAAAGGCTTTCGGGCTTGAGACTCGAAGTCCTCCGTCGCGTCCAGCTATAACCTGCGCTACTGATGTCGGAGAAGGGGAAAGCTTTTTCGGCAAAGTAGCCCGGGGTGTTACGCAGGAGCTCATGCGAGGTGCACGCTGGATGGGTGATCAGGGATTGCAAGCATGGAATAATTACTGGAATAAGGAGCAGGCTCAAAGCATGCCAGCCCGCCGGTCGCCTAATTTGACGGAGTTCTCACCTCAGGGGTACAATCTCTTTCCTCCCACTCATGCCCAGGACACCCAGTCTGTGTCTACTACCGAACCTGATTTGGTATCGATCTTCGATCTGCGAAAGCTAGACGAGGGCGAAGCCAAGAGCTCTTTGTTCAATCCAGTGGCCACTTTCCAAGTACCGAATGGCTGCAGCTTCCTTTCATTTTCGCCCAACGGCCTCATGCTATTTACTGCGAGTAAGAAGGGAGACGTCCAGTATGTTTGGGATGTTATGCAGGCCAAATACTGTCGAGCCGGGGCTTTCCTCTCGGATGACCCAGCATCTGTGCAGCCGAGCGTGCGGCAGGTTGCCCGGTACCCGCGATTGACCACATCCCATATAGTTGACGTGGTTTGGTGTCCGCCTTCTGGAGACAAGCTCGCAGTGATTACGGGTAAACCGACGGTGCATGTCTTTGATCTGCCTCGGAGCGCCTTCCAATGGCCTCCTTTTCGACGGTCGCTACCAAAGCCTGCGAAACCGCCTACTGCTGATGCTCCGGCAGAAGAGCTTCCCGACCGGGGGCCGGCTGCAAATCCATTGTCGGCGGCCTTCAAGATGGTCGGTGGTAAGACACAGCCCATTCTTGCTGCAGTCAGGGGGCGTACTCCCTCCACCGGGGCCGCTTTCCCCTCCGTGGGTGGTTTTGCAATGCCCTCTGCAGCTGGAGTGAGAGGTGGCAAGGCGGTTGCTGCTGGCCTTAGTAAATCAATGGGAGCCGCCGCCACCGGCACTGTCAAAACGGTCAACACCATCCGACATGGTGGTGAACACCGCCTACACCTTTCCAATCTGTCTCGGGACCCCGTTGCGGCTCGTGTGACGTGGATCATCCATAAAGGAATGCCGTTCTTGGGCCTGATAGATGGGGGTTACTTCCGTCTATACAGAATTAAACGCTCCACCTCGCCCAGTAAGAGCAGGCAGGTGCAGTCGGTGATCGGAAACAAAGAACTTGAGTTCCGCTTGCCTCCCCATATGCAGACACCTTGCGGTCCCATGACCGTGGGTCCAACCGCCACCACAGAACCAACGGTCTCTGCAACGTTGGCTCTGCCATCCGCGGCTCTACGACCGCCGCCAGCGTCGAAGCTCAAATGCCAGCCTCTTTCGCAGGCGGAGATCGAGACAAACACACCATATCAACCCTTCCACACTGACCAGAGGGTAAACCTCTTTGTGTACAATGAGGCAGACGACTCCGTGGGTTCAGTCCCGACGGGTCAATGGGCATTCGGCGGCTCTCTAGCCACAACGAAGCTTCACGTACGACCATTCAGCGCCTCCAGTGAAGAAGACGATGATATGGTACATGAACAACACCATGGTTTTGGAGCTGAAATGGAGAATCTAATCAGCCTGGGAAATAGTACGGGCAATGTGGAAGAAGTGGTCATTACCACACGCAGAAAGAAGAAGCAGGCTTCAGCCATGGCCCCCGGCGGCGGGGTTGATGACGGTTTCTTTGAAGATGACTGCGAGGTCTTGGACTTCGCTCGGGACCGAGTCTAATTGCGATAACCACAATTACCATGCCGCTGGCGGGGCTCTATAAGATTTAAACTAATATGTCACATTCTAGACTTACATTGGTATGGCGTTGGTGTGATTGGGATTTAGGCTCGCTCATTTCCGCTCTTGCTTTGGTTGTGACTCCATACGAACCTCTTTCTGGCATGCATTACTGCTTCGCATGATTTATGGCTTGACGCAATATGTCCGCGTGTCTCATGCCAAAGGATTTTCAACATGCATCTAGGCGCCTCCTAGTCAAAGCAGAGACGCAGGCGAAGATATCGTCATTTCGTTCTGCACGTCAGAGGTCAATGACATTGGGAATTTTCTCTTCCTCACATCGGCACTATTTGACTGCACTCGCTATCTGATGCCAACTTTGTGTTCGCTGCGTACATGTCGGATATGCGCTCACTCGTTCTCTTTCTGCCCACACCGCTGTATTTCGATGCATATTTCCGTGGCCGTTCGATGTTACAATTGATGTTACATACCCAGTGCTGTTCTGTGAGCCAGATAGATGAAACCATGCGGGCGTTAATCGTAAAGTACATATATATATAGGTGAAATAGACATGTGCTTGAGTGATAGATATGATGAACGCAGATTACATGGACTACAAGGAGTTATCGGAATATTTGCTACTAACTGGTAACTTGTCAAGAAACCTAATTAAGTCCTGTTTCCACATGCCCATAGCCATCCTACCAAATTCAATCCCTATGCTTCAATTAGTAGCTACCACGAATATAATACACCATATCAATCCTTAATCATCAACAACAAAACAAAATAATAGATCTGCAGTGCACGATGATCATCAACAGTCACTTACCGAACCCGAGCCCGAGACCCACCGAGGGGGTGAGGAATATCAGTGGGTATGCGGGGTCTGAATACTTGACACACCATATATCAAGTATCACGATAATTAATACCGCGTATAATTTACTACGTACAGAAGGCGATTTATGTATGGATCTTGTAGACTTGGATAACTAGGCTCAGCATTGCTTGTAGCTACAGAGTCGCTATCCACTATATGGGATTTCTTGCGAATTGGGGAAATACTATAGTAGTATAGGGGAGCTAGACAAAATGATTTGGTTTCTCGGAAAGAAGATGTGGTCACGTGAGTGGTTTTTCTGGTTTAAGATAGGTAGAGTGCAGAAAGTACCAGTAGAAGAATAAAATACATGAGCTGAGCACTACGTAGTAGTAGTAAAATAAATCTGGTATGAATGATAAAAGGGACAAATGATCAATCAAATTTCGGATGGGCCAGTAGGTATACAGATTCAAGAGAATTATCAAGCAAAAGCAAAGCAGATAGTAATCAATCAAGTTGATTATTTATCCACGAGAGTAGAATAAGTTAAACAGGTAGTGGTGGTAGTAGTACCTAGTGACAAGTTCCCATATTAGCTAGTTTCCTTAATTTCCCGTAATCAATCAATCATATTAACACAGAGCGCTGGATTAAGTGTGCAAGTAGACAGATAGCTTTCCCCCTCCCTTTCCCCCATCATCGATCAAGGTATAGCGGCTCAGCTCATTTACAGAGCCCAAGCAGCCAAGACGAAGCCAAGCACACCGGCTGCGGAAACGCCCAGCTTGAGCTGGGTGATAGCAGCGGCGTTCTCGGTGCTGCTGGCGTGAGCACCAGTCGCGGTGCTAGTTCCGGAGGAGCCAGACTTGGAGTCGGAGCCTGTTGTTGAAGATAATGGTTAGTCAAGAAGTAGAGATGTTTGGGGAGGTAGAAGGTGGACGTACCAGAGCCGGTCGACGAAGAGGAGCTTCCGCTCTTGGTGGTGCTGGCGTCGTTGGAGCCGGCAGTGGTAGCGGAAGAGCCCGACGCTCCCGTAGCACTGGCCGGGAAGAAGTAGCTGCTGTAGCAGCTGCTCTGGCAACTGGCGTAGGATTGCTGGTCGCTGGGGGAGCCGGAACCCTGGGGACAGGCGGCAACGCAGCTGGTGGTGTCGTTGGCTTGGGCGTTGTCGGGGCAGGGGACGCTGTAGCAGTTGGCGATGCAGCAGATCTCGGTTTCAGCGCCTGAAGATTGTTAGTTGGATTGCTCTTGGTAGACTTCTTGTTGTGGTAGATGGATGGAGTGTAGAAGACGCAGGTGGTTGGGTTATGCGGACGGGATTGGGGGAAACGTTGAGAATGCAGAAATGGCGTGGGTATGACAGCATTGGAGAGGAGAAAGGAACTTACACTTGGCAGCGCAGGAAGCCTGAGGAGACAAGCTAGCAGTGGTCGTCGCGGCACTGGTAGTGGAGGAAGAGTCCTGGGCGACGGCGAGAGCCAGGAGGGAGGAGAGAGCGATAGCGCTGTTGAACTTCATCTTGACGAATGGATCGAGGAAACGACAGACGTTTTGAGATTGACTGAAGTGTAGAAGTAAGTAGCGAAACGAGCGCGACAGAGTAGCACGAAACGAAGGACTGTAAGGGAGGAGAGGAAGAAGAGGAAGAAAGAAAAGGAAGAGGGGGAAGGCAGACGAGGTTATGAAAGGGAAAAAAAGACGGGCTGTAAATAACGGGGCCAAGGATGGCGAGGCGAACAATGGACCGGGGGAAAGTTGCCCAAGCGTATCAGGCGATATGCTGGGATTCACCGCGCCTGGCACCAAATTAGGGTCATCCAGCTGTCGGTTCGCCAGTTGCGATTAGCGGGGTTTCAGCAAGCCGTCAGAGTCGCACAGGCTAGTGCGCTGGATTCCTCAAGAAGCGTCTGGATAAGTGGATTCACTGGGCCGGAGCTAGTAGTCCACACCCTTACATTTGGTGGCAACTCAATAACATCGGGAAGAGACATTTACAGGGTGGATGTGCACTTGTGGAGGCGCCATTCGTGGAGTTGGCATGGATTTTTAGTTTTAAGCCGGTGCCTACGAGAGATGGTGGAGAGAGAGAGAGAACAGCGCGAAGCACAGTCCAGGTTTTGGACCCAGTCCTTCAATTTGGTGGTGGTGAAGAGTGAGCAGCCAGTCAACAATCACAGACCCTGAAAATCTGGGGACTGCAAAGGATCGGCTAAAAATAACCCTAGACATAAGAGGGAATCCAAGGGTCATTTCAAGGCACTAATAGCGCTACTCCAACGCTAAACCGGTTGCTGCTAAGCTAGTAAGAGCTAGACTGTCTCCCACTAATTCCATCTTAGTCCGTCACTGTCCACCATTCGGTCTTATCAGTGGATGGGGTTGAGACAGCGCATCCGAAGAGGTGGAGAGCACCCGGTCATTGGTGGGCTGATCTGTCAGAAAGTGTCATGCGAACACACTGGAATGCACTAGATATCAGGGTAAAGAGGGTGGTTGGAGACTGTTGGCAAGTCTTGTAGGCACCACGGTCACGAATAGGGGCCGGACTATCAAGGGATTCTGTCAGATTCATCGACACTGGAATTGCTTTTTCAGGCCTAGTGTGCCTCGGGCAGATCCGACATGCCTGTCCTGGCGAATCATTCTTTATCCGCTCAATAAAAAACTACAACAGCAACAAAAAGATGGGGATGGAAAAGGATCCGGAAGACTTTCATCCTACCCATCACGTGGCCATCCTCAAACATTCTTGGATGGTTTCGAGGCTGAATTATTGACAGTCTGGAAACCTTGTTCGAGTTGGAGATTCTCATCAATGTCATCCCTATTCATTGATCGACTAATGGGCCTTATTCTATCAGCTATTATACTGGCACTACTTTTCCTTTAGCATGTGCCGCCCCTTTTATACAAAAGCAAATATTCAGGTATACCTTGACTATAGACAGCCTCTGAAAAGCCTGAACTTTGAGACGAACTTCGAGGATGAATTTATCTACCATCTTGTTGACTCACTGTACTTCAGATCTTACTAGTTACGCAATTCTATGTTAGATGACAATAAGAGTCACCAGTAACTATCGATCAGGCTCATAGTTAGTGTTGAGTCCTAACACGGATTATGAGTTGGAGCCATCGGGAGACATTACACCAATAATCTGCTACTGGACTCGGCATCAATAGAGTTTAATTGGTGTTTGAGCTCGCAGTAAAAAAGCCAATAGCTCTTACAAATCTTGTCGGCACTGTTTTACCATCAAAGCAACTCAAATAGCCCGGCATATTTCATTCTCCGCGGGAGGACACAGAGTGGAGAAGCCTAGGGCTTTAGAGATAGTTGGTCGTAGTCACAATAGTTGGTGAATGGGGCATCGCTAGCTAGTATGGTTTTGCAGAGCGACAGGAGGAAGATACAGCCTAGCTGAGAATTTACCTAGAGATTTGGAGAGCACCTTCGCCGGTATAAGGCCACGTGCTTGAGAGGCCTTCTAGTAAACATTGTTATCAATATCCTGTAAGAACGTCACCCCCAGGCCTTCTGCATCCTACAAAGAGCACCTAAAGCCAACTTTCTAGAGTATGTCGAGGCCAAGAAAATCCCGGCCAATTTGAAACTCGCGGGGTTTCACTTTAAGCGTTCCGCAGTTGGGTAATTTGCTTGCTGTATATGCAGTGTGCCTATCTGGCAAGGTAAGTGCAGGATGCAGACTGTAAAGACCGACTGAATACTAAGTTGCTTTTTCTATTATCTAGTAGCTGGCTCTATGGATTGCATGTCTACCCCTATTTACTCCTTTGATTCCATGAAGCTTTAATTGTCGGCGGTTCTTTGTCATATTGCCCGCAAGAATGTGGAACGATTAGAGTTCCTTTCAAGAAGTAGGTATTTCCTCTTTAGATTTGCTATACTCTTCTTTGAAACTTTCAGCTCGAGATCGACTGTGCTATGTCACCACAGCGCGATATGAAGGGTCATTGAGAAAAATTGTCCATCGGTATGGCTTGTTATGATGTTACAGTCATCGCATTTTCAGTAGTGCGAGAGTAACATCTGATTCGACTTCCCCAATAGTCTCCATATCAATGTATAATTTCTTTCTGAGCCAATGTGTGAACTGATTCTACCCAGATCTAGATCAGGACTAGTTTAGTATCCCTTATCAAGGCGAACTAGACCGCTTACTCGCTACTTATGTAAGCTTCTTTATCGATAAGGACATGTGATTGCTCTCAACGCGTCGCGTCCAGGTATCTTCGACAGTGGTCGGGGTTTTATCCTACGATGCACCTCGGGTTCGCTATGTTCAGTCTTGATAGTGGCTCCTCTGACTATTTCGACGATGATCTGGGCGACTTGGGCGTCGACCGGCCTTCAAATGCGGCAGACTCGACCGATCCTGACACTCCCCGACCAGCCAAGCGCCGTCGTCTGAAAGCTAGTAAAGATACCCCAAACGCGGAATTGCAATCGCATCAAAAGTCTCGTGCAGAGCGTCGCGATGGGGCTAGGACAGCGCTAAGCTCAGACTCATTTATCGACTATGATGACGACGAAGTGCCCTCTCCCGAACGAGAGTCACACTACTTCCAAGACGATAGTGAACGAGAGGCACGATCCAAATACAAAGTCTTCGCTCCCAAGAACGCAAATTTTCAGGAAAATATCTTTGTGACGCAGCTAACACAGCCCCCCTCTCCGCCGGAAATTCTTCGTGGTCCCCGTTGGAAGAAGCCTGATCCTGGCTTACCTTCCCGAACTGCTGCCACCCCGCTGCCAATAACAACTCAAACCAGAGACTCCGCTACTGATGGTGATGGAAATGATGAGTATGACGATGATGAAGAGATGAAAGCAGCGATTGAGGCATCGTTGCAATCGTTCGAGGAGGAAACATCAAGACCAGCTCCCTCGGTGCCCTTGCAAAAGCCCCCGTGCCCATCTGCTCCTCCCATTGTTGGACAGCAGAACACTACCGTTGTGGCCTCCAATGATCTTCTGGACGATATACCTGATGATGCCTTCGACTCAGACCTGTCAATGTCACCACCTCCTGCGCCTCAGCCTCGCCTGGCGGCTCAGTCATTCACACAGTCAACGAATCGCCCATTAGGTGTTCGCCAAACCACACTATTTGGTATGGTTGCCAGACACCCAGAAAATCAGCCACCGCGCGGTGAACAGGTGTACTCTCCGCCTGAGAAGAGCGAGCCACCTACTCAGCATAAACTCAACCAGGAAGCCTTGGGTACGTGGGTTTATCCTACGAACCTGGGTAAAACTCGAGACTATCAGTTCAATATTGCTCAAAAAGGCCTTTTTCATAATTTGCTTGTAGCATTACCCACGGGTCTCGGAAAAACGTTCATTGCAGCTACTATCATGCTCAACTGGTTTCGGTGGACCAAAGATGCTCAGATTGTCTTTGTTGCGCCCACAAAACCGCTAGTTGCTCAGCAGATTTCTGCATGCTTTGAAGTCGCTGGGATCCCTAGATCCCAGACCACTATGCTCACGGGAGAGGCTGCTCCGGGAATCCGAGCCGAAGAATGGAAGGCAAAACGCGTATTCTTCATGACGCCTCAAACTTTGATCAACGACCTAAAAACCGGGATTGCTGACCCGAAGCGAATCGTCCTGGTTGTCGTCGATGAAGCCCATCGTGCAACTGGTGGTTATGCATATGTTGAAGTTGTCAAGTTCCTGCGGCGGTACAATCAGAGCTTCCGTGTCCTGGCTTTGACAGCTACGCCAGGCTCAACAGTGGAATCTGTACAAGCTGTCATTGACGGACTTGATATATCGAGAGTTGAGATACGTACAGAGCAGTCACTCGACATTAGAGAGTATGTCCACTCGAAAGACACGGAGGTGCAGACATTCCAGAACTCAGAGGAGATGGTCCTTTGCATGGACCTAATGTCGAAAGCCCTACAGCCCCTTCTCGATCAATTACGGAGCACAAATGCCTATTGGGGGCGTGACCCCATGGGTCTCACAGCATACGGGCTCACCAAAGCCAGACAACAATGGATGCTATCCGACTCCGGCAGAAACGCTCATTTCGGCGTGAAGGCCAAAATGAATGCAATCTTCACGGTTCTAGCCAGCTTGGCTCATGGTATCGATCTTCTCAAATACCATGGGATAACACCATTTTACCGTCATCTTTTGCACTTCCAATCCAACACCGAGGGACAAAAGGGTGGCAAGTACCAGCGGCAAGTCGTTCAGGACGAGAGCTACAAGAAGCTTATGAACCATCTGCAGCCGTGGACAAAGAATCCAGAGTTTATTGGACACCCCAAATTGGAGTATCTGAAGCAGGTGGTGTTGAATCATTTTATGGACGCTGGTGAAGGCTCTGGTGCAGACGAAAACAAGGATCAAGCGGCCACTCGCGTGATGATATTTGTACACTTCCGTGATAGCGCAGAAGAAGTCACGAGAGTACTCAAAAGATACGAGCCCATGATTCGGCCCCATGTCTTCGTCGGGCAGAGTAGCGCGAAGGGCTCGGAAGGAATGGGACAGAAAACGCAACTCGACATTGTGCAGAAGTTCAAGAAGGGAACCTACAACACAATTGTTGCGACTTCCATCGGTGAGGAAGGTTTGGATATCGGTGAAGTGGACCTTATCGTGTGTTACGACTCTTCAGCTTCACCTATTCGTATGCTCCAGCGCATGGGACGTACCGGTCGAAAGAGAGCAGGAAAGATCACGCTCTTACTCATGCAAGGCAAGGAAGAGGAGTCTTACATCAAGGCCAAGGACAACTACGAAAAGATGCAGCAAATGATAGCGAGTGGCACCCGGTTCACTTTTCACGATGACATGTCTCCGCGGATCCTGCCCCCGGGTGTGCGGCCTGTTGCTGACAAACGAGCGATTGATATTCCCGAGGAGAATACTGTGCGAGATCTTCCAGAGCCGAAACGGCGAGGCCGGGCACCGAAAAGGCCGCCGAAGAAGTTCCATATGCCTGATAATGTCGAGACCGGATTCACTACGGCATCGAACTTGGCCGGGACCTCTAAGCGCAAAGCACCAAACAAAAGTAAGGCTCGCACGCCGACTCCAGAGCCCGTAGAATTGCCGGCGCTTGAAGATGTTCTGCTTACCCCGGCGCAGCAAAAAGAACTTGAACTCCTCTACAGCAACGCTGGGCCCAGTGAAGAGCTTCTGGTCAGTTATCCCAGAAGCGACGCCTTCCCACGCCTTCAGCTTGCGCCTAGACCTACGAAAGCTGTTAGACACGGGTCATTGACTCGTCGCATGATTCAGACGTTGCAAAAGATGGACCAGATTACTCCAAACTATGGGGATCGTTACAAGGAAATCATAGCACGTGAGGCGGCCTCCAGGCCGGAGGCCTCGATAGTAGCGCCGAAGTCCAATGGTCATGGGGAGGTTCATTCCCGGACCAAACCTAGACGCACATCCAAGGTGGTATCATCCAAGCCAAAGGATCATGAAGAGCGAGATGTGTCTGAAGTACAACGAACCCCACCGGCCAAGCACTCGGTATCAGCGACTAACGCTGAAGTGGAACCGTTCTATTGCTCGCAAAGGACTCAAGACGGAGATACAGATGACGATTTTGATCTTCCAGATGTCTCTACTCTTTTGGACAGGAGTGTGGAAAGGCCCCCGAAACGGGGCCGGTTTGTTTCTGGATGATAGCGATGACTGATTTGGACATGAACGCATAGCTTGGTTACATTCTGCATTGGTGATACTCTGGTTGCATATACCCTCGAGCAATATACTTAGATGAGAACGGTGGAGTTATTTCTTGATGTCATACATATACCCGCACGTAGACACATTCTCGAACACCATAAAAAGCTATCTTAGAGTGGACGGACTGTAAGTAACCGAGACCCAACCCAAGAATCCAGTTATGTCTTCAATCTCTTTAAGTGTATATACCATGTGTAAGACCTTACTTATTCAAACAAGCGCCCCCGCATCTCAAATCTAATATCATGTCTAAATCGAAAGACTGAACAAGTACACGTAGTCATACACCAATCCGACACCTAGTAGTATAATCTTATATGTCCTCCCCATGATGCTGAACATGGACTAAAACCGCGATATCAACTCATCTCAGAGCCAGAGTGTCACGATAACCCTCTTCAATCAAAGGGAAGCATTTAACCACCTCACTTACCCACATAATCAAACTTCTTCGTCGAATGGTTATAAACATACGCATACTCAGCCACATCGAAACCCCAGTTCCCAATAACCTTGATACTCGCACTACACACATTCCCGGGCTTCTTATCGGTGAAAGCCTGGCAGTATGGCCTGTCCAGCGTCAGCATAATTTTGCTCTCAAGAAGCCACAAAAGAGACATATATCAGAGAAAGAGGGAATGATACATACCCAACCTTCGCATTCTTCCCACTCTTCACCTTAAACCCCGTAATCTCAAACCAACTCCCATCCGATCTGTTATTCTTAGCGTCAATGACTCTCGCGCCTGTGGATGAGACAGTGGATGAGCAAAAGAAAAACGACATTGAGATCAACTACTTTTCACTTGTGGTCCATTTTCAATAGATATCAAAAGAACATTTGCCAGAAGGGATCTATTTCCTTGAGTCTTGGCGGGAGGGACGATTTCATAGATCTGACAAAGTACGAGGTTGGTTAGGGCAGGTGGGCGGACCCACGCCAGTATGTACGAGCCTAATACTGACTATAAGAGCCTCCTCTCATTCTCAGACCCTCAGCCTTGCTTAAACCAACTCGCATTCGCATTCAATACCAATCTCAGTTTACCACTGCCACCTAGCAATCATGACGAGCATTTTCCTATTCTGCACCTCCGACGTGCCGGCAAGCGTATGAAAGCTCCGTTTTGTGAGACTATCAAGTACAACTGACTTCTACTGTCACTATCAGACGATCAACCAATTCATGACAGAGTTCGCTGAAGCCAGCGAGGATCCAAATATCTTCTGTCTGGTCCGCACTCCCGACCAAGAACAGTTCGATGTGTGGGGCACCGAACCACCTGTGCAAGACTTCACAACAGGTTTCAAAAATGCCCCTGATTCTACTCTTCGCCTCTACACACAAAATCGGCTCGACGAACTCAAGACTGCAGGCAAGGCCGGGGGACTATCTCCTGGATGGCTGGCTAAGCTCGACGAGCGATCGCCGCGTGACTCGACCGTGGTTCTGCAGTACCGCAAGATCAAAGCCAACTGGGCTCAGGCATTGGAAGATGCTGAAGAGCAGTTTCATATCCCCGGTCAGGCGGACGTTGATGACCAGTATATCTGGTGGAAGTGGCGTGTGCCATTTGCGGATTCTTTCCAGCTATTCAACAGCGTCGACGATGGTATGCCGGATATGATTCGGCTGTTCACTCGACCTGAGTTTGTGGACTCGAAGGGCGTGCTTCATGTAGATGTCCCCCGTCAGATCATCAAGGGGGAGATTCCGGACCCCATTACGGAGAGTGCAAGCTGAGGGTTTGCCGGTCTACCTCTCATATCAACTTGCTGCTTATCTTAACTCTGCTCATCCCCCATACAGCCATGTAACATAAATCGGCCATACAATTGTCAAAACATTCAAGACTCAATGGACATACTCCGTAGTCTTAGATGGCCGTATGGGAGTGGATGGTGTGACGTGACAAATCTTTGTGGCTGACGTCTCCAGCCTTATGTCGACGTAAGGCAATGTGGATTGCCACAAACTTCATTCTTGATAACAACCAAGCAATACCTGTGTTAATCACTCGAATCCTCGAATTCCCCACGCCTGTAAGGAATGGTCAGATGAGCCTCCTAATGTAGGCTGATTCAAAAGGCGGTGATGATCTGCCAGCGATAGAGTCTAACTTACCTTGATAGGCAGGCGGGGAGGGCGGCCTGGTGTGGCAGTAGCCCCACCACATTCCCGATGGGGAAATAACCTAGGGGGCGGCGGATCGCATTGGAGAACGGCGGAACCCGTGCCTAAACAGTAGACAGACTCAACCACAATCAGACACATTTCAGCATATCATCATCATGGCTGACGCTCAATTCGACAGTGCACTGTAAGTGCTGCAGTTTTGGCTTTGCTCCAATACTATGAAGCCTGCCTAGTCTCTGGAGGCGACCGATCCACGCCATCGACCCCGCTTGCTGCCTCCCGCTGACCATCATACCTGCTTCCAGGGACCTGCTCCGGCGCCTCAACCCCCGCGATACGAAGCAAAACCTCCAGGCAATCACCTCCATCGTCCCCGATCTGACCGAGGACCTCCTCTCTTCTGTCGATCAGCCCTTAGAGATCCGCAAGTGCCCCAAGACAGACCGCGACTACCTCCTCTGTGACTACAACCGCGACGGAGATAGCTACCGGTCGCCCTGGAGCAATGAGTTCGACCCCCCGCTGGAAGATGGAACCGTGCCCAGTGAGAGAGTGAGAAAGCTCGAGGTTGCCGCCAACGAGGCATTCGATGTCTACCGTGAGCTGTACTACGAGGGTGGAGTAGGCAGCGTGTACTTTTGGGACTTGGACGATGGATTCGCCGGTGTTATACTGTTGAAGAAGGGTGAGCGAGTGCTGTCTTGTTACTTTAGACTGGCAATTCAAGCTAACATCCTGTTTTGTATAGGAGTTACACCAGGTGCTAAGAGCTCAGGAGAATGGGACAGTATCCACGTCTTCGAGGCTACCGACAGAGCGCGCATGTCCCACTACAAGCTGACTAGCACTGTCATCTTGCACTTGGCTAATGAATCCGAGTCCTTGGGTGAGATGGACCTGAGCGGTAACATGACCCGTCAGGTGGAGGTGGATCTGCCCGTCGAATCGGATGCGAGCCACGTCGCCAATGTTGGTCGGCTTGTTGAGGACATGGAGTTGAAGATGAGGAACTTGCTGCGTATGTCTTCCCTTTGCGGCCGTGAAGCGAGTGTTGTTACGTTACTGGGCTGATTGCTAATCGAACTGTTCTTACAGAGGAGGTATACTTCGGCAAGGCTAAGGATGTTGTGGGTGAACTTCGGAGTAAGTGCAGAGTCTAATCAGCTGGCGGGCAATTTCATGCTAATAAGCGGAACAGGTCTCCCTTCCTTGTCCGAGTCGAACAGAGATCGGGCTACCCACCTGGAGATGATCCGGTCTATGCACAGCTAGTCGTCTGTTTGTCAGTTAAGGAAGCCATTATAGCGTCGTTTTAGAGGCTGTTATTCATTTACATTTGTTGTATGTACTTCGAGCTCAAGGTTCCTGGGGATCCCAATATTACTCGTATACGATGAACTGCAGGCGTTATGTGATTGTGCGTTGTAAGCACCATTTTCTGTGATGGCCTGGCCAGCCATTCCCGCGAGCAACTCTTCATTGCATAATGCAAAATCAATTGCCAATACATTCAATAAATTTGGGTATCATAGACAGGCTGTCCGCTTAGCTCCACCTGCAACCACATGGCAAGATATGGTACAGAACTCCAGATAGTAGAGCAATCACCATAATTCGCCAATACAAGGACCAAGCCTTATCAAAATTTCGTAAATCATCCCAACATCAATGGCGTCTAATCAACCTCCATTTTCTCCTGCTCGCCCTCTGTCTTCGCTCCCGAGCTCACAGACGCCGGTTTGCTAATCCGCTCCACGAACTCCCTCGCAGCAGCCCACAGCTCTGCCTCCTTATCCTTACCCACCGTATCCTTCCGACTGTTAAGCCAACTAACATCGAGCGGGTTCGATGATGCGCCCGCTACTCCACCACTGCTCGCACCAGGTAGATTCTCCGCTCTCGACGCTGTGTCCGGCGCAAGAATAGACGCCTCTTCCAGAGCATACACCTGACGACGGAGTCGAACATCAATGGACGAAAGGAGGGCGAAGTATTGCGAAGTGGCCTCCTTGAAGCGGGCTTGGTGGGATGCGAGAGAATTGTCCGAAGGTGACTCGCCCGACCGAGCGTTGGTCAGGGCTTGGATTGCGAGACCCGCGGAATGAATTAGCTTGGCCACATCCTGTAGTGATTTGCGGCGATTAGTGAGGGTGGAAGAAAGCCAATGACATAATATGAATAATGTAGTAGCGGGGATGTTGAGTATCTATCGCTAGCAAAGTAGCATTTCGGTGGTGTCGCGCGGGGAATAATCCCGGGCCTCTATTTCTTTTCTCTTAAACTCACCTTGTCTATTTCATTCAATTGCCGGATTCGATCCGCTGATGTAAAGACTTGGTCTGGCTTGCGGGTGTCTTTGACATCTGTCATTTTGTTTGGTCTTGGTTTTATTTCTTTGTTGATGTTCCAGGCTGCCAGCAGAAGGAAGTAGTTAAGTAGAAGTGACGGGCAGAATTGGCGATGGAGTAACTACTCGATCTGGGCCTGCAACCAACAAGCTCCGTCACGTGCCCACCCAACCCGGGGAACTCTGCTTACCTCAGCCGGGGCCCGACGCGCTAGGCCTGAAGCGCGATAGTGCGATATCAGAACTTCAAAACCTCCCGTGAATACTTGCGCGCCTCGTCCTGCCGTCACCCTGCTGGCACTTGCGACTCGCCATTTATCCCGTCTCATCCGCTCACTCTCCTCTCTCTACATCTGAGGCTACAGATTGATTTGTATCTGATCGTTTAAGCGCGATGTCTGCGCCAGGCGGGGCCCCCAGCCCTGCTCCCCGAAGTGGAAGCATGGGGCCCGGTGGTGGCATGTCTATGCCTCCTCAGCAGCCCATGACCAACGCCGGGCCTGTCACTCCGGGTCCTCCTGCGCCTCCGCCGCCGCCTCCCGGTGGTCCGATGTCGCAGCAGAACCTCAATCAAATAGTAAGTCATCAATTGATTTTGTAATATCTATGTTTGTTGTTGTGGTGTACTGTGTTTCATTGCGTCATGTGCCTGTGCCTGGACTGCGGTGTGATAGGGTGGTGTGTTACCCCGGCGTATGCTTTACGCACATTGCTTGGTAATGATTATGAACTGAGTCAGTTGTGATTGTCTTTTACACTCACTGAGGGGGTATGGGAATGCCTACGTTTGCTGTCCAAGCTTTCTCTTTGTCATCCAACCTTGCCGTCTATCATGTCGGTCGTATATTGCTACTATTGCGCATCATGCTGTCATGTTATATGTCAACGCTTGTGCTAACAGTTTCCAGGTCATCGATTATCTTGCGAAGAAGGGCTATAGTCGTACGGAGGCCATGCTACGTATTGAGTCGGCACATCAAGAAATCGATGGCCGTCCTCCTATGCCCCCTCTTGGCGAAGATGCACGACCCAAGTACAGGATGGGTTTTGGTAAGTCCTTTTCGGTCTTGATGATACGAAACAGTGCTCACAGTACGTAGACTTGCTCAAGGTTTGGGTTGAAGACAACTTGGATCTTTACAAGGTAAGAAGCAGAATCCTGCTCACATGTATCGGATTCATACTTACGTTCTAAAGCCTGAACTGAGACGTGTCCTCTGGCCGCTATTCGTATACACCTTCATCAACATGGTGTCTTCCTTCAAGCCGCAGGATGCCAAGCAGTTCTTTGATCTGAACAAGAACCTCTTCTTGCCTGAGCACACAGAAGATGTGCGGGCATTGGAGCCAATCAGCTTGCCAGAGCATGTGCAAGCCAATTCAACCGCCAAGTTATATCGTACAAACAAGTACCGTTTGGTTCTCAGCAACCCCGCCTTTTCGAACCTCATGCAGTTCCTGGAAAGCAAGCAGAAAGAGGGTGGCTCAGATATGACTGCCATCCTAAGCAGTTATTGTACTATCATCACCAAAGAGCGTACCGCGGACGATAGATTTAGTTTTGCTGCGATGCTGGGTCAAACAGACGGTCAGACATTCCCCAGTGAAGATGAAGGCATTCCTGGGCACCACCCTGGCTCTGCATACACTGGAGACAACCCGAACATGGCGGGAACTCTGCCCAGGCTTAAGCTAGGAAAGCTCCCCCTGGAGCAAGCCCTCGAGACAGATGTGAGGGGCGAGCTGGCGGATGAGGATGCGAAGAACCCTCCAGGCCCAGGTCAAAACACTCTGATTCAAGAGTTTGACCAGATGATCAAGAAGGAAGAGGATGAAGAAGCTCCAACTCGAGCTGATATCCCATATCCTCCGTCAACTGCTCGAGATGTGGCTATAGAGATTCAGAAGGTTAAGGAGAACCGCGACAGATTCAGGATTGAGGGCAGAACTGGTGGCGTGGGTCCCGCTGTGAGCGTCTGCATGTTCACCTTCCACAACACCTATGATGGGTAGGTAACATGGTTTCATTGGTACTAGGTCTTGACTAACAATCAACAGAATCAACTGTTTGGACTTTTCGGATGATCTTATGCTCGTCGCAGCTGGTATGCAGGAGTCATACATCCGGGTCTGGAGCATGGATGGCAAGAAAATTCAATCGACCTACGACAACGTGGATGATACTCCACCTTCTAACTCTCGCCGTCTAATCGGACATTCCGGACCGGTCTATTCAGTGGCATTTGCACCATCGATTACCAAGACGGACAATGCCGTCGCCCCGACGAATGCGCGCTGGCTGCTTTCGTCGTCCGCAGATAAGACCATCCGTCTCTGGTCCTTGGACCTTTGGCAGTGCATGGTGGTCTACAAGGGCCATGACCAGCCGGTTTGGGACCTTCAGTGGGGCCCCTACGGCCATTACTTCGTTTCTGGCGGACACGATAAGACTGCCCGCCTGTGGGTTACGGATCATATCCGCCAACAGCGCATCTTTGTCGGTCACGACCAAGATGTTGACTGCATCTGCTTCCACCCCAACTCGGCGTACGTCTTCACCGGTAGCTCCGACCACACGGTCCGCATGTGGGCCGTTACCACGGGAAATGCAGTCCGCATGTTCACCGGACACACTGGCAACATTACTGCTTTGGCATGCAGCCGCGATGGAAAGCTCCTCGCATCCGCAGATGACCAAGGATCCATCCTACTGTGGGACCTGGCTCCTGGCCGACTACTGAAGCGCATGCGTGGTCACGGAAAGGGCGGAATCTGGTCCCTGAGCTGGAGCGTCGAGTCAACCGTCCTAGTCTCCGGTGGTGCTGATGGCACTGTCCGCGTGTGGGATGTGACGGGCCCGGCTCAGGATCCCTCCCAGGGCCGTGTCGTCGGCGAGGGCGGCGCAGGCACCAAGGTCGACGGCAGCAACCAGCCAGCACCCAGCACTACGCAAACCTCAAGTGCGGTCGCCCCGGGTATGGGCAAGAAGAAGGGCAAGGATGTCGTGGTGACGCCCGACCAGATCAGCGCTTTTCCTACGAAGAAGAGCCCGGTCTACAAGGTGAAGTTTACGAATATGAATTTGATCATTGCCGGGGGCGCCTATCTTCCTTGAGTGAGGGACGTATATGCAATAGCGCCAGATACCCTTTATTCCTTTTCTTCTTTTCCGCATTGATCTATATCATCTTTCTGTTCTTCGTTCAATACGATTTCCTGTCTTCTTATTCCACATTCATGGGCAGGATACTCGGTAGCATGTGGCGTCTTTGGGGGCATTGACGGTGGGCATTGGTGTTGGTGGCGGCATTGTATTTAATCCAGGATGGAAAGATCCTACTACTAGTTACTATTTCTATCTCAAATACTCAATACAGCTACTTTGAAACAGGACATCCCTCCTAGGACATCACCACTTTATACAGCATAAAATAATCTTAGACTTATATTCAACATCTAGTATAGTATAGTATAGTTATATCTTCTTAAACAACCCCCCAGCACTAGCACCAGCACCACTCCCACCCCCCTTCTTCATCGCCGCTGAAGCCTGCAAATCCGCCACCTTAGGCGGCAAAACCAAGGCACTGCGGTCATTTCTCTTATAAAAATCTACCAAAATCTGCGCCGTCTTGGCCGGTTGATCTTCCTGGATGAAATGGCCTGCTTCCGGCAGGACTTGTAGTTGGTATTTACCTGCAGATATCGATATTAGCATATCATCCACTCAACACAGTTTCAAAAGTAACCTAGGTAGATAAGAGGAATAGGATGGGGGAGTATACGCACCTTGCATCTGCCCAATCATCAACTCCTTATCGAGACGATCTGTCCCCGCTAGGAGGAGTAACTTCCCACCACGAGCATCGAGAAACTTGCGACTAAGACCAACGAACCAGTTCTCCCAGAAGGGTTTCGTGGCGGAGAGATTGGTCCGCCAGATCCAGGGTTTGGAGGGGTCGGGTGAGTTGGGATCTTCGTAGAGGAGGGAGGGGACAGAGACGCGGGCGGAGGTTTTGTTGCGGATTGTGCGCGAGCGGGTGCTTTACAGTCTGATTTAAGTAAATGAGTGTGGAAGGGTTTGGTTGATCACTTACTGCCATTCTATTCCCGAAGTGATGGATGGGAAGCGCGAGGGGCGGGTCATGAGATAGGTTTCCATGCTTTGAAGGGCATCCATGGCGGATCCTGGTCCTTGCCGTTAGTGTTTTTTTTTTTTTTTTTTTTTTATCCTCCTTTGCTTGTAGTTTGCTTGATGAGATGAGGTGAAGGCCGGCTTACCCTCTACAACATCCAAAACTGCATATGCTAGTACTTTACTTCCCAGCTCGCCCTGTCTGGCTACATCGGTGATCACCGCACCACCTAGACTATGGCCGACAAGGACCAGATCGGGGAGACTCTCCCAGCCCATTCGGGACTGGGTTTCGCGGACCACGAAGACGAGGTCCCGGTTGAGCGTCTCGAGGCTTAGATCTAGCTCGATGCCCTCGCCCCCGTCCTCGTCTGAGGCGTGGGTAACTGCCGTGCTGCCGTGATCGCGTGCATCTATGGACAAGATGCCGGCTTTGGGGATGATTTTGCGGATCTCGCCGGCGCATGCGGCGAATGATAAACCGGATGAGCCGGCGCCGTGGTGCATGACGAAGAGAGGACTGGAGGAGTCTGCTGGTGGTGTGAGGTAGACATGGTGAGTGATCTTAGTGTTGTTGGGTGTGTCTATTTGTGTGAGATAGAGCTCCTGGGTGAAGTAGTCTGTCCAGGGGAGGGTTGTTTGTTGGACGGATCTGATAAAGTGTGTTAGTTTGGTGATCGCTAGATACTGAACTGTGGGGGGGGAGAGGCGGCGGTGTGAGGGTTATACGCACCCGCGTCCTGGCCTTGCGAACAGTTGTCTGCTGGGTGAGGGAACTATTGTCCCTGTTGATGAGGTCGAGGAAGAGTCATCGTCGTGACTGACCTCCTCGTCGAGGGGTTGCATGGACGGCCCGGTTGGCGGTTGGAGAGGCAGCTTGGCCAGTCTGGACTTGGCAAAAGACTTTTGCAGCTCGCTCATGAAGGCTGCACAGGTTTACTGGGTAGATAAGTAGATGGGGTTGTGAATAGGATCAGCTCTAGGCTTGGAGGTGTGGATGTTGACATTGGAGAGGAGCTTGAATCGGGAGTTGGAGCTGGAGCTGGCGAGTGGATCATGCGGTTGATGGAGGGGATGTTTAGTGGCGGGTGAGTAGATCTGGAGGGGAATGATAGGCGTATGTGCTATTGGCACCACTATGGTCCAGATGTAGGATCTGTAGATTGGATATGGAGTTCTTTTTTTGTTACAGTAGAAAATATGTCTAAAGTATAAGAGGACTTATAGAAAGATATGCTGACGGAGGAATGGATTTGCTGCATACCAAGATGGCTGATACCGTACATACCGTATTGTATTGACTGATGATACTTGATGGTATTTTGCAGATCACATTTTTTTTCCAGGGATCCTTTTCCCAGTGGGTCATCGGTCTTATCAACTGGGGTCTGTATAGAGTGAAATTGATTGTCTATCCACAATTATACTCTAAATTATATTCTAGATAATATACAACAAGTATGCACCAGGATGGGTTTCCCCACGGTGCGGCAGGTCAGCTGACCAGGCGTGTGCCTGATGGATCGACGCGCTAATTGTGTACTTCCTGCTTTTCTCTTTGTTCTTAATTTATTGATACATTCAAAGAGGATTGTCTTCTCCCACCATGCACCTATACCTTGCAATTCCAATCCTGCCCATCTATTGTCTCACCTTCTCATCCTTACCATTTACTCTCCATCCTGCACCAGCAAATGGCGGTGATGATATTGTGTCCATGACGGTGACATAAGCCTGCCGTGACGTCACGGCTGAGCATTGCCGCCAGCCAGATGCCAGCCGGTGATGCTCGCAACCATCATGGATCCCCTTCTTGTGTGCTTTTGGGGCCCTCCCGGTTCCACTATCCAGCCATTGCCATGCCGTGACGTCAACATCTGCCTCATGACTCTCTCCTTCGGCATCCCGATCGATGTCGCGCCTTCGTTTCTTATCACGACCCATCTCGCCCCCGCACCTATCGTTCTATGTTCTATAGAGCACCAGGGTGAAGGAAAGCACAATGGTGTCCCTTAAATTTAGACGAAGCGACGAGTCTGACAGGACCGGCGAGCAGCGCGATCGAGAGGATGAGCGACGACACGATGAGCCAGATGAGCGCACACGACTGCTCCCGCGCGAGCCCCCGGCCTATCTGAGCCCTGATGACCCTGCTGTGAGCTTCACATAGAAACACCTCACCTTCACGTAGATTATGGCTAACACCAGGCTCGCCAGGTCTCTCCCTACAACCTCTGGGGCATCCGAGCCCTACGAGGCCTCTCCTCCCTCTTCCTCGCTATCAGCTTCATCTGGTGGACCTTCCTTCTCGTCTCCCTCTTCGTCAGTCCACCCATGATGCACTCGCGCGGATCCGGATTCTTCAGTTTCGCCTACACGACTCTGACAACCGGGTATCTCCTGCTTGGACTCCTGTTCTTCGCTATCCCGTCGAAACCCATGTCCGTATCCGGTATCATCATCGCCATCTTCCTCCTCATCGACATGATCCTTACTCTAGCCGTCCCTCGCATCCGGCTTGAAGAAGGCTGGGTGGGAGTCGCATCGGTAGTCTGGGCAGCTTTCATCTCTCTCTATACTATCGTCCAGAACCACTCCGTGGCATGGGGTAAGCGGGAGGAAGAGGAGCGTCTGACAGGGCGGCCGGAAACCCGCCGTCCCCTGCGCGAATGGGTCGCTGTTCTCATTCAGACCGTCTTCCTGGTCATTTTCGCTATCATTGTCATCCTGTTTACCGCCACCTTGATCCTTCGCGCCCGCGATGCATCCCTCCCTGCCCCCGGCAAGAAATACTACGTCAACGGCGACAGCTACCAAGTCCACCTCCACTGCGTCGGTAACACTACCCACAGTCTTCAGAATGACACCCCGACGGTCCTCATCGAAGGTGGCGACTGGCCCGTCGAACATACCCTGCAGCCATTCATCCACGATGCATACCAGTCCGGCCTCATCCCTCGTTACTGCTACTGGGATCGTCCCGGCTTCGGCTGGTCCGACAACGCGCCCTCCCCCTTCTCTGCCGGCATGGCAGCAGATGCCCTATCCGAGGCTCTCGCTCTCGCCGGCGAAGAGGGCCCCTGGATCCTCGTTTCGGCCAGCGTTGGTGGCATCTACAGCCGCATCTTCGCCAGTCGCCACCTGCTCGAGATCTCTGGAATCGTTCTGATCGACAGCCTCCACGAAGACTACCTCAGTAACATCGGCTCCCCGGGCCGCGGCTTCACGCTCTGGCTTCGCGGCATCTTCACCCCGCTAGGACTGGACCGTATCGCCGGAGCCATCTTCAAGGGACGCACGCGCGAAGACCGCGTCTACGGCCGCAGCTCCTACCAAACGGGGAAGATCGTCAAGGCGAAATTACAGGAGAACCTTGTTGCTGAGTCGATGACCTCCTCGGAGATCCAGACGGCCAGACATGTCCAGATGGCGGATACGCCACTCGTGGTGATTAGCTCGGGTATTGAAGTTCGGAAGAGTGAAAAGTGGGCGAAGAGACAGGAGGAGTTGACGAAGATTACGAAGAATCTCAAGAACTTTGATATTGTGAAGGGGGCGCCACATGAGGTTTGGCGCGATGTGGAGGGGAGGAGAGTTATTGAGAAGAGATTGGGTGAATTGGTCAAGAAGGATGAGTAGGGATTGTATTCCTTTTAATATCACTTCTGTTCTTCTTCCTTTCTTTTTTTTCGTATTGTGTTCGTGTTTGCTTTCCCCCTTTTCTCGGCTCGTGATATTCATATCTCTTCACATATCTAGTCACTTTATCTCTTACAACCTCGTGTTTGAAACTCTGCACGATCTTACGAAATTGACGATACATTATGTTGTTATTTTTCCATACTGTACTATATGTACCATATGATACGTACTCAGCCCAATCATTGTTCTATTCCATGTAACCCAACTACCCCAAGAATATAGCATTGACATGAGTATGATCATGAAAGTAATAGAGGCAGAGTCAATGTAAGTATCCCACGTATTGATAAGTGGGAGTATAGTTCATATTCAAGTGGCTTGAATGCACCATGCTATAGTTTGTAAATATATTCCCGATTTCCCCGGCTTCCCCCTTTCCCCAATTTCCATTCCTTCCTTCCCTTGTTAATTCCCATGCCCTTTTCTCCGGCTCGTCCTCCGCTTTGGGTACACGCATGTGCGGCATGGGCAAACGATTGTATATGTATTGGAAGTAGGAGATGTTCGATATAGAATGGTGCTGACTGAGACGTTGCGGTTGAGGTTGAGGTTGAGATGGAGCCCGAGACACAGAGTGACATAGTGATGGACAGGCAGAAAGAGGTAGGATATAGAGATAGACGGAAGGAGATTTGGGATAGGTTGGGATTCGGTCATCGGACTAGTCAACAAAAGAATTTCATTCTAGACTAGCTCCCTTAAACCTCTTAGCAAGACGTTCACTTTCAGATTTGGGAGACTCGGGCCTGAGATGAGAGGAGGAAGAGGCAGAAGAGGGGAGGGAACGTTTTCCGGGGTTGTAGGGCACTGAACGTGGCGGGTAAGGCTCGGGTGTGGGCAGCCAGGGGCGCTTAGGGGGGCGCTCACCACTTTCCTGAAGAATGGTCACCAGGGTAGCCCATCCAGAGGTGTTGATCAGCTGCAGGCCATCTGCGGGGGCACGTTGCGTCGCGACGCGGCATAGTAGGGCTTCTTCGTCCTGTGAGAAGGTGGGTGGGTTTGGTTAGGACGGTTTGCTCCTGAATGGAAGGAAGTCATGTAGGCGATGAGGGTTTACCTTGTTGAATGTCGACAGGGAGTGCAGGAAGCACAGCATGTGGAAGTCCGAGACGGCCCGGATTGCTTTGTCCGGGTCGCCGTGGGTTACTAGCTTCTTCGCCACGTGGATGAGCTCTTGGCTTTCGCCGATGACTTCGCGGTTCTCGATGGGGAAGCTGCTGTCGGTGAATAGGGGGGAGGCGTCCGTTGGGAAACCGTGTGTCAAGGTGACCAGGAGGTACTCGACGGGGAAGCTGGGTTTCGCGTTTTGCTGAGCGCTGATGCCGTACTCGTTGATCTTGCGATAGAAGACTTCGGGGATATACCGCGACTTGTTCTCGGTGTCGTCGTCCTCGGATTGCACCAGCATGACAGAGGGTTCTGCCGATGGTTCAACAATGTCCGCGCGGACCATCTCGACGGCCGCTACTGACGCCTGGTAAGCACTGATTGCAATGGCGCCCTCCTCGTCGCCACTCAGCACACAGGTGACAAAATTCGAGCCGAAGCGGCCTGTTCGGCTCCATTTCGTGGCCTTCGGGTGTTGCGCTTGCAACCGCGCCGCAAAAGCAATCTCCAAGGAGGACAAATAGTAGGAGTCGATGTGTCGTTTGCAAATCACCGAACCGTCTCCACGACCTGCGTCCAGTAGGTCCGTAAAGATTACGCCAACCCTCTCCAAACCACATAGATGTGCAACCTCGTCCACCTCCTTTTCGTTGGGCCATTCATGGAGCGTAACTCCATCCACCTCATCCACTTGCGGTGGCTCATAGATGGCCTGGACCACGGCTTTCACACCCAGCGGAACCTCCTTATACTCCTCATAGGTACCGTAGAGAAACCCTAACCGTTGAGCGCCCGACTTCCGCCAAAAGTCGAGCAACGAGTTAATGAGATCCGGCGAGGAGAACTCCACGTGGTCCACCATCCGGAACTCTTGAGGCTGCAGACTGATCGCACTCGGCTGGCACTTGGTGCAAATGCCCTCCGGCCACTGCGGGTGTCCAGAGGGACAGTCTCGCCGTACGCGGTAATACGGCTCACTGAGCGGGGGCATGAACGAGCTGTTGAGTTCGGCTTTGTTGGTCGAGGCGTTGATTTTCCGCAGGTACGAATGGAACGAGAGGTGTTTGATCTTCTTCTCCGCCAAATACTTGGGGTCGTAGGGCTCGAGCGGCATGCAGTAATCGCACATTCCCTTGGGGCCGTGTCGGCAGAACTTCGTATCCAGGCCTCGCTTGATCTTCCCATCCTTCTTGTCCAGCATATCATCTAGCGGCGATTGTTGCACCACGTCCCAAGGGTTCTTGATCGTGGCTGTAGGCGAGGTCGGCCGCGGAGGGCGGAAGGTTACCGTTTCGCTTTGGGGCACGGGAGCTCCATTTAGACGTCGCGAAGCTTCACCCGCGCTGGGGGTTATGTGGCCGTTGGCTGTGCCATTCTGTTGTCCTTGGTTTTCTTGATACCCGATGAAGAGCTTATCGCCGTGCCTGACAGGAAAGAATTGGGCAGTGTTAGTAGCTGTGACAGGTAACCTAGAGCGGCGCAGAATCTGTCAAACATGCGGGTCTCAACTCACTTCAAACCAACTTTGTCCAAACCCACGCCATCTAAACTGTTAAGAAGTCTTTCTTCACCACCGGTGCCGATGGGCCGGTTGGAGAGAGTGATAGATGAGGGATCGACGTTCGGAGGGAGGCGTTCTAGGATCTAGAAGAGGGCATATAAGCACTCATTCGAGCTTTGAGTACTACGCCATAAGGTACAGGAAACACACCTGTGGCTGCAGAGACGGGAACAGTTCTTGCGGGTTGACCGTCAACCGGAACTGGCCGTTGCGGCTTTCGAACCTCAGTACGATCGTGCGTGACGCCATAGTGTGACACCCTAGCAAGAAAGGGTTGGACTGAATAATAGAGTTGAATCAATGTTTGTGCGGCTTAAGTAACACTCATCAAACTCATCAAACTCATCAGATCATGGCCGAGGGCGGGAGGGGGAGAGAGGAGAGAGAAGTTGAAAGAGAGAGAGAGAGAGAGAGAGAGTTGAGGGAGCTTGGAGAGCCGATTAAGGCGGCAGCGGGAGCTCTATCGTCATTGCACGCCGTTACCGCCTGGTACCACCCCGCGGTCTCATCTCCGCTGACAAATGGTGTATCTTTGGTAATCCAGATACTTCCCTTGTCGACGCATCCATAGCTTGTTCTTGATTACACATACTTTCAAGTCAAGAGATGTATATTTATATATATTTATAAGTGTATATTCATTTATTATGATTCTGTTCTATTTATATTATGGAAATAGCATCACAACAACAACAGACCCAGTCCTCCGAATTAAACGCCAGTATCCAATCCAACCCGGTCAAAGCAAAGCAAGGCACGAATGAAACTGCAGGGTATCAAGTGCAAATCGATTTACATAATGGTGCACTTCTTAGGCAAACCACATGGTCCCTCGTTACTCTTGTCTGCATCACTCGCTCCCTGAGTGCCCTGACCGTTCTTGGCTGGCGCAGGCTGGGATTTCGGAGTCTGAGTCGTCTGTTTTTGCGACGCTGCTGCGGCCGCCGCAGGCTGCGACTCCGACTTGGCCTGCTCGCTACCATGTAGTCAAGCGAAGTTGTGGGCAGCAACGTGCTCGTAGAAGGCCTTGCCCTGGGCCTCAGCAACCTCGATCTCGAGAGCGCTGGGCTGGCGGGAGCCGTCGGCACCCTGTAGAAAAGAAAAGTCATCAGTATATTGTCGCCAATAGAAACGGTCCGGTGTCGGTTTTTGGAAGAGAAAAACTTACAGCAAAGGTACCAGCACCCCAGGCGCTACCACCGTGAACCTCGTTGAGGTTGGACAGCTGGGCGAAGACGGTCTTGTAGCCGAGAGGAACGTAGACGAAACCGTGGTGGGCGAGGGTGCTCATGGCAGCAAGGCAGGTGGACTCCTGACCACCACCCTGGGTACCGGTGGAAACGAAGAGACCAGCGTACTTGCCCCAGTAGCCACCGGAGGCCCAGATACCACCAGTGCGGTCCCAGAAGGCCTTCCACTGAGCGGGGAAGTTACCGTAGCGAGTGGGGATACCGAAGAGAACGGCGTCGTACTCAAGGAGGGTGTTGGCCTCAGCAATGGGGTAGCTGGACTTGGGGGGAGCGTGCATCTTAGCCAGAACATCGTCGGAGAGGGTCTCGGCGATTCTAGACGGTATAGGTTAGTCACCGGGACAATTGCGATGAACTTCAGTTGCAGCTATTGACATACTGGAAGATGTCGGCGGAACCGCCAGCAGCCTCAATACCCTTCTTCTCAGCCTCGGCCAGCTTGAGGATGTGGCCGTACATGGAGTACTGTGATTAATTGGCCCATTAGTCCTGCGGATTTCTAATATGTTGAGGTCACAAAACGGTGGGATATCACATACGAAGACGATAGCGATCTTGGGAGCCATGGTGATGGTGGGGTGGTGGGGTGAACCTGGAGGGGGAAAAAAGAGAGAGAGAAGAAGGGCACGAAGGAGGAAGAGGTTGCTTCTGATGAAAAGAAGAAAAAGACAAGCGAATGGGTCCGGCCATGGTGGCCAGACTTTATAGCCTCGAGAGGAAGGGGGGGGTAAAGGTACTGTGGTTGAGGAGCTCCGCAACTCAAAGCAGCAGCTTCTCACTCAGCGTTTGGCAAGCATCCGTAATCGATTACTACCGTTCGCCTCTTCCCGTACGGACCCTTTCTCCCTGACTCGATGATTGGTCCCAAGGTACCTAGAAGTGGAGTCCCGGAGCCACTCGGCGTGATGCCATCCAATCAGTCTTAATTGTGGAGCCTTACGGATCATTGACAAATGGAGCTCGGATGGACTCGACTGGCGCTGAATGATCTCTTATTCACCATCTCATAAGCCCCTCCTCGCCTCTCCTCTCCTCCCCGTGGGAACAAGCAATGGTGACACCTTTGGCGGCACGGGTTTGATCCCTCCTCTTTTTGGGAATTGAAGGACCCCGGATAAAGATTAGGAAATTCTGACAATTTGCTTTCTCATCTTCTAGTTACTAACTAGGGGTAATCTGCTTGTTCTGTGAGCTGATAGTCATGATGTCATTTGGATAGCACCTAATCACTGTCGACTAATAGAGTTTCTCACATTCCTACTGTGGAATAGCTGCTCTCTCTTTGTTTGTTAGGGGTTGCTGCTGACGCTCACTTGGCCCTATATACAGTGTACACACTACACAGTAACCTAGTTGGCAATTGAGTAGCGGAAATCCGTGCACGGTCTGGCTAGACCGTCCATCGACTCCCGTACCCAGCCCCATATTAGATTGTCCCGGCGTCTCTAATAGACACCATATTCCTAATCAAGCTAAAGCACCAGCTCTGCTTCATCATCATTCTTATCGCATATTCCTTCACTCAAATTCCTGTCTCCCTACTATGTATCCTCAGATACACGACAAAGACAATTCAAATGCAACCTTGATAGATCTAACCATGTAAAATAAGTGTAAACATGCCTCTCAGCTGGGTATCTCGACGATTTTGTAAACTCAAATCTGCAAAACGAATACAACCAACCCCTTTCCCCTACCACCACCATCATCATCATCATCATCATCATTTTCTTCTTCTATCCGCGTCCACGTCCCCGGTACCGACCCCGCATGAAGCCTCCACCGCGACCACGCTCACTCCTCCACTCCCTCTCACGCTCCTTCTCCTTCTCCTGCTCCTCCCGGATCAAGGCCCGTTCCCGCTCCAGCTCCTCTTCGGTCTTCTCGACCCGGATTTGCGGACGGGGGAGGTTCACCGACCACCGGGGATGAGCATCCACGCAGGCCTTGCCGTCCGGACAAAACCCAGCCAAGTAGTATTGACACAAGCGCCGACGAACATGCCGCTTGGCACACAGGGGTCCCAGCTCGCAGAATCCCCGGTCGTAGTGTTCACAGGGGGGCAGACGCGCCTGCTCCCGCACGTGCTGATACAGGCAGTCGTCGCCATTGGGACAGTAGCCGGACCGCGAGAAGGACTGGCATTCCGGCATGCGGCGGAGGTTGTATTCATGAAGGTACTCGCACTTGAGACCCTTTTTGCAGAGTCCCTTGAGGAAATGCTTGCAGACCAGCGACCCATGTGTGGTTGACGGTGCTAGTCCCGACGCGGTGGTGGTCGACGTGGTGACACGCGATGGGGTCGGGTGGCGATCGGGACAGGCTGGTCCCAGAGGGCAGTGGCCTTCGCTGTAGGCTTTGCAGACGGGTACATCACTGGCGAGGCCGAAGCCGTAGCTCTGGCGGAGGAAGGGGACGAAGGAGAAGTCATCAAAGCTCGGGTCGCGGGGACTGTTGGAGGTGAGCACGCGTGATGCTGCATGGCTCACGTCTGCCGTCATGTTGATTGGTTTTGTGTTGAACGACAAGAGGGTACTAGGAAGGATCGAGAGGTAGAGCAGGAGCTTTTTGCTCGTCGACACGTTTGAGCGGAGGTCCTTGCTTGGTTTGCAGTCAATCAGATGACTGAGGTGGGCTAAAATATAGACCCAATTTATGCCCTATTGCCTTGCAAAGTGTTTGGCACCTCCAGACACTTAAGCATATAGGTGAGAGAGCAGACTTGGAGAATGATGAATGATTAGTCGGCATCGGATGAGTCCAGACGAGCGACTCGGAGCCTTGAAAGGGCAGTATGTTGGAAGAGGAAGGCGGTGGCAAATATAGCATGCTTATTCAGCAATCCCATTGTGGAAGTCCATCGAACCATGTAAATATTGGTAGAACGCATGAAGAGCTGAAGAGCTGAAGAGCGTAATTCGAGTTAGCATCTACTAGCTACTTCTACAGTGAAATCCGGGTTGTCCAAGAGGGATCCCTCGTCGATGCTTATTCCCCGCCCTTGTTTGGGCACAGTCAGCCATCCATGCTGCAGCGAGACGTACCCCGTCTTTCGTAGATGGTTGACGGCAGCCTGGGGGAGCGCCGGGCCCAGTTGCAGCAGGCCAATGGGTACGTTTCCCAGGCGCAGGCAAGCCTGGCTGCCCCTGCATACGAGCATTCCTACGACTTACGAGATCACACGGTCCGTTGCTCGATGGGTCTGACGCCCGACTCCCTGCTCGACTGTGAGAAGGATGCATGTTGTACAGTGTAACTTGGAAACTGGGGAATAGCCCGGGGAGTAACCCAGTTCCGGTGAGCAGCACAACCTCAATGCTCCCATGCTTCCTCCTCCTTTTTTATCCATCATCTTCTTTTCTTGTAGTGAATAGCTTCAGCAACAATACCGGCGCGGTTATTGGCGCTCCGGAGCGGCTCCTGTTGCTGGCGAGTAACGCGCCGGAGAAAAAGTGTACTTGACGCTAAGAACCCGAGGATTGTCTCACCCCTCCTCGTTCTCGGTGCCTATTCGCTCGGGGATCAGATGCACATTCAGTATGGGTGAAAAGGTCTCCCACTCAGCATCAAGGTAATTGAGTCGCGGTCCTTCATGCGGGGATGGGGCGTCACTAGTCCTACAGGTTAGTCGTCCGCGGCTGCGTCTCCCCCACAACCAACATTTCCCTCAGACGAATGCAAAAGGGAAAAAAATAAGAAAAAAAAGCAACGACGGTGGGAACTCTAACTGCAACCATAAGAAAATAGTGGGCAAAAACTGCATTTTTCAACCCAGTCGATCCCCCAGTCCGATCCGGAACAACCGAGCGAATACTTCATGAGGATTACTGAGCATCTCCCCCATTGTGGCCAATCGCTGCAATGCTGATACATCCCGGCATTTGCTCTGGATATATTGCATCAGCAGTCGATCGCTGAATTGACCTCTCCTCAGTCAGAATCAATAGTCCCGTGCGACGAGTCTATAATCTCATCGCGAGCTATTCGGGTTTTGGAGAAAGAAGGCTTAGTGACAGACGCCACTGTCCTTGGACTTTTGCGAGGTCTCAAAGCACCAGGATCTCACCGGAGAGTATCGAGAGGGTAAGACCCGGGCCTTAAAAACAAACCTTAGCCAGCCGCGTCCTCTGGCTGGTACACCAGATGAAGAGGGCGAACGTTCCGGGGCGGCCAATGATCAACACGATCGCTTGATCTGCTCCTCCGACCTGGGAACCTGGGACAGCAAAAGGCGGGGTGACAACGTTTGGACCGTGTCTGGGGCTGTGGCTGGTCATCATCAGATGCTCCCATCGTCGGACGTTGATCTGATTGACTAGCTCAGGTCACTGCTGATGGAGGAGGGGGAACCGACCGAAATAGGCCCCTAACCTTAGCAGCCTGCATGACAAAGCTGCATAGGATGTTGCCTGCAAATCGGCCGCATTGCAACCCTAGAAACGAGAATACGTACGTGAGTAGTACGTGGTAGGGTACAGGGAAGGGTAGTTGTAGAAAAAGCCAAGTACCTGGATCATGGAAAGAGTGGGATGATACTGATGTAGTCACCGCGTCGGGTCGACTCAAGTGGTTGTACGTGGTTTGGTCGGAGGAACGAAAGAAGCAGCTTTCGTTGTTGTTGTTGTCATTGTCGTTGCTGTTGCTGTCGCCGATGTTGCTGGTTCATCCTGGTTGCCTTCTTTCCTTCCTGCCAGTCCATCCATCATCAGTTCCGTTGCAGTGTTTCTCTCCCGTTGCTCCTGCTGCAGATCAAAGGGTTTAAATTGCTCGAAACCTCAGCAGAAAAATAAAAAAAGAAAACACCCACTGCCACACTAATCGTACGATCCCTTACCTTCTCCATACTCGCGTGGGGGGAGCAAATCAAAAAGTCCCCAATTCGCATCACCAAAACCAACAAGCCCTTCCACACGTGACGCTGGCCATTCTGGGGCTTGTTCCATCTTTAATCCTCGCATCACGATCTTAAGCTTATTTTTCTGTATTTTGACCTCACATCCTGGCCCTCGGAGAGTCAATCTTCCCCTTCCTCTAGTTCTACTGCAACCTTGTTCCCCTCCCCCTCCACCACTGCCGGCCATGTTCTCCGGCTCCTCCCTCTTTCCGCACTGGCGGCGCAAAGCAGCCGAACGCTCCAGTAATAGTTCCTACGAGGTGCCCTTCTTCTTGAACGCTGCCTATTATCCCAATTGGAGGATATACCGGAAACAGCCTCCGTCGGCCCTTCGATTGGGCTTCATTTCCCATATCTTCTACGCGTTTGCATGGTACTAGTAACCTCAAGTCGGCACCATGCTGATGGTCCCAGTCCATACACAGAGACAGTTGTTAACCAGCCTGCTTTCTTCGTTCACAGGGTTAAAGAAGATGGTACCGTTTATGTAACCAGTCCTCTCCCCCTATTGTGAGGGGCTGATCTCGCTAACAGGACATGCTTTCCAATAACAGCTCAGTGACGAATGGGCCGATGCACAAATGCCCGTCGACGGCACTAACGGCTGCTTGCGGGCCTTCGCGCAACTGAAGCCGCAGTATTCTAAAATGAAGCTCATTCTTTCAGTCGGAGGAGGCGGCAAGGGCAGCGAGAACTTCGCCCAAGTGGCCCGCAGTCAATCTCGCACCGAGACGTTTGCTCGGAGCGCAAGGGCGCTGGTGGACCAGTTTGGTCTGGATGGTATCGACGGTACGTGCGATGGATCCCAGCCCCTCCCCCTCCCCCCTTATCATCATGGATGCGTCATGTCAGTATCTACTTTGCAGAAAATAAGGTAAAATTGTGTGCATGCCCTAAGGCTAACCAACCGTGTGCTGGCCCAACAGTGGACTGGGAATACCCCTCCGACCCACAAGAAGGATCGGACTATATCCGTCTGCTGGCGCGACTGCGCGAAGTCCTCCCGGCCCCGCGTTATGTTCTGGCCTCTTGTCTGCCGGCCGGTCCATGGGCTCTCCGCAACATCGATCTTTCCAAGGCGCAACTCTATCTCGACCTGATCAATATCATGGCGTATGATTTCTCGGGCCCCTGGGAGAACCAGTCGGGTCATCAAGCCCAGCTCTTCAGCAAGCATCCCGCAGCGATTTCTTGCCAAAACTCCATCTCATACATACTCAACCAGGGCGTCGATCCCAAGAAGTTACTTCTCGGGATCCCCGCGTATGGCCGCTCGTTCCTGGGTAGCAGTGGAGTTGGTCAGCGGTATGTAGGCTGTGGCGGTGAAGACGGCGTCTTCGACTATAGCCAGCTGCCGCGACCGGGAGCCAAGGAGCATCACGACAGCAGTCTGGGAGCAGCATACTGCGTAGGCGGTGATGGCGGGTTTGTCACATATGACACGCCCCAAACAGTCCAGCAGAAGGCGAAATTCGTCACAAAAATGAAGCTGGGTGGGCTATTCTATTGGCATATTGGAGGCGACGCACGGGGACCGCGAAGTCTGATTGAAACAGGGTATAACACATTGCATGACATGTAGTTTTCCTTTCTATCTCATTGTCAGTATAGTTAAGGTCGGGAGTTCTTTTGTTCAAGGGAAAGTAAGAGAGTGTCAAGACAAAGAAAAACAAAGGCCAAAAAGTTATACCAGGGGAGGCATCCAAAAGGAGGCACACGTGACTGATTCTTTCTGTTTGTTTAGCCATTGTTATCCTGATTGATTGATTGATTGATTGAATGATCGGAAGAAAGAAAGCAAGTGAAAAAGAGAACAATAAAAAGAAGAACGATATTCTTATGGCTTGTGTCTGGAACAAGACAAATCATCTCGCTTAAGCATCCTAGCTGGGGAAGATGAGACAATCGTTACATTCATTGATAAGCCCCTCCCTTTTCATAGGGGGGGTAGTTTCACCATATGCAGTAACTAAGCAGTGTCTGTGCTTCCGCGACTATTATTTGTTTACCTACCTGGCTACCCCATCGCATCCTTTGTTTCACATTTCCCATCCATCATTTCTACTAGTCATCATATCCTGAAAGAAAAGTTACGAAACTAGAGTAGAAGATTATATCATAGATTACTACATATACTAAATATACTATACTATACTAAGTGACAATTACTACCTAGCTCAGTCCCGAACCAACGATGACACAAGTCCAGCTCTCATCCCTCCATCCATTCATCCATCCATTCATCCAAGGCAACATGGGAATCACAACATCATCGTAAGCAGTAAATAGGCCATATGTAAACAGAGAACAAACCATCAGCCCTCCACATAACACACATGTCTCATTTTCTATCCCCAACAAGAGAGGATACAAGATCCATCAGTCCGTAAAAGCAAAAAAATACAGACTTTTTATTTAGAGGCAAGACTAACTGGCTGGATTAACCGCCCAATGCCTGCGTCACGTTCAAGTGAACCTGCAGTTTGAGCGATGCCAGCGCTTCTTCGATGTAGAGGAGCGGCTGGTTGTTGTAGATGCTTGAGTTGCCGGTGATGTCGATGGGGATCATGTAGTCCGGGTAGTTGCCTAGCATGCTGGCGACGGTGAGGGTGCTGACGTTGGCGGTCATGGGGACGGTGTTGTTGCCTGGGTTGATGGTGAGGTCGTAGATGAAGGCCTGGCCGATGCCGGTGTTGTTGACCTCCAGGTTGAGGGTTAGGTTGCCCTGTAGGATGTGGGGTTAGTTGGGATTTATGGCGAATTGGAGAGAAGATGGGAGAATTGCATACCACGGCGATGCTGATGTCGGAGGGGTTGGGGATGTAGACGGTTCCTTTGGCGTTGGTGCCGTCTGTGTTGTTGGTTCCAATTGACATGTCCACGAGGTCAAAGCCGGAGAGCTTGTTGAGACCTAGACCGAAATGTATGAGTCAGTGGGCTGTGAGAGTCAATTGTAATATATGGGGAATAGGTGAGCTCACCTGTCACCATGGCGGTCTTGTTGTAGGTCACAGTGATCTTGGGTAGACTTCCCTCTTTTAGCTGGGGCTTGCCGTAGACGTTGAGAGGGAACTGCTCGTTCATGATGGCGGCCTTGCAGAACTCGGCGAATGCCGTTTCGTTGGTCAGGTTCGCACGCTGGTTGACATCGACGACAACGCCATTGTGGCCGTTGAACTGGGGAACCTGAACGTGAGTGAAGACGGCGGATCCCAGCAGGCTGATGGCTGCCGAGAAGGAGTAGAAGGTCGGGTGGAAAGAGCTGTTGGATCCAATAACCTGTAGTTGGTGGAGGTCGAACGATGAAGGTGAGGGGTCACTGATGATCATCGATGTGACAGTCAGGTTGGAGTCATTGACGATGTGTTGACCCTCCTTGGGGTATGCGACATAGACTCTGTTTTCCGAAACATGTCAGGTAAGCCGGAGACCAGGATATGGATATGGTTGGGGGAAAGCATCTATTGCCGCGAGAGCAAACTTACACAGGAAGCACCACTACAAGAACAATCACGATCAAGGCGATGATGTACACCCACCACCATCGCTTGAAGTGCCTAGCCACGCGAGCCCCAAAGCTGGGCTTGGCCGTGGCCGCGGCCACGTTAGCACTTTCGAACACTTCAGGCTTGCTGTCACCGGCCATCTTGGTTATAATGCGCCGCTATTCCAGGTCGTACTGAACCTCTCCTCAGACACAATGTACCGATGATGTCGGTGTGACAATGGCGGGGGGCTTCTCCTTCCGTGAGGACCGGACCGAGGAATGTGGGATGGCTAGCACAAGGATTGTCTCTACGCAGAGACAGATCCGAGGACTTAAGAGACTTAATTGAAGTAGACAAGCTGCAATGAGGTCAGCAACGGACTGGCGGGTACCAGGGGGAGTGCTATATATTCGGCCACCATGGTGCGACAGCAGCTAAGATACATACCCACCAGTCTGGTCGAGGTCAAGTGACGGGCAAGTGATATGCAAGACCGACGATTGATAGGGTTGAAGAATGACCACGGAACCCAGGAGACCGAATCAAGGGAGGCAAGGGAGGAGAGGAGAGGAGAAGAACCCACAATCAGCCAGGACGAAGGAAAAAGGAAACAACCGGGTTTAAACACCCCCCTGTCCGAACGCTAGGTAGCTAGATATATCTTCTAGATGTCCCCGGGAAGAAAGAGAGAAAAACTAATAAAAGCTGAGACCATCACATGTCCAATTTCAGCAACCTCGATAGTCGATCAGGTCTGCACACCGCGGGCCATACTAGTGTACAACCAGGCTTGAGACGGCGCGGACGAAACATGCCGCTACTGGCCCTAGTAGATAGGAAGTGTAACGGCGTAGGTTGAGGGGCGAGCCACCAGAGGAACGCCATGCCAGGACCCAGTATGCGGGAGGACGATCCAGATAATGAGAACAAGATCCATTAGGTCCGGCCCCGCGCAAGGACCATGGCCAGCTTGAGATCGTGTGGAGCTACACACAGTCGCACACATACTTTTTTTCTCAGCCATACAGTGGGTAGGTTAGATCAGGCATTGTTCATGATTGATGATTTGCACCTGCAAATCCTGATTGATGATGTACGTGAACCGAGGCAAGAGGTGAGCCATCGCATCATGCCGCTGCGAGTGATTGGAGGAGGCGCACGAGAAGGAAGAGGAGAAGGAGGAGGAGCAGGAGGGCGCAGGAGGACAGCCGGAGCATGCTGAAGTGTGAAGGGCTAATGCAACCCCCCAATTTCCCCCGGACGATCAGGGCAGCTTTGGGGTGGGACCAAATGCCGGCGCGATGCCAGAAGGTCGAGCTAAGGCTGGCTCTCTTCCTGTTTGGGTCATCAGGTCTGCATCCCATCGCCACTCTTTCTCTACTTTGGGCTAATTCTCCGTAAACTGCGCTCGAGCACCGGCCAATGGCCCGACTTAGGCTTGAGCTAATGAACTCCCGGGGTTTAATATCGCCTACCAATCAACCGAGCCGGTCGCGACGGTCAGCCCGGAGTTCTGGTGCATTCGTGCTATATTGTATTATTGTTATTGCATACTCCGTCTTGCTCTAGTTTCTTTTCTCGAGTTCAAGCTGAGACCGGAAGGAGGGGGGAAGGTATTTGCCTGTTTCCCCGCTTAGTTGGTTAGTTGGTCTCCAGCCAAGCCACCCGGTGATCCAACTACTGAATAGTCCGTGGTGCTAGTCAGGACTTGCTTACCCTTTCCCCCCCAATAATCTCACCCACCAAGAGCAAAAAGCTATTCTTCCATAGCTGGACACTAAATTGCGGGTAATTAATTGTCTTTGTCGCTTCTCTCCCCCGGGCGGTTCGTCGCACTGGAGGACTCGATTTGATCACGCTGGAACAGCAATCACTACTAACTTCTCAGAGGCTGAGGTATCCAGAAGCATGTCCAAAACTCTATCCATCAATGATGGATGAACATCCGATTATGTAGCAATTCCTCGTGAGTATCATCAGGTATGATCTCGGTCGACACAAACACACGGCTATCTCTAAGAAGAAATGGGGGGAAAATATGGTATTACAGGAGTCAAAGAAAGAAAGGAATGGAAGAGAATCCCAACGATCGAACATGGACGAGTGTCCACGGGAAAAAGTAAGAAAAAAAAACAAGTGGAGAAATGAAAATGGTTATGAAGGGAAGAACCACAGAACGAAGGGTGGGGGAAATAGGGTTGTATTCCAAAAGAGAAGAAAAGAAACATCACACAGTGATTCGAAAATGATGGGTATCCAAGAAACGAATATCGCTGCTCGCAAATTGGGACGAGACGTCAAGCGAGAAGCCACTTGACCCGGTGATCCAAAGAGTGGAGCAGCTAGCAAGGCCTGCTCAGGGAGAAAAAGGAAAGGTGTGAATAAATAGCGCGAAATGCGAAGGGGAAAAGGAAAAGCAAAGAAAAGGGAAGAGCGGCAACCCACAGATGGGTCCAAACGAATGAAACGAAGTAGAATAGAAAAGTCTTCCTCAATCGGCAGCACAATGTGCGTGTTGATACTGACCAGAAACACTGAATGGTCGAGGAAGGACAGGAATATCAAGGGAAAATCATGCCAAGACCAGATGCAGAACAAGCCTTTCGCCTTTCTTTTTGCTGACGAGATGGCGGATGCAAACAGGCCCTCGGGTCGACCACGAGGGTACTGCACAACCGTCTATGCTTCAGTTGCAACCGACTTTTTGCGATGGAAAAGACTGCGGGTTCGGGATTTGCTGCGCTGTTTCTTCTCGGGAGTACTGCCAGGCTGGCCCCGACCACGCGAGTTCGAGCTGGACTCCTCGTCCATGTACTTGTCCTTGTAGATCCTATCAAAGCCGGGTTAGACCCACCCCAACCATAGCCGAGCCGGTGGAGCAACTTACCAACTGTTCCCAACCATACTGATGCCCTTCGCTTCCGCCTGCCGGTAGAATTTCGCCGCTTTCTTCAGGTCCTTTTTGCATCCAATACCTTCGGCGTAGCAGAAGCCGGCCTCCGCTAGGGCATCGCCGTCGCCCCATTGGCCCGCGATCTCGAAGCAACGCAAGGCCAGGGACTTGTCCTGCTCGATACCCCATCCGTTCAGATGACTTACTCCAAGCTCGTAGATACTCAAGGCAAACTGCGCTCGATATGCCTTCTGTAGCTCCTTGGCACGAGCGGGAATGGTTGGGTTCGAATCGTCCATCAATTCGATACCAACAGAATCCACCGCCTTGCGCAACCACTGCACACCCTCCCGTTGATTCGGTCGCATACCCCAGCCATGTCGACAAGCCAACGCGTAAAGTAACATTCCGGTTGGATGGTTCTGCTTGGCTGCAATGCGCAGGTGATATGTCGATTCATTCAAAGACCCTCTTTCATGGCATTCGATACCCTTGGTCACATGCTCATCCGCGGTAATTACAGCCGATGTTGTCGTGTTTGTGCGCGCGGTTTGCGGACGAACGGTCGATTCAGAACCTGCAGAGGAAGTGGCATCGGTGTGGTCTATCTTCGGGGCCTCTGCTTCCCGTTGCTCCGTAGGAGTACTTTCGGTGGGAGCGACCTCGGTAGGCTCAGGATCAGTAGGTGCAGGCGCGGTAGGTACAGGCTCGGTAGGTGCAGGCTCCGCAACAGAAGGCTCGGGCTCGGGCTCAGGCTCGGCAGGAATCGCTGGAGATGGTCTGACTTCCGGAGATGACGGGCTTTGTTGAGGCAGAGGGGGCTCCGGCGTCAAGTGACGAGCGGAAGCGGGAGACTCATACATTGAGCGCGTCTTCGAGTGGATTGAAGCCTGCAGAGAGGGGGTAGGCGACGGGGTCCTTGCGGGTTGCGGAGGTCCCGCTGTGCTGTGCCGAGTTGGGCTCTCGAACAAAGGCTCCTGCCACTCGAAATGAGGGGTTTGGAGGCCGGAGAAGACCACCGAATCCCGCGAAACCGCACGTCCCCGGGGCAGCGAGTACTTGGCATAGGTGTAGCAAGAAACAGCAGAAGATGGGTCTTCATTGGGGTTGATCGGCAGCTCCGATGGCGATGGTACCACAATGGGACTAGGCTTATGTCCACGATTTAGCGCGCCTTGCGAGTTGGCAACTGGCGGTTCCGGCGAAGCCCTCGGACCTGGGGCAGAAAGACTTGTGCTTGACCGACTCAAGGGACGTGAAAAGTTATAGGGCCTTTGAAGATAATTGCCAGCGTTCGAAGTCTCGGAGCTCATAGACGGCGATCGGGGATGCGAGCGTGTCATGGAAGAGGACATCGAAGAGTATGGCAGTGATACGGCGCTGCTGGCGGACATCTTTCGGGGCTTTGAGAACGTCGACCCGGCATTCGAGCTGCTGTAGTCATCGTCGGAGCTTTCGGGTTGTACGGCTCGAGCACTACTCGATGGCCTAGACAGTGGCGATCCCGGGGGTGCTAGGCCTCGTGGGGGGATGTTCAAGCGAGAGACAGAATCAGTCGAAGAGGTCCGAGACGGTGCCACCATCGAGACCCCCAGCGAAGGGGGCGGGCCGCCCGGAGTAAGGCCAGTGGGGGAGACAGCATAGAACCGAGGAGGGCCTTCCGGCGGAGCTTCAGGTGCGCTGTGTGAGGACATGGCATCCTCGGGTGATTCAGCGCGTGGCAGGTCAAGGGCGTTCACGCTCGGCTCTTTTTTCGGAGTCGTGTCTTCGTCCTCCTCGGGGTAATCTCCCACTTCGCTGGTCAGGTGCGATACCGCACTCAGACGAGGATGTTCAGACTGCGGGCGAAATTTGGGTTCCTCCACCTCGGGGCTCAACTTCTGCGTAGGTTGTCTTGACAGTTCATTGCGTCCACCATGACCTCTTGCGCCAGTGGAAGAATCGCTCGACGATGGGGATCGAAAATAGCCGGGACGGGGTTGCGAGAGCGAACGAGCCACGCTGGACGGAGGCAGCCTGCTCATGCGCCGGTTCCTCCGTGCCGATTCCTCCAGTTGACGAGCAAGGAGTCGACCTTGAGCAGCGAAGGCATCGAGTGGAGAGAGCGCTGGAGGGATTTCACCATCATAGTGCTCAATGCGTGGAGACGGAGCCCCGCTGCGAAGGACGTCGTGGGAGGGAGAGCGGTGATCAAATTTGGGCCGGGAGGCCATGGTTATAATCCAGGATTCCTCAAATTGTTTCGAAGATAAAGAGATGTTCGGTTTCGTTTTCCGGAGTCAAAAACAGGAACCACACGTAGGGTCTTAATCGATCAAATCATTAACCACCGTGGACAGGCGAGGGGCTCTATTGTTCAATCGCGTTGCATGAAGAATGTGGGATGACGGGAGTTGGAATGGGGGGAACAGTCGGGCAGCGCTTGATGCTCTGCACACACTGGTAAGCCGGAGGCGCGCAAGAACGGTTCTTCGAAGCACTGCACAGCTGACAAGTGCGGACAAAAGGAGGGGGCGGAAGACACAAAGGAATGACAGCCCCAGGGAGATAAGCAAGAGGGTCTGGAAGAGAAAAGAAGCGAACGAACAGTTCCGAACAGTAGATAGTAGTAGTTAATAGGTGTATGGATGTGGATGGGTGAGGTCGGTACTAGAGAGCCGGAGGGGAAACGGCACCCAATTGGTGTTGGTTGTGGTGTGATAATGTGATGGTTTTCCCCGGCAGATAACAGTCACTACTTACCCCTACCACTATATTAGTAGTATGGAGTGAGAGGCAGTTGAACAATCAACTAGTTGACAGTTCAAGAGTCGTCACACAAGGAGACCATGAACTGGCATTGCGGAGAGGAGAGAGAAAGAGAGAAAGAGGGGAGAGGGAGGGAGGCGGGGGGGAAATGGTAGAGAGATGGAAAAAGGGACTAAGAAGGAGGGAGTTTGAAGCGAGCGAAACTGGAAGAGCGTGTGAAGGACGTTTTGGCCCATTTGATCAGGTTCGAGGCAGGAGGTTTCGTTACTTTACTTTACTTTACGCCCTGACGATCCCCAAACAAGGACCGTCGTTCTGGGCGTCTCCACGCGGAGGGGAAGAAAAGAACGGTAACGCCATTACCGACGGGTGCCATGCAGTCTTCCCCCCAATCACTCCTGTTTGCTGGAGCCAGACAGTGCCATACACCCGCCCACAGGCCCATTCTTTCAGGGGTTGCCGTTTCCCCGTTACATACCCATACCGGACAGCTGACAGTTCCTCGGTCTTGGCATCCACCCAACTGCAGGCGGATCTTTACACCTTTTTTTTTCTTTCGTTTTTATTTTACCGGGGCGAAGTCAGGGGCTTGCATTACTATTGTTCGCTTTATCGATGATTATTGATGCCCGGACTCCCCCAAAGGTACCAAAGAGAGTTTTCTATCTAGCACGGGGAAAACCTGTCTGTCGATGGGTTTGACCAGCTTCTAGAAGGCAATAGCATTCTCGACCATCGTGAGTCTGTCTGTCGGGTTAGTGGTTCAGCCTGAGTCGACGGTGGAGTCTGAACCGCACCGTGGCTCTGCGATGCTATTTATATTCGCTTCTTCCCAGTTCCCACCCCCTGCAAATTTTCGCATCCCAACCTTGAGAACCGCTGCTGATTCGTTCATCTCGTCCCATGGGTTCTTTCCTCTCAGGTACCATTTGTTGCTCCAACGACCGCCGTTCGTTTCGCTTCTGCCATGGTGCCCTCCCGGCTAGTGTTGTTATTGCGATAGTCGCCCGTTGACTAGCCAGCCGGTCTGTGTGGTGCAAGGAGGTAGATCTTGTCTAAGATTCTGGGTAGATGTTTTCCACCCTCTTTCCGTCATCTTCATCGCTGGTAACAGCAAAATTAAAACCAGTCTGAAGCAAGATGATCACCATCCGGAACAAATGTCTCATCTGACTGCGTTCTCGTTACTTGGACCTGTTGTTGTTGAGCGAGATATGTTGTAGATTGTTCACTCAGTTTAAAAAGAGCGGCACCTTGAGGGGGGGTGCGCGTCCTCAGCATGGACGCCTAAGTCAAGGAGTCTTAGCCATCCCACATCATCGCCAAGGATGAGCATTATTCGATGACGATGGTGTTGATGATGCTTTTCTTCGTGTCCCCTTCCTAAGGACCCAACAATTGGCCCCGGGGCAGGTGCTCGTTTTGTCAGCTGGTCCGGAATCAGGCACAACGTTGCGGGAACGCCAAACAGTCTAAAACGATCGCTTGCCAGTGATGATTGGTGCGACAATTTAAACACTGGAGCATCGGGGATTTCTACCGCTGGACCTCCGACCAGCTTCTTCTTAGACTTTTCTACGGAGTACACCCACATCGACTCGTCAATACTCTATAGTAATAATGTCAGCTGCCTGAGGTACATAAGTAGGCCTCATCGTGGCCCTATCCAGGGCTGACACTCATCTTTAAATCCATATTGAACCTTACGGATCAGCGCTTGGTATCACCAACTGCTTACTGTCGAGCAATCTGAGAATGTCGGCAGGAAGCCCCGCTCGATCTTATCGTAAGATTGACTATCTACTTGCTTAGCAGTCAAAATATTGAACAGGGATGTTGCTGCAGCCAATGTTGTTCCTGACACTCAGTGGCTGGCAATAGCGCAAGGGAACCGACAGCCGTTGGAATGTCTCCATCCAGTGACATAAAACGGATTTCATCCATGGGAAGGACAATCAAATAAAATGAAAATGAAAAATCTCTTCAACCTCACAGACCACTCTCCCTATCGTGAGCTAATTGAGGTACGGAGGAGCAGCGGAGACAACCATACTCCCGGTTGTCCAATCATGACGCACGGCAGGCCGACTAAATGAGTATTTCGGCGACGCTCCGCCGAAGCTTAGGTTTTAGCAGCATGAGCCTAATCAACTCGAGATGATCAGTCGTTAAGGAGAAGAATACTAATGTGAAGGGGAGGGGGCGTGTGAATTTTGACAGGGACACAAAGGACAAACCTTCCACCCAATCTCTTTGTAAAACATCTCTGGTCGCGTTGTCCCTTGCGCTTTGTTCACCCCTCCACATCGAGCAGATCCCCATGTCTATCACCACCCCATGAAACAACTGAACACACAGCCCTAAAAACTACCGCTTATACTATACTACCCTATAGTCTACACGCGACACCGCGACAGCCAAGCCCAAGGCGTGGAGCCCTCTCAACATGCTGAACCGACTGAGAAACCGCTCCCTCTACGACCTCCTCCACGTCGATCCCTCTCGAGACCGTGCCCACGTCTACGAAACCTCCTGGCTTCTCCCTCCCCTCCCCTACGCCATCCTCCGCGGCACCATCTCCCTCTACATCTTTACCAGCATCTTCTTCATCTGGGGTTGGAGCGGCACTCATGGCGACCGTGCAGAAATCGGCGAGAGCTTCAGCTACTTCACCTGGCTGACCTACTGGGGAATAGGTTTCTACATGCTCTTCGCCTCCATCCACACGGCCTGCTATGCACTGAAGGGCCATTCGGTCCTTTTTGACCGCTGGCCTCGCGCCCTTCGCGCTCTCCATGGCCTCTTCTACACCACCGTCACTACCTACCCATTCCTCGTGACCGTCGTCTTCTGGGGAATCCTCTACTCGGGTCCTTGGTACACCGTGACATTCAGCGGATGGCAGAATGTAAACAACACCCCTCCTCCACCTACTACTCCCCCCGCCCCCTATCTTCCCCAAATCTCACAACGAGACTAATGATATAATCAGATCTCCCAACACGGCCTCAACTCCCTCTACGCCCTATCGGAAATCATCCTCCCAACCACCGCCCCGCACCCATTCCTCAGTCTCACCGTGCTGATCTTCATCCTCCTTCTCTACGTCTCCCTCGCCTATCTCACCTACCACACTGAGGGGTTCTACACGTACTCGTTCCTCGACCCCGGTCCGCATGGCGAGAAGAGTGGCCATGTTGCGGGCTACTGTTTCGCCATTCTGGCGATCATCGTCGTTTTCTTCTTGTTCTCGTGGTCCGCCATTTGGTTGAGGCGGAGAGCGACTGGCGGGAAGGTGAAGAGGTCCGTCTATGATAGGGATTATGCGGGTGCTGGGATGGGTGGTGATGTTGAGGAGGAAGTGGGAGTGGAGGAGCTGAGGGAGGAGAAGTGAGATATTCATCTATCAAATCCCTTGGTTCATTCAGTTGCTTATGAGGTAGTTGAGGAGATGGTGCGGGGTGTAATTTGGTGCGATATGGTTGATATGATATCCTGTGGGTTGAGTTGGGTTGGTGGGTATAGTGGTTATTACACTAATTAATATTGGGTTACTGTATATTACAGATACAGATGCGTATAGCTTTAGCCACATATATATGTTACATATAGTTCATTGAAAAACCCTCTTATAGAAACTACTTATTATGAATAAGAAGAGATGCAGTCAAGAAGGAATGTCAATATGACGCGTTAGAAGAAGAAAGAAGAGATGAGATGATATCATTTAACACTAGTCCGTATCAGGAACCCCCATAATTAATATGCTTAAGCCATTAAACCTTCTCCCAGCTCGTCTCACTACTACCCCCACTCCCATTCTCCGGGGGTGTTTGCTGTCCGGTCCGCAACCCCAGCATCCAGCCTACCAGTCCAGCAGGAACCCACTCGCCGATGAAGTGGTACGTCCGTGCTCCCCGGCCGACATAGATGACCGAGTTCTTGGCCACCCTTCTGCCGAAGATATCCTTCGATGGGGGGTCTAGTGCGTCCAGGACAGCGTAGTGTAGAGCCCGGGCTGGCGAGCCGCGGATCGTGCTAGGCCCGGCGGATGCAGCTGGTCGCTGTTCGATGCTGTTGAGATACTGCGAGGCGTATAGAGATCGTTGTTGCACACTCCAGGCAAGGACTTCCGTGCCAGTGATGTGACTCTGGGCGTTGCGATACTGCGAACCCAGGTCGATGTTACCGAGCTTGAGTTCCACAACGTCGATGTTGTTCTGTTGGAGGAGGCTGAGTTCTCTGCGCAAGGAGGTTGCGAACCCTGACAGGGCGCGAGTGGTTGCGACTTCGGGTCCGGTGAAGGGAGCGGAAAGGGACGAGGAAATGGACGGGTAGGCGACGACGATGGTGCTGTTGGAGTTGCGGAGGGTGAGGAGAGGGAGGAAGATCTGGGTTGTGAGGATGGGAGAGAGAAGACGGGTGTTGACGGTGTCGATCCAGGAAGAAGGTGGGATTGTGGCCACGGGGCCGGAGGCGTAGTTCGGAGAGGGCACGAGGATGAGGCCGCTTAGTTGGCAGGTGTGCGGGGGCACACCGGCCATGGGCGACTGAGGTCGAGAAATAAGGGAGTAGATCTCATTTAGGGAGGGATGTATTTCGGAAGGTGAGGAGGGTGTCTGTTCAAATCGATATTGTCAGTTTGGCGCTAGATTCCCGCGAGGCGGTTGATTGCGCTTACGGCTGAGAGATCCAGCCAGAGGGCTTTGATATCTGCTCGGTTTTCCGACTGCACAATATGTTCCTCCTCTGCAGATGTGACTGTCACGTAGACTATGTAACCTCGACGTTCCAAATCGGCGGCGATCGCTCTGGTCATCGGCTCATGAGGCGACCCGGCGACGACTGTCCCAATGATTAGACTGCGAAGTATAGAAAAAGTAGGAGGTATCCATACCCACTATTTCCTTCCGGGCTCCATTTCCAGCTCGCCTGGCTCTCCGTCGCTTTCCGTTCAGTTTCTTATTCCCATAATACAACACACAACTGGTGCCCAAGAACGCGATGATGGCAGCACTCCATGCCCGGTTGCGCAAGAACCAAGTGTGCACGCGATCAACGAATCCTCGCGGTATGGGCGGACTGGGTCGGTTTCTGGATACGGGCCGAACGGAAGTAGGTAGCCATGACTGGCTGGAGAGGGTATCGCGGAGTGCGTTGGCTGCGTGGTCCACTTGTCGGTCGATCGACTCGGCGACTTGGAGAGAATATCTCCTTACGTCATGCGGTATCGAGGCAAGCTGGAGAAGAGGAAAGCGTCAGTACAAAAGCGGCGAGCAGAGGGCGCATGCTACCAACTCACGTAGTCGAAGAAAAACTGGTCGTCACTAGTCATGATGATGCTGTCTGCTCAGGAACCCGAGCTTTCTGAGATAAAGAGGTTGATGAAGATTCGCCGGCAATGAAGAATCCGATTCTTATCGGCGGGCGGGTCACATGAGCCTTTCCGCCCTATCGGAGCGCCCGAATCTATACGGCTGCACCGTTGATGTGAATGCTGCACTGTATGCAACAAGCATATGATGGGTCGTAAGGGGCCTGGCAATGTTCACAATGCGCTGAACTGATGCATAAGTTCCGAAAGATAGGGTTGGAACACCGACGATAGCCGTGTCGATATGTCATTGATTTGGCTACTATATATTACTGTCATTTCATGTCTGCAACCACTCAGTAGTAGTAGAAGTCTTAAATGAAACCAATGGGTACAACGAGTGTAACAATGCATGAGAAGCTGCCAAAACTAGTAATATTATGGCTATCTAAAATACCAGAGCATTGCCAAAGCCAAGACTCCTGTAAGACCCATGTCAATGGCACACGGACAAGAGGGTACAATAAGACTGCGACTGAATTGCATCCAAGAAACTCCACTTTACTATCAATGCAAATATAGAATCCTCAGTGCTTCTAGCTATCGAGTGAGCCCTAGTGAGACAATAAGCCGATTCCTGCAATCTTATTGTCGTGTTGGGGAAGTCCGGACACATGAGAGCAATCCATACTACTCCAACGACTCGAGGAACAAGCGACTTGTCTGTGAAATTAAATTACATTCAAACATAACATGGGGTGAGGGGCCCACAGACGTCTCTGGGAATACACGATGGGTTGATGAGATTCCAGTGTGATTTTAGCATCCAAGCATGTTATAGTAGCTATGGTTAGGTAACCAATAAAGACAGGAACAATCAGAGCATTCTGTAGGGATCATACAAATAAGAACCTCCCATCATAAAGATGGTACTGTGTATTTTGTAAATTTAGCATATAACATTTTATTTGTGTCTCCGTCTAATTAATGAAAAAAAATGATGGGGAGGAAAAAAGTATGACCAGACTGGGGCTCGATCCCAGGACCTTATCGGTGTTAACGATACGTGATAACCAACTACACCATCCGGCCAACCTGTTGAAGATACCTCTCGATTTTAACTTCATAATCCAAATCTATTGTCAGTAGGCTAAGCGCACCGTCTGTCGCATGCAACCGGACAACACACCCATTAGTTGCTCTTCTATATCACAGTAACGATTATCATTTCTGCTGTATTTCCCGGCGAGGGATTGGTCCAGCATTCTGTATAATTGTTTTCTCAAAGATGGGTTGGGCTCAGCTCAACTGGCCTAGCCTCTTAGTTTGTGACAATGAGCTGCCAAGCGCAATTGGAAGGCAGCTGTTGTATAAGTATATATATAGCCCGTGGCATAGTACTGGGACACGAGCTCAGCCTCCATGTGTCATATTTGTTTCTATGCTCTGTGAAAGTGGCCTTTGTAATGTGCAGAATTATATCTATCGCGCAATTTTCATGGCCTCCTGCGCCATCAACCAGTTCCACCAGCCGTACGGAGTAGGGGACCACTTTGCATGTCCCTGAACTAAGTGTCTTTCTATGTTATCTCACAGAAGGAAGGTCTCGTGTCGAAAGCCAAGAGTACTGAGGCAAGTTCGCGGAAGAGAAATCTTCCGTTCACTATAATAGGTATTCGCAGTGGTGGCCCACCAGGTTTTAGACTATGCTAATCCAGCCAAGAAAACGCAGATCGCAGAGGAATGACACCGCTCAGTCATACTCCATGTATGTAAAGCAAAGGGGAATCCTTCGTGCTTGACCTTTAGATTGATATCCAGAGGCAGCAAGCATAGTCCGCTCAGTCAGCACTTCATCATAAGTCATGATCAGTCCCCAATGGTCGATCAACCATTTAAGACTGTGACACATAAGAAAGCCGCATTGTATTTGGCGGGATAGAATCAGGCTCTCCAGCCTTATTGCTATCGCCATGTGTGGAGCAGGTCTGCCCTGTGCCGAGATAGTGTTGACAATCGCCCGAAAACCGAGCCACAATTCTTCTGAAGTATATACGTCTTGAGCTCCCGACTACTCCTTCAGCCTACATGAAACAACATTATCAAGCATACCCGGAACCGACAACTCCGACAAGCCTGTGCTATAATCGCATGTCTCGGCAAAGCGAGAAACCCTGGTAGTTCCCGCCTCCAGAGTGCGGCACGATATACTCCTGCCAATTAAGGAGGGGCTCACGGGGAAGCTACTCACCGTTGTAGATCTCATGGACACTTGCGATTGTCTCACGAGCATCCCTGTTTGAAGGGTCGTGGATTATCCGCAAAGCTGCATTGGGATTTTGCTTTGTGACTGCCAGACGGGATACATTACCGTTTCCAGTTTCTAATATAGCCATTCGAAAGCCTCTTGATCAAATTGCCAGATATTGGGAGTTCGACTATTTTCTATTTAGGTAGTGAACCCAATCCGCAATTCCAGTGCGGAAGAGTTGACCGATGTTTCGGAGTGGATCATTGTCCAAGATGTGCAATCCCTACTATGTAGACCGAATGATTGCGGGGCGCCTCAGCCACTGCCGAGTCATTCAGCCTATTTATCTAGCCGCCGTCTACATCGGCCGAACCAATTGTGTTTTAAGTTCGGGATGGCCAACCACAGTCTAGAGATCGCCCACAGTGTTCTGACTGCGTGTCTGTATGGTAAGAGAACAATTGGATGCCCCTCTTGAGTGCTTGACGCTTAGCTCGGTACCCTATCGGGGGCCAGATCTAATCGCCCTGCCAAGTACTACCTCTTCTGATAGTTGGCCCTGCTATGAGCCGCTAATCGGTGGGAGTACGGATTGGTGATGTCAATATTGTCCTGCCCATGCAAGCCCCTCGGTCTCTCGCTTTCGTAAGGTGGCCGTCTGGTTGATCCGCTCCAAGGACAACTCAACACAGAAGAAAAAAAAGGACAGACACATTTACGCTACGTAAAAGTTCACGCAGAAAAGGGGAAGGAGGTGGGAACCGATGGTCCAATTGGGCAATATACACGTTCCACCTTAGCATCCATGCTAGAGCTTCCTCGGTATAAAAACAAGGGAACGCCCCTGCTTACCAACTGGGCCGAGTACCCATCCTGGTAAACTGCCAATGCTATGTCTCAGCACTTTTAAATTGACCAAGCATATAGCACATTCGTTAGTTTGATTGCTACCCGTACCGCTATCGAGCTTTAGACTCAAGATTTCCCCTTTACCAACCCCGCCACTCCTCAGATTATGTTTTCATCCTCTCATCAGGGTTCTTTCAAGAAACTGGAGAAGGTTTGTGGTTCCTATTAGATGAGAAATGATGAAAGAGAAAATAGAGGGTTTCTGGTGAGCCTAGTCGCTAATTATGATCACGTTAGCTGGGCCAGGGAACATATGCAACGGTTCGTTCAGCCATCCGTTGGATTCCTGATCGAGAGGAACAGCTGGTGGTTTCTGACAGGGTATTTACCTTAAATTCCAGGTTTATAAAGGACGCAATCGCGAGACAAACGAATTGGTGGCCTTGAAAGAAATCAATCTCGACGCTGAGGAAGGCGCTCCTTCAACGGCTATCCGGGAAGTCTCATTGCTGAGACGCCTCACACACGAGAACATCCTGACCCTGCACGATGTGATAAACGTTGAAGACAAATTGGTGCTGGTCTTTGAGTACATGGATCAGGATCTAAAGCGCTACATTGACACTCAAAATAGCCCCCTTGACACCGTTACGGCAAGATCTTTTGTCTATCAGTTGCTGCGCGGTGTTTCTTTCTGTCATGAGAACGGCATCTTACATCGAGACCTGAAGCCCGAGAACCTACTCCTCAACCAGGATGGGCGACTAAAACTTGCGGATTTTGGACTGGGCCGTGCGTTCGGTATTCCCATCAGCACATTCTCGAATGACGTGGTCACTCTTTGGTATCGTCCCCCAGACGTGCTTCTTGGAAGTCGCACGTACAACACCAGCATAGACATCTGGTCCGTCGGATGCATCATGGCAGAGATGTATACAGGCTCTGCATTATTCGCTGGAACAACAAATGCAGAGCAATTGTTGAAGATCTTCGATATTATGGGCACACCAACCGAGCTCACCTGGCCAGGCGTCAGTCAATTGCCCGAATACAGAAACGACTTCCCGCCTCGCTCTCCACAAAGTCTGCAACAAATTATACCGTCGTTAGACCCTGTGGGGGTCGACCTTCTGGAACGCATGTTGCAACTACGTCCAGAAGCACGCATCAGCGCCACAGAGGCTTTAAATCACCCGTGGTTCCAGGGGTTTGATTGAATGATTACATCGATATACGTATTTTAATATAGATGAATTTTCTTCAAATTATTCTTCTGACCATAGATCCAGACACTTCATACAGCAGTCATTACAATTATAATCTTTCCCTTGCGTTGGTTCAAGTTATGCGACTATAAGGCGCTTCCGGGCCTGGATTTCGTTTACGTTGATTTTGGGGAATAGCAGAAGAATCCTGCAGGCGACTGCGAAGCAACAGTTGAGCCCCCCTCCATGCAGAGCCCGGGGGCATTTCCCGTCCGGATCCGCACCAAACCCCGTGAGCTGCGATTATTGGCGCCCGTTTCGGGTCGGGAATTCACCTGGCGAAGCCGATCACGTTGTATCTGCAGGAACATCGCAGCACATTCCGTCGGCCATTTTTATAGACCATGTAGTGTAGTATATCGTACATTTCCCTCACACGTTGCTGTCTATGGAAAACCTTTCAGAATTTCGTGCACAATGACGGGCTTTTGATAAATTGAAATGACTTACTAGGAGGAACTGGTTCGACTGGGTAACGCAGCATCGAATATATATTCGCAGATGATCCACAACGTAGAGAACATATTCACTGATATACCTCTGAGCATTGGTCCGACTGAAGGTGTAGGGAATATTAGTAGTATGTACTAGTAGACAGGTCGGAATACATGAATACCGAGAACCTAACCTACAAACTCGATGAGATATTTGCTTCATTCTGCTGGTCATGACCGAAGCATGGACAAATCAATAGAGCCCTACGTATTTGATCTTACTACCACACGCATCATCAACATGCTACAAAGGCCATTAATTTAAGAGGGAAAAAGGTGCCACAACTCCCTAAAACTCCATTCCACATGGACTATGCGCCTATTTAATCCCAACTCCATACTAACTCCTCAGCCCCAACCCTAATACCGGTCCCTTGAACTTATGTATGAAACCATAGCCTCCCAGCTAATCTGCCCGTAAGCTGGTACTCCTTTCTATCTTTCCCTCTTCTGAACTATTTCACCTTCGCCCTTAAGCTTCCAGAAACTTCTTATCATCCTCCACACTCTCGCCCTTAATCTTAGGCACAGGAGCAGGAGAAGACGGCACTTCCGCCTTCACCTTGCTAGTATTTCCATTGGTCTTTCGGATTTTCTTGGGAGTAGGGGTATTAGGTGCAGATGATCCCGATCCACCAGGAGCAGCCCGCTTGGCTTTGGTGAACCGGAAGGTTATGGAGCTACCAGGCTTGCGGTATTTGCCCAGCTGTTCGCTGAGCGCTTTGCCGGTGGGCTTGTCGTCTCCGGCTGTGGGGTCGGCGTTGGTTAGTGATGAGACTGGGGGTTATTTTGTGTGTGTGTGTGTGTGTGTGTGTGTGTGCAGATGGATGGGTGGGTGAGTTGTATACTTACGCCAGGCATCGACGATCTTGTCGAGATCGATCTGGAAATTCTGAGTCTCAACGATGAGGCGGAGGAGCTGGTGAGGTGAAATGTTAGTTTGTGTCTGTGTATGGTAGATATTGTATGAATGTGCGTTTGGGGAAGTGGTTTGGGGAGGGACATACAGTCGCCTTGTTCTCGTCGGTCCAGCGAGTCATTGTTCTACTTTTGAGTTGAACTTGTTGTGAGAGGTGGTTTTAGTAGGTGAGCTTGGAGGTTCTGTGTATCTGAATATGTGCGCAGTTGAGAAGATGGAGAAGAAGGAAGAGCTCTGAGGAGAGAGAAGAAAGAGTATTAAGAGAAAAGAACAGGAGAGAATAGAAATAGTGCTAGGAAGCGGCGGAGAGAGCTTGTAGTGAATATCTGGAAAATCAGATCTCAGGATCGTTATTCACTGCAGTGTTACTGATGAAGTAGACCTGGGTGGTTATCAGGGAGAGCTGTTCTAAGTGATGAGATCTGGGAGGACTTGCTTGGGGCTTTGACTGGGCTGAGATTAAATGTTTCGCTCTCTTGATATATTCCCTAGCCATGTTAGATCTCCTGAGTGGGGTACATGAGGGCATTGCTTGCTGCGGTGTTCTAGATGAGGGCGGTGGTTGAGGAAGTTGGAGCAATTGTAAGGACATAACAGGGAGAATGATGCAAAGTGGCCGTAATACATCCTACATCTCAAGCACCAATTAGTTCTATTATTGTATTCTTGCCACTGTATTTCCTAGACACCTCGTTTAGCTATCTTGAATTGTCAATTATACCCTACATTGAGAACTTCTCGGGTGAGTTACTATGCAGTTTCACTCAATACTTTACTTTATGATATAAGAACATTAAATTACTCAACCTACTTACATAGCTCCGCAACAGCTACATGCTACATCTCCTTGGAATAATTTATTCATATAACTTGTTGTAATTTCGCTAATGCTATGTGAAACCATCAATAGATTATACGGTGGACTATATAGAGCGGGAGACACGCTCCTCAACTCCAAGCATATCCATGATAGTACACCCAAGCAACACTACCATTTGACCACATCATTTACACCTCATATTGTACTTACTATCAAGAGGACCAAATACTCTCATTAAATTAGTATAAAAGTCGTTGAGTGGCCAACCACCCGATTGGCCATCCCAGCCTCAGGCACATATATCCACGTGATTCCGGTCCCTGGATGCCTGGATGCCTGGGTGCCTGGATTAGCAATCGAATCGGAGTGGCACTCAGTCCCTTTCTTTCCAAATGATTCTTTCCCCCTGACCATCATCATCGTATTACCCCCTCTGTCGTTTGGGGTCATGTCTTTCATTTATCTCAGCGTGTTACTATCCGGTTGGGACACGTTTTCCGCTCACTGACGCAGTCCAAGCGTGGAATATCATATCTGGTGGAGGCGGTAGCAAGCATCTGCATCTAGATCTGTTTCCGCCTCTGTTGGAATCAAATCACTTCTCCTCAGGGCTCCTCGAAATCATCTTTTACCATTTTTCACCATCTTCTCTTCATAGCGTGGTCTTAAAGTTGTGTCTCCAGGATAATCGCCACCATGCGCGAAATAGACCCACTCATTTTTGAATACCAGCATGAAAAGCAACGACCGCGGGAATCGGAGGCGTTATTGATTCTCCGGAAGGTCGCTTCGCTGGTAAAACCCATCATGCGGCGACGAGACTGGAAAGTCGGTACGCTCTGTGAATTCTATCCCCATCAGCGGAACCTGCTTGGGTTGAATGTCAATGCGGGCCAGAAGATCTGTCTACGGCTGCGGTATCCTTCTGATCAGCGCCAGTTCTTACCTATCGAGCAGGTAGTGGATACGATGCTTCATGAGTAAGTTGATACTCTTATCTTCTATCACGTAGTCCACTTTGTCTTCTCTGCCTGAGGAAGAGCAGTGGCTGACATGACATGTAGGCTATGTCATATCGTGCATGGACCGCATAACCAGCAGTTTCATGCACTTTGGAACCAGCTACGGGATGAGCATGAAGAGCTTGTCATGAAGGGCTACACGGGAGAAGGGTTCCTTTCTGAAGGACGACGGTTAGGAGGGCGGAAAATGCCTGTCGATGAAGCGCGCCGTGTAGCTAGAGCAGCTGCGGAACAGAGACGGTCTCTAACTGCTGGATCTGGACGACGACTTGGTGGTGCGCCTGTCCTGCGCGGAACTGACATGCGCCGAGTCATTGCAAATGCTGCACAGAGGCGCATAGAAGTGACGAATGGTTGTGCCTCAGGTGCTGACAACAGTGCCGAACTTGCAGAGGAAGCCTCTAGGAATGGCTTCCGAACGAAGGCGGAGGAAGACGATGCCAATGAGCGTGCTATCATGGAAGCGTATATTGATCTGATTGAACAGGAAGAGCGTGAGAAATATGGCCCTTCCTACATTCCGCCGAGTCATGATAATCCCGCTGGTCCGCGGACAACGCTGTCTCCGCCCCCTGTTCCGGAGAACAGCAGGCCGAGAGGGCCCTCGCAGCCGGCAGAGACTATTGATCTTGTCTCAGATGATAACCTGTACGATAAGCCGTGGTCATGTCCGACGTGCACGCTCGAAAATCCAGCGAACTTTCTTTGCTGTGATGCGTGCGCATCAGAACGTCCGCGACCAACGACCACCAGGTCTGTTTCGGGCCCTCCTACTGCTACAGCCAGTTCAAGTCAGACAAAATCAGCAGTGAAAAAGAACAAGAGGTCCATGAGTCCGTCGAGCAGGTACACGGGGTTCAAAAACCGGACTCGTGCTGTGGAATCATTAGCTGCCCTCGAGCGGGACGCCAACAAGCGTCCTCTCGGATGGTTATGTGATAGCTGTGGAGCCTTCATGGAAACCGAATGGTGGACTTGTTCAAATTGTGGCTTGATGAAGCGCGCATCATGATTGGTATAGCATTTTGAGCATGGGTGTTTGGCGCAAGAACGGCGTTTCCATTGTATTGATATTCGCAAATCCCCACGAATGATGACATTTTACGAGGTATGATTGTCATAGTATAAAGTGCATTGTCACTCTTGAGACGGCTATAAATCATTCACTACCTCCAATGCACGATATAAAGTCTACTCTCTCCTCAACAGAACTGTCAAAGTTAACACAGCAGAGATATTTTTCGACAAAATCAAGCAGTAGCAGCCACCCGCTTCTCCTCCGCCGTCTGCACCCTCAACTCCCCCTTTGTAATCTTCCAAATAATCCAGTCACTCGCGGACCGATCATCATCAACCTCACCCTCCTTCAATGGCGGAATCAACGCACTCCCCTTAATCCTCTGCATAGTGACAGACCGATCCGGCCTCGTAAGCAACGCCACGCTCTGACGCGCCACACTTCCCTGCTCCCCAGGGGCCGTCACAACACGATGAAAAGCACTATGCAGCACACCTCCCGTCCACTTCATCAAAGAATCACCCACATCAATCAGCGCACACCCGGGTCTCGGACGAACATACTCCCACCTCTCATTCACATTCTCCTTCCCCTTTGGCAGAATCTGCAGCCCACCAGAGACATTGAAGAGCATTGTCAGGGCGCCCATATCGGCGTGACCACCTAGCGTTACCCGGGGCTCTTTGCTCTCAGAGTTAGTAGTGTTCTTGGTCTGAGGCCAATTGACAAGTAGTCGTGCAAAAGTGTCAGACTGCTTATTTAGGGCGCTGCGTTCAGCTAATGTGTTAGGCGGGAGGCCCAGGTTCTCCTCGAGGTGGGCGTAGATAACTTCGAGTGTAGTACGGGCGTGCTCGAAAAAGGCCCGGCATTCGGTACGGTGGTGTTCGATGGGCTCGGGGTTCTCGCGTGGAGGAACGTTGCCTACCATGTCGTCTTGGCTTATACTGTATGTTTCCATGCTGTCTAGCTTGCCGTCGGCGGTGCGGAGTTTGCCGGAGCGTTTGTATCTGAGTTCATTCCAGTTTCAGATGCATGTGCTGGATATTACCTATAAATCTAGGAAGAAGTAGGCTTAAGACTTACCCTGCGATGTTGTGAGGGGGATTATAAGCGAATTTATCCAGGATTTGCCGATCCAGGCTTAGAGTGGTGGTGGTGAGATTCATCAGCGCCTCTGCATCTTTGAGTAATTGCTCTCCTGTGCCGGAGTTTCGAAGGTCGAGGGAGAATATTCCGAGTTCTCGACAAGCTTGGAATAGTTTCTTTGACTCGGTGGCGCTTGCATTTGCGAGGTCTTTGAATGATATTAATGGTATTTCTGCGGTGGGGATGTTGGAAGGGAATGGAGGGACGCGATTGAAGAATTCCTGGGTGGGCATGATGGGATTTTGATGCTTCTAGCTACTTTGAGTCTACAAGAGAAGAGGTGATGAGGAGCTGAAGATAGAGGATAGATGAGGGGGAGCGTGACTCCATCTTGATATACCTCGACAATGACGGAAGGGGGCCCAAGGGCAACGCTATCTAACACGTCAGATTACACATAAGCTAATGCAGGACGATAATGAATGACAGGTATCAATTGGTCAGAGTTGTTCAGCTTTGATCTTCCTTGCATTCTCCAGCTGCTGTTGTGTGACTCCCCACATACTTCATTCCTCTACTCCGGAGATAGCCTCGTAGGGATTGGTAGTCGATAGATATGATGACATCAAGCCAAGACTGTTCTCTTGGATCAGCTGGTACTGCAATGAAACTGGCAGATGTTGTTTGTTTGTTTATCGACTTGTTCTTTGACCTGGTGCAGCTGCTTGGTGCATGGCGTGGTTATGTAAGTAGTATGCCCTTGATTCCATAGATTTTCATTACTAGAATGAATGATCTCGACCAACATACAGGTAGACACTTGATATACGGCTTAGATAGCCTTTTATAGTATCTTAGACATAGATGCGTTCAATTAAACTTAGTACATTCTGTATTTCTTCTCTTTCCGATATAAGATTATTCTGACATATTGATGTAAGGTTAAATCTCGAAGCCAGCTTCATGACTGTCCACACTAATGGAACATAATCCAACTGCGTAAGATATATGTATAGAGGATATGTTACTCTTCAGCCAGCTAGCATACCTGACACATAACATACTTATCTACATCTAACGTTCCAGAGACGTCAACACGGTAATCAACCCCGTCTAGGCTTTCTTCGCTGGGGAATACCGTCCTATAGCAGCAGTCGAGCATAATAGTTCCTGAGTGCTCAGGGCCACCCAGAGAGCTCTTTACACTTTCAATCTATACAACTTCAATCTATACAAAGAGTGCCCTTCATATAGTAACCAGCACTCTGTTTACCACAGTATGCCTTGACTGCTGAGTATCCCCCGCAACCCAACTTATAGATTAGACATTAATGTAGAGAATATCAGCGTGATTGAACACTGATACCTCATACCTCACAAATAAAAAACTGACAACTCCCCATGTATCAGAGTACCGATAAGCTTTATCATCAATTGCTGGAGTTAGAATCGCTCAGGGCCACTAATTGCATACTCCATAACACAAAGTGTTAGGCAACAGCAATTACCCCTACCGCTTTATTGACCGCCAGAGTCGGCAGGAACTAGTGAACCTCGATGAAAAAAACCTCGGATTTAGCGGATTTTGGAAACATACAGCTCCCAGAAGCTCATCCGAGAATCTGTATAAAATCTTGGCGGTGTGGTGTGGCAGACTGGCAATATGCCAGGCTGAAGCGACCCAAGCTAACAACCAGCTGACTAATTCCTGACTCACCCACTCTGCCCCCGGCGCAACACTTCCGCCGAAGAAAAATAGCTCCTCCCCATTTTCTTCATTTTCTCCCACTTTCCTTTTCGCACAGCTGGAGCTACTTTCTCTCTCTCAGCTTGACTTTAATGCTCGAGTCGCGTGCTATTTCGCCACAATTCGACACTATCACACTACATGATAAACAATAGCTCAGGTATGCATACCAATTTTACCCTGTTTTTTTTCCCTTCAATGCAGCTCCATACCCAAAACCGAGGGGTAGAACCAATCAGCACTTTCACAACCTACACCTATATGATGAGAATTTTTCTATGAACCGGTATATTAGGAAGAGCCGGAAGAGGAATGGCAGGGACCCCTAAAAAATAGGGATGTTCACTGTCGTCGATGCTTATAATGGTTCTGCTGAGTGGTGTTTTCCATGGTTGTGATTTGGTTCTAGTCTGCTCCTCTCGGTTTTGGGTTGGATTTGACTATTTTCGTCCGCTAGATGTGTGACTGCCGATCTGTTGGGTATTTGTGCTAACAGATTTTTCATAGGTTTTCGACGAAGTTTTGGTCGATATTTGAAGTAGTTTAATAGATAGAATACAATTGTCTAGTGTCATGTTGGAAGCTATTGACGGATCGTTTCATAATTTGACATATCTCTATATCGATTTACATTGTATCGAAGCCGTTCGCGAACGTGTAACTCCAGGTATAAAACTTTTCGTAGCCAAACAATCCAAAACAGAGAAATCTCAGGTCTCAACGCCAGTCAGATGCATGTGTAATACAGGTAGGTATATAGTGCTGGCCCACGCGCAATCAGGCAATGCTCATGAACTGCCGCTTCTTGCCCGTGCCCGTCTGCCTCTCCTGTTCCTCGTAAGCGGCTTCGTCGATGTAATCCTTCGTGCTTTGTTCTTGGATCTGTTGGCCGACGAACTGCAGAGCCGACAGGTTGAAGCCCATCTCGTCCTTCTGACGAGCCAGGACCTTGCGCAGTGCGGATCGGATACCGTCCAGCATCGGCCTCATCATCTTGCTAGCGACGATCTGGCGGTGGTGAGTTTTCAGGATGAAGAACAGCACACGGCAGGTAAGGGGGATGTTCCACTCGCGACTAGCCCAGATATTGAGGAACGTGAAGAGAGCAGGCACCTTTGAGAAGGGCAGGACAAGCAGAGCATCTTGAAGCGCAGCTGCAGGAATCTTCTGAACGACGTTCAGGAGATACCGCTCTGCTGAAATGTTGTTCAGAGCCATGTACTGGGCATTGCGCTGTGGGGGTGCAGCGTTAGGCTGTCTGGCCTTGAGAGCGCGCCATTGGCGCATAACCTCCAAGTCCTCCATACCCAGATCCAATGCCTCCATAATCTTTTCACCTGCCATTAATGTCTCCGCAGTTTGTTTACCAGCGTCAACGGCTTCAGCCTTCTCTCCATCCTGGCCATCCTCGTCCTGATCCAGGGACGCCATCAGGTTGTTATCGTACATCTCTTCCAGTTCTTTCTCCCTCTCTTCCTCAAGGAACAAAGGCTCGTCAGTCTGCTCCCAGGTGCGGATGCTCTTGTCATGACTAGCGGTGACGATGAAATCACCCGAGTGACTGATAGTCAGAGCCCAGATTTCACCATGGTGACCGGCCAGCTTCTGGATGTGCTCAAACTTGTCACCGTCCCAGTACTTGATCACTCGATCCTTGCTAGCACTGAAGAAGTTGTGCCCGTTACCATCCTTGTTGTTCGGAACGAAAGCAACAGCCATGACACTGTCCTCGTGGGCCAAGAAGGACTTGTGGCAGTCACCAAAGTCCAAGCCCCAGATACGAACGGTCTTATCGGCCGAACACGTGACGATCAGCTTGCTGTCCCACGAAATATCCATGTTGAGAACAGGCAGCTTGTGGCCATAAAGGTTGAGGAAGAGTTTGAGGGAGTCAACAAAGAAAACCTTGACCGTGTTGTCCAGAAGCGCAACAGCCAGCAGCCGAGCATCAGGGGAGAAGCGAACGTTAAGAATGTCATCCGAAACCTTAAGCGTTCTCGTGTGCACCAGCTTGAGTCGGGGGGTTGTTCTCTTGGTACCCGGGATTTCTTCTTGAACCACCTGGAAGTTCCAGAACTTCGCAGACTTGTCGGCACTACCACTCACCAAAGACTTGCCGTCAGGATGGACTTGAATGGACCAGACCGGCCCGTCGTGCGCTTTGATCGTATCCAGAAGGGTCGATGAGGCGATATCGAAAACCTCAAGCTGGCCATCCTTGTTTCCGACAACAACAATCTTGTCGCCAGGAAGGAAAGCAGAGCACAGAGCATAGCCACATTCAAGAGTACGCAGACAGCTTTGGGTCCGGACGTTCCAGATCTTGAGGCTGCCGTTGGAGGCAGACGCCAGCATCCGATCGTCCGAGCTCAATGCAACAGATCTAATGTCGGTGCGGTGGCCGGGGATGTCGACTGCCAAGTTCCGGCTGTAGTCCGGCTCCTCCTCATCCTTGTTCTTCTTGTTCGCGGTCACAACGCTGTAAGCTTCGAGTTGGTTGTTTGTGGTCGCGGCCAGAAGTTGCAGACTTCCACTTGACTTCGTGCGAATCCAGTCAAAGGACCGGACCTTACCGCCAGTGCGTACAATAGTGTGAGGAACAAAGACTTCCGAGACAGGCGCAGATGAGGCGTCCTCTGATTTCTCAATGGCATCCTCAGCAGCTGCTCCATCCTTGTCAGCTGCGCGCTGCGCGTCCTTCTCCTTTCTCCTCTTGCGCTTCCTAGCCAGACTCTTTTGCACCTCGGTCTGCGAGCGAATGCGCCAAATCTCGACTGCCTTCTCAGATCCGTGGATTCCAATGTAGTCCGCTCGAGGGTGAAAGCTGATTCCGATTGTGCGGTCCTTTCCATTTCGGTAAAACGTGCCCCGGTCCGTCAAGATCTTCTGTCCCTCCGAGCCAACCTTCTCTTTGGAAATGTGAATCATAGCACTCTCATCAATCGACCAGGCCTTCAGTTCTCCATCATTTCCTGCCGTGATACAACCACTCTGGTCGGGCGAGAGACCCAGACTCCAACACTCGCCGTTGGACTGTGCCACATGTGTTTCGATGCAGTGTTGTGCAGCCAAGTCCCATACTTTGATGAGAGCATCCTTTCCAGTCGTCAACAGAAAACCCGCATGCTCACTGAGACCGGCTTCATTGAGCAATTCAATGGACGGGGTAAGAAAATGGAGCGACGTAATCTGATCGGTGTGTCCGCGCAGTTTGAAAAGTCCGACTTCCGCAACCAGATCCCATACAATGATGTCCGTGTCTCTCGAACCACTTGCGAGGCGGACCCCTGTGCTATCGAAGGCAAGCTGAGTGATGGCGGACTTGTGGCCATTGAAGGAGATAATCACCGTCTCGGTCCGTGAATCCCAGATACGAATACTGCCGTCTTCATAACTATATCACAAAGCGACGCCCGAATTAGTAAGGTAGCATACAAAAATCCTACCACGGTGAGAAAACTTACCCGACCGCAAAAATATCCTCATCCGTTTTGCTCTGCGTGATTATCGTGACCTGTGCCTTGCAAGACGTATCGTGCCATCTGCCCAGTAGTTCACCCTTCTTAATGTCCCAACAGAGAACTTCCTCGCTCGCGCCCACGAAGGCTCGCCCAGAGCCTGTTCGACGTGCGGAACCCGCGAGTTCATCGTCCCGGGCCCAGATCGCATTCGACGAGCCCGACGCAATGAGCCCGAAAGTCTTCGAATGCTCGAATTTACTGAAGAAGTCAGTACACAGAAAATACTTTCGGGGAAAAAATGCTACACCCTTGAGTGCCTCACTTACAAATATGACTTCACCATCGTTGGGTGTTTGCGACCTGGGAAAAATTTTGGGAGCTCGGAGAATGAATGCTATCGATAGGCGCAAATGGCGGCGGTCGCTACGGAGAGCGACAGCGACCAATGCCGGCCTCCCCCACCGCCTGCCGGTTCCCCAAAGCCCCCATCAACGTAACTCCCATCGTGGCAGTGACCCTCGTGGGATTGAAAGCCAGAATTAAAGGAAAGGGAATCGCAGGCCGAGAATTTGAATCTATTACTCATTATCATTGGATGCGTCCATCAACATGCTTTTGCTAGACTACCACAACGTCCTCATCCACTCCCTCCTGACGGAGCGGTTCTCTGGGTACAGCTTCCCCCCCGCCTCCGGTATACGCCAGGCTACCAGCTAACAGCTCCATTCATGCTTCCTTCAGAGCCCCGCCCGTGTCAATCGACCAGATTGTTTCCGACTTTGACGGAGTGACCTTCCATCTGTCTACGCCAGAATCCAAAACCAAGATCCTCATCTCCATCAACGTGAAATGCTTCCGGGAGCTTGTCCAGTACGGTGCCCAGGAGGTGCTGGAAAGGGAATACGGCCCCTACATTGTCACCCCGGAGCCCGGCTATGACTTCTCCGTCCTGATCGATCTAGAGAATCTGCCCGCCGAGCAGGAGGCGAAGGATGAACTCATCATGCGCCTGGCGCTGATGAAGCGCAACGCCATGGCCGCCCCCTTCGAGAGAGCATTCGATGAGTTCGCTAAGCTGGCCGAAGAGGCTTCGAGATACACGAGCGAGACTGCGCCCCAGGGAGTTGAGGAAGGAGGAGAGGTTATGGCCATTCACTATCGAGAGGAGGAAGCGATTTACATTAAAGCCAGCCATGATCGTGTCACGGTGATCTTCAGCACAGTGTTCCGGGAGGAGACAGATCGCATCTTTGGCAAGGTGTTCCTGCAGGAATTCGTCGATGCCAGACGCCGTGTCCTTACCCTGCAGAATGCCCCTCAAGTACTCTTCCGAAACGACTGTCCCCTGGAGCTGGCTGGTGTGCCTGGCATCCAGAACGGTAACGACGGTAGTATCAGCTATGTCACTTTCGGTATGTATTCGGGGATATGCATCACCCACCCGTTAGCTGTCACTAACCGCTCATAGTCCTGTTCCCTCGCCACCTGACCCCACAGCGACGCTATGAGAACATTTCCCACATCCAGATTTTCCGTGATTACTTCCATTACCACATCAAAGCATCTAAGGTAGCTTTCCCTGTCATTTTTGCAGGCCAGGTCAACATGCTTACTTAGAATCCAGGCATACATTCACACTAGGATGCGCAAGAGGACCGCGGACTTCCTCCAAGGTAAGAGTGGACCCCCAACAATGAAGATATGTCCAGGTCACTAATGAATGATAGTTCTCAACCGGGCGCGGCCCGAGAACGAGGAGCGAGAAAGGAAGACGGCCAGTGGCCGTACTTTCAGGGTTCAGGGATAGAGAGCTGGCTCAAGAATATAATCTTTGTAAATTGCAGGCGAGGGGTGACATACGCACATGCATAAGTTGATTTTATTTTTCCCTAGGATGTATAGGTTGTCGAGCATCATAAGTATTTTTTTTTCTTTTCTTTTCTCTTGATTTCGTTACTTTTTATTATATTTATCCTCGCTACCTCGCAATGCCGAATGCATGACAGCTGCATGTGGCTTGAAGTAGTAGTGCGGCTGCCTTGCTTTGTTTTATTTGCTGCAATATAGCACTACTAACCAACCCATAAATACCGCCGGCTGCTGCTTCAGCTCTCAGCTCCCTCCCGTCCCTCTCTTCCCTGTTACGAATGCTCGACAAGCTGCAGCAGAGCTGCAAACACCTGAAAATGAGCGCTTTGAGGGAGCCTCCTTAATCTCCACTACGATGTTTCAATTTCCCCATCTGTCACGAGGTATTTTCCACTCTAACCTCAAACTCCGTCCTGCACGTTAAGCACACTGGCGTGGGTCTAGTTACTGCGCTATTCCGCTATGGCCGACGAACACTCGCGCAGGATGCACTGGTTCGGATTCGAGCCTCAGATCGGCCGAAGCACTCCGATATGTTACCGTGGCTGTCTTCTAGCTGCAGCCACAAGTCCAGCTGGGTGAAAAGCAAACAGATGACCAGATTTAAGCGTGTGAACCATCCGAACCGCCCTATCGATGCATCTGATCGCCAAATATGACTCGGATCGCCCAACAGGTGGCCTACAATTGGGCAAGAAGTCCCAGGGGATCGGTTCGGTGTCACACATTGACTGCAAGGAGATTAAACTGGTGTTGACTGATGGCCAGGATTCGTGGGGGTGGTCGCTATCTTGCCAGCCTCGATCGGAGAAACGGGGTGCTGTGGTGATGATGTGATCTCAGCTCTCATCTATCCTACGATGATCGTCTCCGGTATTTCCGCAGGTTTTTATTCGACACCGTTGAGTATCTGCCTAATTGATGGCTGGCTGGAGGGGGTTAGGGAGATGTGGTCGGCTCGGCGTGCTATCCTCTATATTGGGTCTATCTATCATACGGGGTACATGCCGATAACCGCTTCCTGCGACCTTAGTGGGATTACCGCATATTTTCTCTTGCAAACCGACACCAGGGATTCACGCTGCATTGGCGTCCCCATTAAATGCGCAATGGCCAGAAACGGGCAACGCTGACCCCAATCCGTACGTTTTTCCGGATATCAGCTCCTCTAGTTCATTCTAGGCACGAGCAGTGAAGGATCGCCTGTGACACTAGACACCCGCTCCGTTCAAGCTGTACAGCGGGTGTAGTTTAGTCTAACCTGCACTAACAAATGAGAAACACCGCGACGGGTCGCGACAGAAAGCATGCGCCACCGGATTTCCAGCTCCACGGTGAGGTGCACACATGTTGGACATGAGCCACGTCCTATCCCAAGCAGGTCATGCATGGTTTTTGTATGCCCAGCACTATCTAGCCGATAGTGCGCTGTAGAAGAGGGCGGCCATTCGCCTGGATCATGCCAGGTCAGCCGTCTAGTTGGTTAAGTGGATTTTCTAGTGGAAGCCGTCTATATCGAACTTGTTCCCACCGGACTAAAATGTGACAGCAATAGTTAGAGCCCGAGTAAATTCTTTTTGATTTTTCTGACCGCAACCCAATGGCGACACTTGTTCGTGGCTATTCGCTTTTCGCTTACGTTTCCCCTTTCTTCTATTTGATGCGAAATATCACTGAGGTTTTAAGTAGAGCATCCTCACTCGCTACTTCGTTCCAACCGAGAATGTGACCATCTCTTCGGCTAGAGGAGCCAGTGTCGACGGTGAGAACTACTAAAACTGTCGGGGTGACCCCGCCTGCAAGGTATCCCTGCCAGGGCGCAGCTTAGCCCTCCAGAGCGTCGCAACCCTGCATGCTATATATCGCAACGCTTCTGCTCCAGCGCAAAAAAAAACTAGATGTGATCCGCATCAATATCTGCCACAGTTCTACTCTACGCAATCAATCGCTGCACTTCTCCTGCATTTCTCTCCCTTCCATCGCCAATAAACAGTTCCCTAGACCAACCAAGCCAATATAACGGCCAAAAATTCAAAGTTGACAACAGGGGAATCAGCTTCTGTCATCGTTTTGACTGAGTCTTTCCATATTTATACCTTTCTCCGCTCATTGTAGCTTACTCCCGCTTTATCCACCCCCTGGGCCGACCATGTTGAGGGGACCTTGAACTGCGGACAAACGGAGTGGGCGACCAGGCAGCGCTTAAAGTACGGACGACAACATATTACTAGCAGGCAGAGGATCTTGTGGGAGGGTTAAAACGTTTCTAGCCAGGTTTCACAAAATGTCCGACAAGATTAGTTTATTACCCTTGGAGCTCATCCTTCACATACTCTCCTACCTTCCCTTCGAGTCCTTGCTTGCCTTCGGCGAAACATCTCGCGCCAACTATGAGTCCCATACTCTCTGCCTTGAATGTCTACGACTAGGAATTTTCGAGAAGCGCATTCACTCTGTGATATCCTTACTCCAGGCTGGCTGGACCACGCCGGATCAAATGGCACAGATTTCCGGTCACAACAAACAAGCGAATGACTACACAATATCCATCATCCAACCTGCCATGAGCCGCCTGGCGAGCGACTTGGACAGCAAGCCTCTACTGAAAATGAAAAGCTTGAAAAGACGGTGCCCTGCACTACTTGAGAAATCCCGAACATTGGAGCAGATGATTAGGGAGCAGAACAGGGTTTTTGCCCAAGTGGTGAATCGGTATGGCCGAGGACTTAGGAAACTGGAGTTTATGGCGTATGATCTTGACAGCGAGGGTGCCATGGCTCTAGCCTCCAAATGCCAAAACATATTGCATCATCTAGCATTACGCTTTGAGCATCCACACATTCGGGACGGCCCCATCAGACCCAGCACTTGGCTGAATCCTGCCCCGGGAAGTACGGCATGGAATATGTTCCTCGGTATAGGACGGTATCCCCAATATGGTCTTTGCGGGCTACAGACGTTGATCCTAGAGCGGGCGGGCATCACGCCGTGGCAGTTGACCATGCTTGTGAAGAAAAATCCCAAGCTAACTGTTCTCAAACTGAGAACATGTCGCGGTGCACAGCCTGAGTTTTTGAACTGGCTAGGTGGAGTTTCCTACGAGCCAGAAGAGCGAGATATGGATGATAACAGTCTAGCTCCTGGTCGGAAGCTCAAAGTGCTCTGGTTGGAAAACTGCCACCAGGTACTTGCCCATCCCATCGAAGACTATGAACATCTGCCCAACGAATTTTGCGACTTTGGCCTTGAATGGGTCAGAGGTCTGACCAGCTTGCGTGTAAGTGGAATTATGTTCTGAGACGCCTTCATTCAATAAGCTGACAGGATAATCTTGACAGTCTCTATCTTTCAGCGAGAGCATGAATATCCCTCCCGAATACATTGACAGGGCCAATAGTGTCCTTTGGAAGATACCAGAAGTCATCTTGCCTTATTCTGGCCAGGGGGACAAGGCCCCTATTGAAGTCGATCCTGGGTTATTGTAATTTACAATGCTTTTTTATGTTTATTGTTCTTATCTTTTTCTTGTTCTCTAGGGGAGGCTTTTTGTTGTTTCGTCTTTCCGGTGACTGAAGGGGATTCTTCGGTTATGTTTACTTTGTTTTGGGAGATAGACTTTCTGTGCAAACACCTGCAATTCTGTGCTACAGCTACAAGACAATATAAATCAAAATATGACAACACATCATGCACATGATTAGGCAATGTTAGTAGACGTGTATCATACGGGTCTGATTGTATCGTGTTTCACAGGCAACTTCAAGCACCTTACGGAAGTACTTGCGGGTGGCACAGCATAACTTCTATATACCTCAAGTAGGTGATCACAACTTACAAAGTGGAAACAACAGAGAGACCTGGCTAGGCTTTCACCAGTACTTAGATGAACAGGTCCACTTCCCTCTCAAGTAGTAGCAACTGCTTATCTGCCCAAGTCATAAGTAACAGTGAGGATGAAATGGTTGCAGAGCAGGTACTGCTCTGGCTGTTGACCCCGTGAGCGCCTTCTCGTTTTCTCTCCCAGCATCAATCTGGCCAACCCACAATAAACTCCTCACCCTGTGTAGTGTTAACATCCAGCATGACCATTCACTGTCTTCTCTACCTATCAAGCAGGCACGGGTATACTCTTGCGAATGATTGAAAGTTACCATTAACCTTCTCATCTCGTCTCTCATCGGCGGTCTTACCACTCATACGGAGCTTGATACCCGCCGTACTGTGACATTCATGGGATCATCTTGCAAAGCGAGCAAAATGGTACCGAGTCACAGATCCGCTTCCCAGCTATGGGCTATTGCTCGGCGGAAGCTCTTCACTCGGCGAGAACCCAGGAGCAGCGAGCATGATTCCCCACAACACCGTTTCTTCAATTCTGTTTCCTCTTCTTCCTTCAGCGAGCACACTGACGGCTTCTACAAGTACTCGTTGGAAGTTCTACAACAGAGTGACGAAGAATACAGAGATACGGTGGAGAGCATGGGACTGCGGTCTTCGGACAGCACAGGGATGTCGTACACGTCAGCTGTATGTTGGCTTTGGCATCTTGACGTAAATCTGTCCCCCTTTCTGGCTGGAAACTGACATCAATTTGACAGCGAACGGCCCCTGCCGAATTTCCTTTCTCGCCTTACGCTGTCGGTGCTGTCGAATGGAATACTGTCACGGGGTATCTCAAGAATCTGGATGATGCGCAGGGCTATGATGTTTCGTCCTGGAGAAACAGTGTGCTGGCTGTATACGTGAAGGTGTACACCGTCGCTAAAGTGGTCTTCATGTGCTTCATCCACTATTGCGTTGAAGTAAGGAGATTATAAGCCCAAAGTCCGGCACAGAAAGAAGCCGCTAACCATTTGGTGTATCTGTTTCTAGCTGGATGGATTTCAGGGCGGCCTAATGGTTTGCATCAGGGACGCAGAAGATGCCATCGCGTCCAAAAAGATCGCTCCCTTGGTTGAATGCGTTGAGAAGTTGTACCACGCCCTTTACGCGAGGCTTATGATGGAGCTTGTCATGGTCGACCTATGCTCTTGCTTCAGTATCGAGGTAACACGCGTTTCTTCGCATAACAACTTCATGCTCCCTGAGCCACGCCACTTGTACAACATATTCTTGACTTGCAAGCAGATCCTCGACAGCCCGACTGTCTGCAATATCTTTAACAAAGAATCTGTTCGGAACTATCAGGCTACTTTAGTCCACCGCGCTGTGACAAAGGTCAACAGCATGCCGTTCGCCTTGGACGATCTCATCGGATATCGGAGATTTACCCTTGGGATTATCGACAATCCGGATTCTTCATTTCGCCAGAAGTGGGCTGGGAGTGCCCTGATTTACCATATGCCACCGCCAAAGGTCCTTATCATTCATTCTGAGAGATACATGTCCTTCACACCGAGAAACACTTATCAGTTTATGATCCCCCAGCAGCCCCTCCCTTTCATTCAGCGGCACAATGTCGACCCAGCATTCACGGAAAGCGCACGTACTTCGGATCACCGGCAGGCCGCGCTAGCCATGCTTGAAGGCAAGACTGTGGGTGTTCTCCGCAACCAGGGCACCATGCAACAGCTGATCGAATACGCCAAACGGAGAAAGTGTGTGTGCCAATCGGCCTGCAGTTGCGGCCAGGATTGTACCCAGGATCCGGACCGTCTCTGCCCCTGCGCGGAGTGGAATATGATCCTGTTACTGACTCAGGTTAACGCAAACCGTGGGACTCTTGGAATTCGCGACCGGTGCACGGTTCTTTCGAAGGCTGTGTTCCAAGAGCTTTCATCCATCCGGGAAGATGTTGACGTCTTTGTGATCGGATTGGCCCTGAACCGGGCTGTTAGGATCTTCGGCGAAGAGATGCAGAAAGAATTGTTTGCCGGCATCATTTAGACCCAAAAGACTGCAGTTGAGTAGCTGGTCTGGTTTTTTACTGGCGTTGGGTGGCATGATGAGTGCGTTGAGGCATTCATGGAGTGAGGGGTGTAATTGCTTTTTCTTTCTTTGCTGAGATTACGTTGATTTTCCTTGGTCTTTTCCCCTTCTGAGTAGACATGCCTGACGATCATCATATTCCGGAGATCTCGTATCTGTGCAACGAAAAGTGTTGGGAAATGTGAGTGGTTCCGAAGGAAAGTGAGCATCATGTCCGATCAGTGGGATGGTTCATCGATGAGGTAGGTATACATCTACATGGTTTACGTAGGAGAGGGAACGGACAGTATTTAATCAAAGAAATTGAACATGCAACCTAGGGGTATGAAAAAGTAAAGGGATAAGATAAATATGGGCCGTCTGCAAGCCAATACTAGCTCGTGTTACCTGGCAGTATGGTTGCGTCGGTGTGTGGGGGTGATGTCAAATTGTATGGGGAAGAGAAGGAAGGGGAGATGGGGTGGTAGTGAATGGAATGTAATTTTCTAAGAATACGTAGCTCATAATTCCAATTCAAGCTCAAGTTTAAGCTCAAGCTTCTCCTGTCATTTTCTCAACAACTTTTGTCGACCAAAAAAGTCAGGTGGGGCGCAGGTGACCGGGGATGGGGCAAAGTTGGTCAGAAAAGTTGGCCGTGGTTCGCAAGTCGGCAAGATTTTCATTTTGGCTCTGGCCAAAATCCAGCTTCCCGAGAAAAAAAAAGAGTCTGTCTGTATCTGCGCTTGTCTGGGATTCCCGCCCGGCACAGCAATCTCTGGGAAACTTTTAGCGGGCATGGTGCCCAAGACTCTTGTTGTTAGTTCGACAGGTTGTTTATCATTCTTCTCCTCAATTACTCCTCCTCTCGCTTCGCCGGTAGTAATTAGACGCAGCCCACTGTGGAGCGCTCATTCCGGGGCCCCCAGCAGCATCTGGGTGCGACGATATCGCGCCGTCTGGCCTTCCTACGGCATCACCACCCCCATCCCGGATCCTAATCCACAGTTCCCCATCTCCCGCTCGCCTTTCTGCTTCCAGACAGGCTATGCGCTCTGCGCCAAACGGCCCTCGCGTCCCTTCCCCCCACCGTTCCTGTCTCCGCCCTCTTCCTCCTTTTCCGACCCGCTGACCACCCACTACCTGAGCCAGGATAAGAGATTATCCGTCCGGGGGGATCTGGTCCGCGGCCTGAACAACGGCGACGATGCTGTTTTAGTGGCGGAGAATTACCTCGCCGTGAACGATGGGGTCGGGGCGTGGGCAACCAAGCCGAGAGGTCATGCTGCGTACGTTGTTCTGTCCCTCTGTACTAGTCTTCCGCGGACCCCTACTACTGACCCCAACTGGATCCCCCGTCTCGTTCCCCTTCCCGCGTGCTGACTTGCCCTTTCTTGTTGATATAGGCTTTGGTCTAGACTGCTCCTCCATTACTGGGCCCTGGAACTTGAACGAGAACCCAATGGTCAGTCCGAGTTAGATCCTATCGGCTATCTCCAACGCGCATACGAGGAAACCATTCGAGCAACGACTTCCCCAGGTGAATGGCTGGGAACTACCACATCGGTCACAGCAATACTGCATTGGAAGCGCGATGCTGCTACGGGAAGCATACGGCCCTTGCTCTACGTGACTAATATAGGGGACTGCAAGATCTTTGTCATCCGGCCTAGCGAGAAGAGAATCCTCTTTCGGACCAAGGAACAATGGCATTGGTTCGACTGTCCTATGCAGCTGGGCACCAACAGCGTCGATACTCCCCAGAAGGATGCAGTCCTTTCCTTGATTGATGTGCAGGAGGATGACCTCGTGGTGGCCGTGTCAGATGGTATCGTGGACAATCTGTGGGAGCATGAGATCCTGACGATCGTCCTGGATAGTCTGGAGAAGTGGCAGCAAGGACGTCATGAAGACAAGGACTCGGAGTGGGCACCTCCGGCTGTGATGGCGGACGAGCAGATGGTGTTTATAGCGAGGGAGCTGCTCAAATCTGCTCTGGAAATTGCTCAGGATCCCTTTGCGGAGAGTCCGTACATGGAGAAGGCGGTGGATGAAGGACTGGCCGTGCAGGGTGGTGAGTGTCTTCGCATACCGTTTCAGTGAAGTAGACTAATCTTGATGCAGGGAAAATGGACGATATCAGTGTGGTAATCGGCTCTTGCAGGAGGAGGACGTAATCGACCCCATCTACCCGGTGACCTGCACGCAGGCAGTGGGTTAGGGTTGAAGCAGGGATTACACATTTCATGTCAGCACGGAGTTGACTTGCACAGCGTTACATACTTTGACTTCCGCACAAACCTACGTCTGGAGGTTTGTGACAGAGGGCGATCGACAAGATAGCAGATGTCCGAATCAACTTGGGCTCGGCCGTCGGACAATCGCTTGATTACATTGCATACGCACTATATGTGCATGGCATGGGTGGTGTATATGTTGCATGTTGGAATCTGGGGCCCTTTCAGGGCCGGTTCAAAGGGGTGGTACTGGCGTTTGTGGGACATTTGACGTTTCGGGCTATATATATTCTACTGGCACAGCGACATAGACTATTGCTTCTAATCACTGCATAAATACCCGTGACATATTCTGCCAATCCATCAAACTTTCTTTTTGAGGCAAAAAGTAAACATGTACCGTCTCCCACACACACCCTAATCAGTACATGGCCAACCGAAATTTCTTTCCCCATACACGCACACTACATATATACAACTACACCAACTATCTCTCCCCTTCACAACCAACAACAAAAACAAAAGAGAAAAGAAATTGCCTCCACGCGGGATCGAACCGCGGACCTCATCATTACTAGTGATGCGCTCTACCACTGAGCCATAGAGGCGATTTGAATGAAAGATGGCCCCATAATTGACTCCATCAACGGCCGCTTAGCCAGCCCACGCACAGACCAACATCCCGAGCTCTCTCCTCCGCCCGGCAAAAAAAAGTGACCGCCGCAGCAAAGAAAAAAAAGTCCAATTGCACCAACCCCAAATCCCATCACAGGTTATACATACTACATATTAACGCACCTCAGACGACCAGACAGTCAAGATGAGGGCCAAGCGATCCAAGAAGTACCGCAAGCTCATGCACCAGTATGAGCTTACGTTCGGGTTCCGTGAGCCGTATCAGGTTCTGGGTATGCAGACATCCATCTATCTATCCATTTATACTATCATGTCAAGGATCAGAGTATACTGACTAGAAAATGTGACAGTTGACTCCAATTTCCTCCGCGCCGTTCACTCTTTCAAAATGGACTTGATCCCCGCTCTGGAGCGCACTCTTCAAGGCAAACCCAAGCCTCGTATGTTGCCCCGGATCTCAGCCATCAACTGCAATGAATATTAGATCTAACCCAATGGTGTAGTCCTCACAAAATGCTCCCTCGCCGCAATAATGGCCTCCCAACCCATCAACCCCAAAACCAACAACCCCTACCGCCCCGAGCACCTCCCCCCACCCACCACTCTCCCTCTCCGCCACTGCTCCCACAACGCCGACTCGACCCCCATCGACGAAGTCGAGTGCCTGCTCTCCCTCCTTTCCCCCTCCGCCGAGAGCAAAAAGAACAAGGAACATTACATCCTCGCGACGGCGGACCCGCACAACGCCAAGGACAAGTCCGCGACGGACAACTCGGCCGCGGGACGGAAACGCAAGCGCGACGCAGAGGATAAGGCCGAGGCGGCGCTTCGGAAGTCGAGGTTGCTGCGGCGTCAGGCTCGGTCGATTCCGGGTGTGCCGATTGTGTATGTGAAGCGGTCGGTGATGGTGTTGGAGCCGATGAGTGATCCGTCGGATGCGATTAGGGAAGGTGTGGAGAAGGGGAAGTTTAGGGTTGGGTTGAATGATGAGGCGAAGAAGAAGACGACGACGGCTGGGGATGAGGAGAAGACGAAGAAGAAGAGGGATTTGAAGAAGCCCAAGGGCCCGAATCCGTTGAGTGTGAAGAAACCGAAGAAGAGGGCGCCCGAGGGTACCACTGCCGGGAAGACGGAGAAGCCGAAGAGAGAGGCGGAGGAGAGACCTGCTGCGGAGGACAGAGAGGGCGAGGAAGGTGATGCTGCGCCGAAGGCGAAGCGCAGACGTCGTCATCATAAGGGCGGTGCTGGAAAGATAGAGGGTGATGGTGAGGGTGGTGCGGAAGCTGTTGCTGCTGCTGGTGCGCCGGCTGATGCCATGGATGATTGATTGCTTTGCTAAGGTGCTACTTTTCTTTTTGATCTGAACTCATGGTACGGCGTTTCGGCGGACGAGATCAAAAAAGTGTCCATATGAATTGTGTATAGGTAGTTATCATCGATATTGATAGACGATTCCAACATCCAACATACCCATCCCAGCACAACATGAACATACCCCCACCCCCAAAGAAGCAGCATAAGAAGAGAGAATGATATGATAATAATAATATAATATAATCCCAAACGCCAATCAAAATAAGCAACCCACATGCACCCAGCCAGCCCATCAGACACAATACATCAATCATATCATACACACCACCAGTACCACTACCAGCATCCCCCACCCAATCCCATCAACCAAGCGCAAAATTACAAGATTTATTTCTCCGCCGAGCTCGAGCCCGAAGAAGCAGAAGCAGAAGAAGCCAACGAAGAAATTGACCCCGTCTCCGCAAGCGCCTTCTCCTCAGCCCAAATACGCTCGATCTTCTTGCGCTTCTCTTTTGCCTCATCCCGGTTGCGCTTTGCGCGCGCATACCGCTCCGCCGCTAGACATTTGTTCACGTCGCGCTTGACATCGTTGCATCCACCCAGGGCTTTGTGGATGAAGCCTCGTGCGTGGCATTCGTCGAGGGCGGTCATGATTTCTTCGCAGTCTGTAGAGGGGGGGGAAAGTTAGTTTCGGTGCTTGGTGTGGTGTGGTATGATGTGATCTGATGTTGATGGTGGAGAGATTGGGGGAGGGGGAGAGGTAACGTACTTGCGTTGTAGGGGGTGTGAAGGTGGGAATGCATCTTGACTGTTGTTTTAACGGTATCGTATGTTGGATTTAAAATGTATGGAAATATCAATTGAGATTCTATAAGTCAATCGATCCTAACTGCATTAATGATCCATATATGGAAATGGGAAGGATTTCTTTCCGTAAAAGCCGGGCGGTGAAGGACTTATCGGGTATTATTCTGCCGGGCGGGGGAAAAGAAAAAAATTATTCTTTTTTTTTTCTTCTTTAGTTTCAACTAATTGCGGTTGTCGACGGGGAATTTCTTCTGTTGGCATTTAATGTTCTATTTGGACCATTGTGAGGAATTTGTGGGTTCCTCTTTTTTGTGTCTTATATCCTTGTCCGAGTTTGCTCCTGTATAGGTTGAGCAAATTGCCTACGGCAGGATCTCCACAATCCTTCTATTTTTTCTTTTCTATTCACGATTGATTGCTTCTCACGATGTCTATGATTACCACTTCTGCTTGGGTGCGGCGCGGAGTCGCTGCCCAGTTCCCTACGAAATATGAGATCAACGAGGAGGAAATGGATCGTATATCGAAGCTTGCGCGCATGCAGCTTGAAGAGGCGCAGGGTGATTTGAAGGCTGCGCAGGAGGATGAGGAGATGGAGGAGGATAAGAAGGAAGGTGCGGATGATGCTATGGAGGATGACTCTAAGGAGGAGGAGAAGGATGAGAAGAAGGATGGTGCTGCGGAGTGAGTTTTCCTGTTGTATACCATTGGGTTGGATTTGCGTTACGGAATGATGGACAGGGACAAATGCTAACATTTGATGATGAAAGTGACGATGACGACCTGAAGGAATACGATCTGGATCACTACGACAGCGACGAGGTTGACGAGGACGGCGAAAAGATCACCATGTTCGGCAATGTCAAGTCTCTCGCCTATCACCAGCCGAACGAGGAGGACCCGTACCTGGTTATGCCGCCGGAGGAGGAAGATGAGGAGAGAGAGGAACTGCAGATTATGCCGACGGATAACCTGCTGCTGGCGGGTAAGGTTGAGGACGAGGTTGCTCACCTGGAGGTCTACGTCTACGAGGATGCCGCCGATAACCTCTACGTCCACCACGATATCATGCTTCCCGCTATCCCGTTGGCGTTGGAGTGGTTGGATATCCCCGTTGGCAAGACGGCCGAGGGCCGCACTACCGGCAACTTTGTGGCTATCGGAACAATGGAGCCTGACATTGAGATCTGGGATCTCGATGTCGTCGACAGCATGTACCCCAACGCGATCCTGGGACAGGGCGGTGCTGATGCCGAGAACGGCGCGAAGAAGTCCAAGAAGAAGAAGGCCAAGGCCAACGACGAATACCACATCGACTCGATCCTCGCTCTGGCTGCCAACCGCCAGCACCGCAACCTCCTGGCCTCTGGATCTGCCGATCGCACCGTGAAGCTCTGGGATCTCCAGACCACCAAGTGCGCCAAGTCCTACTCCCACCACACCGACAAGGTGTGCGCGCTTGAATGGCACCCGACCGAGTCTACCGTCCTGCTGAGCGGTAGTTACGACCGCACCGTGGTCGCAGCGGATATGAGAGCCCCCGACTCCAAGGCCCGCTGGGGCGTGGATGCCGATGTCGAGAACGTGCGCTGGGATAAGCACGACCCCAACTACTTCTACGTGACGACAGATGCCGGTATGGTGTACCGCTACGATGTGCGCAACATTCCCGCCTCGCCCAAGGAGTCCAAGCCCGTGTGGACGCTGCAGGCGCACGACTCATCGGTGTCGTCGTTCGACGTCAACCCGACCGTGCCGGGCTACCTGGTGACCGGATCAACGGACAAGTCCGTGAAGCTCTGGAACGTTGAGAACGACAAGCCCAGCATGGTGGTGTCTCGCAAGTTGGAAGTGGGCAAGATCTTCTCGACCACTTTCGCACCGGATGCTGATGTGAGCTTCCGCCTGGCCGTGGCGGGCAGCAAGGGCGTGGTCCAGATCTGGGACACCTCCACCAACGCGGCGGTGCGTCGGGCGTTCGTCTCGCGGATGCCTTCCCTGGAGGGAGAGGTGCAGGAACGTCTGGTCGGTATTCAGCCCGATCAGGATGAGTCGGATGAGGAGGAAGGCGTGCAGGAGGTTGGAGCGGCGCAAGGTGCGGATGGCTGGGAGTCGATGGATGAGGATTGAGTAGATGCAATGCAACAAACGAGAAGAAGAAGCTTAAATTTGGACGCCTTCAGCCTGGATGACCGCAACAACAAAAAATGGAAAGTAAAAAGAATGGATCTACGGGAGTTCTACTACTTATAGATAGATATTTTGAGAGTACCTCTTTTGCAATGAAAACGTTGTGATACCCCAATGACAGTTCACCTGACTAGTACGGATCAAGTCAGTTAATTTAGATGTGGTTGACGAGAACGGACGGAATGAAGTCGGTCGATGAATAAGCTGGAAGCGATGAAAGTGAGTGATTGATGAACAAATGAAAATGATCGACCGACAAAATACCCAAACCAGATATCGTCTGATACGATCTCGAACACCAATCACATGCTCAGGATGAGGCGAGTGGACGGGTCCGGTGATTGCATTTTTTCAATTAGAGCAAGCATCATTCTCGTCTGCAAGGCCTAAAGTAGATGGAGGGATGTCTGGTAGTAGATGAGGATGGTCGTGGTGAAGAATTCTAATCTGCATCGTACATTTGTTGCTGGAGTAAGTCGTCGTGGAAACTTCATCCGAAATGTAGTAATTTGGTAGCAATGGGGTCCGGGGGTCGAGTTAGGTATTGGCGTGCGGTACGGAGTAAGGTGCTTACATACTATTATGTAGATGGTCACTTTACTTTTATTGAATAGTAGTAGAGACTAATGAGTTTAATGTTGATTCCTCCTCCTAGTAATAAAAATAGCGAAATAAAATAGAGAAGCAGAAGCTCATCGCACAGCATACCTAGAAAGCATACTCCTCATAAAAGACCATCGAGGCGAAAAAGCACAGGTCAAGTGTACAAGTGTATAAGCGGGTGGAAAACCACCGCCCAGTTTATTAAGTTGACCCACAGGTGGGGAAACAAGCGAAAAAGAAAAAAAAGAGGCACTCGGTGGTTTGACCCGCCCGGCATCTCCGTCTGGTCTTAGTTTTTAGTTTAGTGTGGTGGTACGTACAGCTCCATTGTTCAGAAAGGAACCCTCATGGAACGGATCGCGGATTCTATCCGACAGGCACGGTACCTACATTAGAGAGGGTCCCAAGTATGTAGGGTAGGTAAGTAGGAGATTAAGCCTGTCTTTCAAGGACGGACGTGATGTATGTAGGAGAACCACTCACACTATCCTTCCCCCTTCCTTTCGACGTCATGTCCGGCTTGTTTAGTTGCATGGATGCAACTTCCCTCCTCCCCCTTCAGCTGAGACGGCAGATTGTTTCAATTCCCCACCGCTCAGGGCACATGGCGGTTTCCAATGGCCAGCCGCGATGCCGTTCCTGGCGTCAAGCCGACACCACTTGGCCTTAGTGGGTGTAGCCTCGGTGGTGCTGCCGTTTGACGACGCCCACTTGGGTTTAGTCTGTGTATCATTTTTCCTATCGTTTATTTGAGCTCGGTCGGCTTTTAATCTAGACTAGACGGTCTATACTATCTACGGAGTAGATATCTGGAGGGGATACTCGGGAGAGTCCCGCCCTATCAAGGGCTCTCTTTTTTTCAAGGTACGTTGAATAGTTACTATGTAGGAGGGAGGGGGGATGGAATTTTAAATCTTTTAACCTCCTGAAATCCAATACGCCAAACACGCGCCGGGATGAAGCTTTGGGTCGGTCCCTGAATTTCCTTTATTGTTTTTGTTGGTGGCCACCCGACAAAAGCAAATGACCGGGGGAAGATGGTCAAGGCTGTCCTGTCCGTCCGACCACCGAATCGAATCGCACGACTAGCCGCGCCTGACTGCCCTGCTTGTCTCCGTCGGAGCACCGGAGAAAAAAAAAGATGTGGGAGGAGAGGACAGGAAGCATAAGGACTCCGTAGTTCGTTGTTATTATTATGCTGGCTGTTTCGCTTGTTTCTTTGCTGCGTAGCCCCGTAGAATGCGTATCCATGGTTGACATTTGGCGAACAGGTGGTTCTCGACCATCGCCCGCATCATTACAAGGCGCCAGGCGAACCGTTGGAGAAAATACCGAAGGCAAAGTTTTTCCACTTTCCATAACTCTATCCCACTCTTCCAGTTGGTCGGCTAAAGACCCTGGCGAACGAGTCGCGACTCAAGGATCCGATCCAAGGGTTTTTGACTGGGTCGCTGAGAAAAGAGCGCAGTCGAATCAGGGCTTGCTATTAGCCCTTTTCTGCGTGCTTAAATTCATCATCTTGGATTTTAGTACCCACTCAGAGGACTGGAAAGAGAGAAAGAGACCTGAGAGGAAGCCTGAGAAAAGAGTAAAGTAGAGAAAAAGAGGGGGTAAAGACAAGGCCCAGAATCACGGCGGGAGAGTGGTTCCATCCACCTCGTCCATCATTTCATCCACTCACTCACTCACTCGCCTCTTTTCCCCCCCTCTTCCCTTTTTCCTTCCCTTCCCTTTTCTCTCTCTCTTCTTCTTACCTTTACTTTCCCTTCCCCATTCCTCCCTGGGGGACTCCGATTTATTTCCTGCACCATTCCTTTTTGATCCTTTTTTCCATTCTTCCAGTCCCAGATCTGTGTATCCTGGATTCTTTCCTTCATACTTTTATTTCTTCCCAACCCTTATTTTATTCTATTCACATCTCGCCCGTGGCGCGTCCTGGTTGTCCGCCCCGATCTTCCCTGTACCATTTATCCGTGGTGCTACCGTGCTGCTGCAGTATCTCTTCGCCCCCTTGAGTCTAGCAGCCCACCTTCCATTTCCCGAGCACCACCACTCATTCCATCCGCCCTATTTATTATTTTTCTCTGCTGTGCAAGGAAGAAAAAGACAAAAAAAAAAGGGAATTAAAGAAAGAAGAGAAAGAAGAAATTAGAGGAAGTTCTGCCTTCATTTAGACACGGATTTCCTCTCCGCTGCGACAACTCGGTCCTTGTTTGACAGCTCATCCACTGTATCTGATAACGGACATTCCGGTGATCGATCTTCCATTCCTTCTCTTACTCCACCCCGCGATCGGCCATCAGCATTCTTTCCTTATACCGCCAAAGGCGTCAGTCTCTCGCGAACGAGGAGACGGTTACGGAAAACCCTAAAATAGCAAAAAGCAATATTGCTTGTACAACTATCGACCTTTCCCGGCCAGCTGCATATCTGCCATTATATCTGAGCCCGACCGCCTAGTCTGCACCTCCCAGCACTTATCGTCAATTGCGTTCTTGACTACACCTTAATTTCCCGAATATCGTCACCATGGCTTTGGCTAGAGCGTTCACCAAGCGCAGCAAGCGCCCCGAGGTCTCGGCCCCGATGCCATACCGGGAACCACATAAGCACGCTGGTCCGATCAATCGAGACAAGATCTCGGCTCCCGTGGAGTTGTTGTCGACGACAAACATGCTGGCTTACAATGCGCCCGACATCCACTCGGCAACTTCGTCTTCTACCTCGTCATTGCAGTCGCCCGACGATTCGGAAATGTCTTTCACACAACGCAGTTTTGGGTCGCCTCTGACTACACCCGATGAGTCTCCCATCGAGCCAAACCCATTGCCTTCCTATTTCCCGAAGCGATCTGCCACCATCACGAGCCACCCTCGCTCCTCGACATCGACCAATTCCTCTACGGATGCGCCACTGGTTCCCAAACGGGCGCTCTCCCACACGAAGCGGACCCACCAAGAGCTTGCTCGCCAGCGTTCCTTGTCTCGGCTATCTCCACCCCCGTTGAACTCGTTGCGCAATGCATCTGCTGCACGTCAGACACAGGATAGCTACAAGGCCGAGCCCCATCCCTTCAGCAAGGAACTCGAGCAAGTGAACGAGGTGGTTGAGGAGTTCGGTGGCACCCGTATACTCGACGATGAGGAGTTGATTCTACGAGATAAGGGATTAATGAAGTTTACCGCAGATGACTATCTCATGGAGATTGAGGCCCTTTATGGCAGCGTGTTTGATGATTATCTCGGTCCGATAGGTACGGGGGCATGGCTTTGAATCATGACCCTGTTCGCTGTTTTACTTTCTCTACCATCTTTTCTTTACTTTTTTGACTTTCGAGGGATTCCGCCTGGAGGGCTCTGGATAGGAACTGGATATTTCCTTCCCTCGCCAGGATTGACTTGTGCCATGACCCACTCATATTCACTCTTTAATGTCTTGTGATCTAATTAGTCGGTTTCATCCTTTTTGAATTAGCTAGATACCACTGGGAGGAGCTTGATCTATCATCCCCAGATTTGTTTTCTTTTCTTTCTATTTATTGGTTGCAGAATGATGGTTCCATGTTGCGTGGATCGAATTATTCGCTTTGCTGACTGGCTATGTGACGGAACTGACATGTCTAACGAGGTTCTCGGATCTGTATACTTCTTCCTTAGCGTCGTTTTGAATGCGAAAGACACTTGCCAGAATTGCTTTTTATTGGATTTATCTTGTAACAATGGAATGATACATCAGAAAGTTCTGCATCTCATGCATGTACATACATTTTGCGTACAGTATCTCTTTTTCTTGATCCACCTGGTGGACTTCGAGGAAATGTATAACCCGATCGGGTAAGGCTGTTGCGCGCTGGTCACGAGCTGGCAGCCTGAGGCTCCACATCCGCCCCACACCCAAAAAATTTCACTGTCGAGTTTCTGTTTCTCCGCTTCGTCTGCTTTCTTCCTAGTTCTTACTCCAGACGGGCTCCCCTTCAACTGCTGGTCTGTCTCCCTCTCACACACTCGTGCATCGCAGTATTCTCAGGGTGCGTGTGCTGGACAGTCCGATGAAGGTATCTTTCGCCTTCCTTACTCCCAAGCGCGCTTGTTATCTGTAGCAACAGCAGGTGGATCATCTCTCGACTTGCAACTGGTCGGGTCGAGTGCTCTGCTTACAAGATCTGTTCCCATCTCTTAATATCCCACTCCTCGCGTGTGATACTGTGAGAGTGCAACTCATGATTGGATCTGGGGTCCTGTTTCAAGCACTCCCCAGCCATTTCATTATTATAGAACCGTCGATCCTGGCATGGTCGTCCTTGCCACCGCCTCCCGCACCGCAACGATCGCGCCCAGGCCGACGACCAATTCATCCAAGATGCTAGTTACATCATCACCTGTGTCCATTCTAAAAACGCCTAAGAGCACCCCATCCACGACTGGGATTAAGCACAGGATGATGATGGGGGACGACTACAGCGATCTCTCCCTGTCTCCGTCGTCCTCGTCCGACGCGGAAACCAGCCCGAGTCCTCGGAAGCGGACGCGAGTGAAGTTTGATAAGGAGGTTTTAATGGTGCCATATAAAGAGGAACCTGAGCCGGAACGGAAGCCAGAGAAGAGCGCAGCCGTCGTCCGCGAGGAGGTGCGCAGGGCCATCCAACGGCATGTCTCTGGCACTGACAGCGAGGCGTACGACCGCATTAAGGAGACTTTTGCGGTGGACCCGCGGCGCCGGGATGAGGACAACATGTTTGCCTACGATGTACCTACACATACGTCCTTGAGATATCATCTCCTGGGTCTTTTGTCAAATGTTGCGTCCTTGGATCGCAGTTGCAACGGACTGGTCCAAGCTGTGCTGAATAGCGTATGGCTGGGCCGGGACGAGTCGTACATCAAGTTGTATATACGCTTTCTCGGTAACCTTGCCGCTGCCCAGGGCAGCTATCTGGGGGCTGTGCTCAAAATGCTGGTCAACTTTCTGGGGGAGCTTCCCAAGGACACGGGGAAAATCCCAGGTTACCCGTCTGTGCAGGTGCCGGTGCTTTACTCCCGCGTGCACTTGGCTTTGCGCCATGTTATGCAGTTGATTCCGTCTGGTAGTGGAACGCTGTCGCCTCTCCTGTCTGCTCAATTTCCGTTTGCTTCCGATTCGGCCAAGGCCAACATTGCGTATACGCGGAACCTCATTCGAGTGATCAGCTATGCCCCGGAGCTTCAGGGTGATATTCTTTCCCTGATTACGGAAAAGCTTGTCAAGATTGACGTTCACATTCAAGTGGACCTGGAGGACATCGAGGATGAAGTCGGTGAGGATGTCCTGCAGGGAGTCTCTCCGGAATCAGTCATGATCGAGGAAGATGATGCGGAAGACGACGATGACAACGACTCCGTCCTTAGTGACGATTCGGTAGACGATGAATCCAAACGAATCAAGGCCATTCGGGACAACATCCTCAAGCTGGATGGCATGATCGACACCATGTTCGAATACTACGCGCCTCCGTTCACGCTGGGCTCCCTGGACGACAAGGAGAATGCCTTCGATCTTCTCATGAGCCATTTCCAGAACATTATTCTTCCCACATACCGCTCGCGCCACTCCCAGTTCCTCCTCTTCCACTTCTCCCAGTCATCCCCCATCCTTGTGGACCGCTTTGCCGCGATGTGCACCGAGCTTATCTTCAACAAGACGCAGCCTGCCATCATGCGCCAATCAGCTGCTGCTTATCTCGCCAGCTTTGTTGCTCGCGGAGCTCATATCTCTGGCGAGGTTGTCCGGGATGTGTTCGATCTGCTGGGCACGTATCTGAACAGCCTCCGTCTTGACTATGAAGCTACCTGCCGGGGCCCCGACCTCCGCCGCTATGGCCCCTTTTACTCCACGGCTCAGGCCCTGCTCTACATCTTCTGCTTCCGCTGGCGAGACTTGACCACCGCTGCGCTGGAGGGCGACACTCCGGACCAAGTCGACGAGCTTGAGCCGGAGGACATTATGTTCCCGCCCTCCGTCAAGGAAGTGCTGCACCAGGCCATCCACTCCAAGCTGAACCCGCTGAAGGTGTGCTCGCCCGCGATCGTGTCCCAGTTCGCGCGGATGTCGCAGCACTTCAACCTGATGTACGTGTTCAGCATCCTGGAGACAAACAAGCGACTGCGCGTGTCCTCGTATCGCAGCATCGGCGCCATGGCCGATCCGCGTTTCAGCCAGGTCGAGCGGGAAATTCGCGCCGGCGACGATCTCGGCTACCAATTGGACGCCTACTTCCCCTTTGACCCCTACCAGCTCCCGCGCAGCCGACGCTGGGTGGAGAATGACTACGTTCACTGGCGCGGCATCCCAGGTCTCGATGAAGACGACGACTCGGACAGCGAAGCGGACGACAACGAGTCGGATGAAGACCTCAGCGACGGGACCGAAACGGATGACGAATTGTGATGCGTCAAGACCTGTCAAAAAGAACAACTCTAAAAGTGCTTCTTTATTTCTCTCTCTCTCTCTCTATCTGTCTCTCGTTCTATTGGCGAGCACAATACCCCCAATCTGTTTGCGATTATGCCATCTCAGCAGGTTTTTATGTTCCTCTGAAAAGAAGAAAAGTTCTCTTGATATCTAGTTTTTGTTGTTTCATGGGTGGGAATTTAGCGCGGCGTACGGAGATTGATTTTATTTCATTTGATTTATACACGCACGCATACATCGCATATGCCTGCTTGTTATCTGCCTGTCTATGTTGCCAGGTCTGCTACAGTGAGACTGGCACCGGGATGGCTTCTATAATGATGGACGATGGACGATGATGGATGGATGGAATGGATGGACGGATGTATGATGACATCAGCGGGGGTAGAAAGAGAATGAACAATCAACAAATTCAAAAATTTAAACTCCTGGACGCATGTAAACATCAAAGACCAGTGATAGTTGTAGTTGTTCGTTACCTGTTTCGACCGATCCAAAAGATGATTAGGTCGAGTACCTGTCTATAGCTAAGAGTGTCAACATGGATGTCCAAATCCAATCCAACATACTTTAGTTATCTACCTCGGCAGATTGAAATGATTTACTGATCATTATGTAAAAGAGGAACAAGAGGAGGGAGCTTCCCGTTTCTACATGTGAAGATGATGGCACCGGGATGATTTGGAAATTATAACCAAGTTCTTTTTGAGTAGTAGTGTGGATAAGAAAGGAACTTTTAGTATTTGTTATGTAATGTACAAGGTACGATAGGAAGGATAAGTACTACTCTACTATTGGTAGAGACTGTTTGGTTGGAAAGATCGTTGGCCGTTACCCGCCAATTGTTTCTTGAAAAGATGATGCAAGTCAAACGCTTATGCATGCAGTAACTTCGGTAGTAATCAATGATCGTCGTCTAGTGTACATGTAGATGTGTGTGTGTGTGTGTGTGTAGTAAAGATGATGTAACGATTCTAATGATGATCGAAACCCAAGGTAACGCCAATGACTCCAAAGAGTTATAATAAAAATAATAGGACGTATAAGGAAAAGGGATAGTTTATACAGACCAGGATGTCAAGGGAAGAAAGAAAAAACGCAATGAGTTATATGTACCGCCCATCCTCTGAGGCAAGAGGATGGGTCTACGCACCAAAGATATGCTTCATATCAGCACAGGCATCGCGGTAGAGAATATCAACACTATCCTGATCGCGGAACGGATTGGGCGATTTATCCCACGCATGGGGCGCCTTTTCGATCATCATGGCGCGGACATGTTTGTTGATATTCTGCAGACGTCGCACAAACACCTGGCCCTCCTTGAGAAGCATATCCCATTCGCAGATATAGAAGAAAATATCGTGCGGCAGGGCATCGGCGAGGATCTCATCCGTGGCGTGCACAGGCGACGCATAGGGCGAGACCCGCTCCTCGCGCGTAGGCAAATAGGACTCATCGAAGAGGTCGGTGAAGAAGGCGGGGAGGGTCTTACTGGGCATGAGGCTCATGGCGCGACGATGGTCACGCGACTCTTCGAAGTCGAGAATTGGGTACCAGCAGAAGAGGGCGACGATGTTGAGTTCGCTGGTGGAGGCGGCGGATACTAGTTGCTGGGTGGAGTCGTAGGGGCCCAAGTTGGGCGGACTGCTGCGAGGTTCGAGGGCGTCTTGTTGGTCGCGTTGCTGCTGCTGTTGCTGCTGCTCACTGAGGATACTGCGCAGGCGGAGGGGTACGGTGATGGCGAGGTTACCACCAGCGGAGAAGCCGGACAGGGCGATGCGCGAGACGTCCAAGCCCAGCTCGACGGCGTGGGCAGCGAGATACTGCAGGGCGAGGACGCCGTCGTCAACGGCGGCGGGAAACGGATGTTCGGGAGCACGACGGTATCCGACGCTGACCAGCACGGCACCGACTTCCCCGAGCACACACTGCGCCCAGCGACTGTCATCCGTGGGGCATCCTAGCGTGAAGCCTCCTCCATGGAAATTGACCACGACGGGCAGACGACGACCTTCTTTGCGAGTGATGGGGTAGTTGGGTGGCGTGTAGAAGCAGAGACGGATCTGACCCGAACCGGTGGGAATAGTGCGAACAAAGGCAGGCCGCGGAGGTCGTGGAGGAGTGACATCGTGCAGGAACATGCCAATGCGCATTAAAAAGCGCCAGATAATGGCTTGGACATAGAGCCACCAGCGGGAAGACGGCATTGGTGAGATGGCCATATAGCGGAGAGAAGCGTTCCAGAAAGGTAAGTTGTGAAAAGAAAGTTACGAGAGATCCGAGGCAGGGCAGGAACAGATGGGGAAGAGAAGGGAGAGAGAGTGTGTGAGGCAAAGAGGTTAACTCTGAGGATAACTCCGAGGGAGCGCCCGGAAGGTCGGAGGCAACACAGACCTGACCTGACCTTCCGTTCAAGAATAGCAATCAGTTGATTGGAATGAAAGGCGATTAATTTACGTTTGCAGAGGGATTAAGGGCCGTCTGATCCACGGAAAGCAGCTGCCGAGGAAGACGAAGAAGATCCAATGTAAGAAGAAGCCAAGTGATGATGGTCGGGATGACACAGAAAAGTAGTCATGCAGTTCATGCAAGAAGTTGACAAGGGAAAGAAGGGGGAATTAGAATTGGGAATGAGAACCGCTCTATTAGTTGGCAAAAAAAGAGTCTTGGACCACATCATCGGTCCTTCATTCCTGAACTGGACCCTGTTTCCACTACTCTGTAATCTTTGATTATTACATAGTATTTTAATTGATATCCCGGGTTTTTGCATCATCACAAGCATGACATCACTGCCTCGGGATCGACCCGCCAGCCTTTATTTGCTCCCTCGTATTTCTTCTTTTACTTTGCACGCTTATGCTGTTAATAATTCGACTCCTTCTCTCACATTCTGGCCAACTCTTGGGTTTGTAAGGCCCCTGCTAAGCTCTCCTACTAACCTTAATTGTCTTGGAAAACCCTGGGCCCAACCCAACTCTTCCTTCTACTTATAAGCGCTGACGGTCACCCTCTCTCCCCCTCCATCCTCCTCCCCCCTCTCATCTGCCCCCGTCATTGACGGTCATTCTTCCTCATCTTTACCCATTCAATCCTATTTATCACATCACATGGGAGTTGACTCCCACCCTCCCGCCCCCATCATGTCTATCAAACGTGCGCTCTCCAAGATTGTACCCAACAAGTCGTCTCCCGACGATGAGTCGAGTCACAGTACCCCGGCCTCGGCTGCATCCATGTCTCCCCGCCGCAGCATCCTCAGCAACTTCCTGCGCGATCGCGACTATGCCTCTTCCTCCGATGACGGCTCCGATGACTCTTCATCACCTGGCAGCATCAGCAAGAATCAGCAGAAACGCCTGGCACGTAAACAGCGCAAAGAAAAGTCCCGCCTGAGCGAGGAACGTCATTCCGACGAATCCGATTCGCGTCGGAAGGAGGAAGTTGCCAATGCCACCCGCGAGGAGACCTCGGAGATGAAGGCTCGCTATGGCGAATTGCCGCTGATACAGTCCCGGACACGCCCTCGTGAGGTCCGTACCAATCTAGATGCCATCTCCGAGTCCTTGGTGGGCCAGCAGATCTGTTTTACAGCTCGTCTACATATCATCCGCCGCATGAGTGCCAAGCTGGTCTTCCTTGTGTTCCGCCAGCAGCTGCTCACCTTCCAGGGTGTTCTGCATGAGGAGGCAGGTGTCAAGTCCATCGCCATGATTCACTGGGCCGAGCATCTGCGTTTGGGTTCCATTGTCCGTGTGCGGGGAACCATTCAGAAGCCTCAGGTGCCGATCTTGGGCTGTACCATTCACGACGTCGAGATCTCCATCGACGAGCTGCACCAGGTCGTGCGTCGCGAGGAGCCTGTCCCATTTAGTATCTATGAGGCAGAGATCCAAACGGCCGAAGAGGAGCGCATCGAAGGCCGCCGCAGTCACATCCCCGATCGCGTTCGTCTCACCAATCGTCTACTCGACTTGCGTACCCCGACCTCTCAGTCCATCTTCCGCATTCAATCCGCCATCTGCAACCTCTTCCGATTCGCTCTCGATGAGCAAGGCTTCATGGAGATTCACACTCCCAAACTGCAAGGCTCTGCGACCGAGTCAGGCGCCAGTGTCTTCCACGTGCAGTACTTCGGGCGAGATGCTTTCCTGGCGCAGAGTCCACAGCTAGCCAAGCAGATGGCTATCGCCGCCGATTTCGGTCGTGTATACGAGATTGGTGCTGTGTTCCGAGCGGAGAATTCCAATACCCACCGCCATCTGACCGAGTATACTGGGTTGGATATCGAAATGGCCATTGAGGAGCACTACCATGAAATGTTGGAAGTGCTGGATGCCGTGATCAAGTCCATTCTTCAAGGTGTATATGGTCGCTACCGCCGCGAGGTGGAGACTGTGAAGCACCAATTCCCGTCAGAAGATGTTGTGTGGCTGGAGAAGACCCCCATCCTCCGCTTCTCGGACGGTATCAAGATGTTGAATGACTCCGGCTGGCGCGACGAGGATGGCAACCCGCTGCCCGAGGATGAGGACCTCCACACTCGCGATGAGATTCGCCTGGGTGAGTTGGTCAAGGAGAAATATGGCACCGACTATTACATCCTTGACAAATTCCCTGCCAGCGCACGTCCCTTTTATACCATGCCCGACCCCGAGGATGATCGATACACCAACTCGTTCGACATCTTCATTCGCGGTCAGGAGATCGTCTCTGGTGGCCAGCGTATCCACGACCCCCATATGCTCGAGGAGAACATGCGTCGCTCAGGCATCGACCCCGATACCATGGAAGATTATATGGAGGGCTTCCGCTGGGGTGCGCCACCCCACGCTGGAGCAGGTGTTGGTCTGGAGCGTCTGCTGATGCTACTTCTGAAACTGGGCAATATCCGCCTAGCATCCCTCTTCCCTCGCGACCCCCGCAGCTTTCCGGCCAAGCCGGTGGCGGCACAGCTGCGGCACCCAGAGTCATCGACTATTGATCCTCCGTGGGCGCGCGACAGGAAGGGTGCCATCGCACAGGATACGAGTCAGCTCCAGCCGCTCGAGCATCTCATTGCCAATTACGGCGATGCTACCTCCACTTCCTGGGGCGATGAGCGCTTCAAGATCTGGCGTGACATGGGCACGGGTGCCGCTATCTCCTACGTGCCCAGCAGCAGCAACTATGTGATCATTCCTGGCAACCCCTTGTGCGATCCCAAGCAGTACCGCCAAGTGATCACACAGTTCCTGCAGTGGCTGCGGCGCGAGACCAAGTACAAGCCCGTCTGGCTGCTCTGTTCCGCCGAAGTTGAGACCATCCTGGGCGAGCGCATGGGCTGGCGAACGCTATCCTGCATTGCCGAGGAGCGCGTAAATCCAGCTCGCAACATGGCAGCCTCGGACGGCGAAATCGCCCGCAAGATTCGACACGCCGAAAGCGAAGGCGTCAAGCTTGTGACCGTGAACAGAGGCGAGATGGTCTCCGACGAGGTCCGCCAGAAGATCGACCAGCGCGTCCAGGACTGGCTCAACAACCGCAAGGGCACACAGGTACACTTGTCCGAGATCCGCCCCTGGCGCGATCCCGAGCACCGCTGGTACTTCTACGCCGTCGACAAGGAGGGCACCATCTGCGCCTTCGTCGCCCTGGCCACGCTCGCCCCCGTCCACGGCATGCAGATCAAATACAGCTTCGACTTCCCGGGCTCTCCCAACGGCGTTATCGAACACATTGTCACCCACGCCATTCAAACAGCCGCCGCCGCTGGCGTCAAATCCTTCACATTCGGCGCCGGCGCCATGTCCTCGCTGACCCCCGGCCATAACCTCCGCGGCGCGCGCATCAAGATGCTCCAGCACACCTACGACACCATGGCCAAGCAGTTCCATCTGGTGCGCAAGAGTGAGTTCCGGGCTAAGCTTGGCGCCGAGGACGACCCGCTCTACATCGCTTATCCGCCGCACGGCCTGGGCAGTAAGGGTATGCGTGCGGTGCTGCATTTCTTTGAAGATTGATCAATCTACCAACGATCTTGAATATCCTCTCTACTCTATTTACTAATATTGAAATGAAATCATGGCGTGTTTGTTATAAAGATCTGACTACAGGTAGATCTATGTGGCTTTTGGATGTGTTTCGTTCATGTCATGTTTGTGTGTTTCATTTGCTTGGGATGGATGGTTCGCATTAGATATTCCCCCTATTGTTTTTGTTGTCTTGGTCGTGGAGCGATGGATATGACTGTATGTTTTGGGGCTCTTTTTGTTCTGTGTTTCCTCTCGTTTTTGAATGTGCTTTCCTACAAAGACGGTATGATAGACGCAGCGCCTGTGTAATGAAGCCATGTTGTATGTATGTATGCCTGTATGGATGTCCTTGATGTTGGAAAAAAGAAAGAATGTCATGATGATTTGTCACTAAATCTGGGTAAATTGATAATATGTAAACAATAATCATACAGGTGCCGAAAGTAGTAATAAACCACTATGCAAATCTCATCCACAGTAATCATGATGCACGCATGTATATACCTGTTCAAGGAAAGATCATAAATCACCGCACCTTCTTCCCCTCTCTCACCCCATCTACTACTACCTCCCCATCCCCATCCTCATCTCCCTCCTCCTTCTCCCTCTCCTCAGCCATATCATCCACCACTCTCCCCAACTCCCCAACCACCCACTTCCCAACCAAAACAGCCACCACAGCCACAATCACCCCGTAGCACGCCGTCGGCACCAACGACCTCGGAAACACATTCCCCAGAAACGGATCCAGAATCACATCCACCGCCACGGGCGGCACATGTGTCATCAGCTCCTTATCCGTGGTGTAGTAGTCTGCCGCGGCGCGGATACGTAGGAATAGAACAGAGTCTGTGATGGGCTCGTTGCTGTCGAGGGGGATTTCGGGGTTGAAGTTGGTGGTGGTTGTGTCGTCGAGGTCGAGATTGAGTTCGGAGTTTGGAGTGCTGGCGAGGCGCAGGGAGGAGTAGTTTGTTATGGAGGAGAGGAGGAAGGTGTCTGAGAGGGCGTGCGAGAGGGTGTATGTTGTTAAGGTGAAGGATGTTGGTTGCTTTTTTTTTTAGAGTTAGTATAGACTAGGTATGAGGGTAGATGGGTGGGTTTGGGGTTCACTGGGGATAGGGTGGAAGGGTCACGTACAGTTGCTAGCCAGCATATGCGTACTTCATAGCGTCGACCAGGCGTGAGGTTTTGGAGGAAAAACCAGGATTCAGTTCCTGGTGAGGACTGGGTTGGGAAGGATGCGTTGAGGTGTGTGCGGAGGATGGGGTGAGAGGGGGAGAGGCGCGCGAGACCTAAGTCGTCGATTGGGGGATGTGGGGTTGGAATTGTGGTAGGGGGAGGGGCTAGGAAGATGGTTTTCTCGACGTTGGCGGTTGCGAGGGTCGTGAAGAGGAGGAAAGCGAGGAGGAGGTAAGGGATAGAGGAGGGGACATGGCGGGGGAGGAGGGGAAGGGTGAGAGGCATTGTTGGTTGGTTATGGTCGATGAGGGGGTATTTCGTGGTGTGTAGTATTGTTTTATATGGTCATTGTTGGAGGTATAGTGGGAGAAAAGCTGGAATAGGCCTGCGGTGTTGCGTTAGAAGACTTGATATCGTGTGAGAAGTGTGGGATTGGGATAGGTACTTGTCTGAAGCTTTGCTGGAGATCTAGATCGGAGCTGCGGTGGAAGGTGGAAGATGGAATATCCTTGATGTTTGATTCCAGGGATATTCGTGTTTGATATGGCCGTATAGGTTAAAGAGTCAGAAGGTGTAGGACGAGGACGAGGGATCAATTGAGAGAAGAAAACATGGCAATTGCATTGGTAATGGTGGTGAGCAACCCATGGACTGCGATGATCCGGCTGATGTTCGGCGATCTTTCGTCATGCCGTCACTGCTCTCCACGTGACCAGATCTTAACCGGAACAGGGTGCTGACTCAGCTGTTGACCGCCAGGTGGGCAGCAGCCAATCAGAAGGCCCATATCCCAACGCGACCCAACGGACGGATCAACCACGGCGGCATCGTTGGGTTGACAGCGCATGAAAGACCACAACAAATCGAGTCGACCGATTCTCGTCCTGCTCCTCCATTGTCACTAACCAAACAGTTCCCCAGGGTTCGTGGCCTCTCCCTCCCTCCCCCCCCCGTTTTTACTAATTTCCCACCTGTTCCCTTTCCCTTGAATCTTCCTTTCCCTCCCTCTTCATCCAATTCACCATCTCCAATTAACCCCCTTTCGTGCCCTGTGTTGTGGTGGCTCGTTAGGTTACTAACTTTACCCCTGAAACCCCCGTACAGATCGCCCTTGGGTATTTTAATTTTTCCCTCTGTCCACATTCCACGCCCACTCCGTGTCCCTCCATCAATCACTATCTGAAACTTATCAATCCGACTCGCCAAAATGAGAGAAGTTATTTCTTTGAACGGTGTGTGCCCAATCCCTCCCTCGCCGCCACTTGATTTTTCGCGTGGTCACTAATGTTTGTGTTTCCCCCCTCACAGTTGGTCAGGCTGGTTGCCAGATCGCCAACTCCTGCTGGGAGGTATGTTTAAACAGGGGAAATCGACCCCTCCTTCCCTGAAACAATAATCTGAAGTCAACAACATGGGCATATGCCATGAATTATGGGGATAAACAGTGGACTAACGATGTTGTTCAGCTCTACTGCCTTGAGCACGGTATCCAGGTATGTGAAAACAAACGCCTAGGCACGCCTTTATCGAGCGTTGCCACTCCACATCGATGAGCAATCCCACTGACCTTTGCTTGCTGATGCCAGGCCGACGGTTACTTGACCGAGGAGCGCAAGAAGGATGACCCCGACCACGGTTTCAGCACCTTCTTCTCCGAGACTGGTACGTTTCCATAGCTCTCCCCGCTCAGTGCACCCTGCTCTCCTTTCGCCTGCAGCCCACCCTAACAAATTATGATGTATAGGTCAGGGCAAGTACGTTCCTCGCACCATCTACTGCGACCTTGAGCCCAATGTTGTCGATGAGGTCCGCACCGGTACCTACCGCAGTCTTTTCCACCCCGAGAACATGATCACTGGCAAGGAGGATGCCTCGAACAACTATGCCCGTGGTCACTACACCGTCGGCAAGGAGATGATCGACCAGGTCCTCGACAAAGTCCGCCGTGTTGCCGACAACTGCGCCGGTCTCCAGGGTTTCCTGGTCTTCCACTCCTTCGGTGGTGGTACCGGTTCCGGTTTTGGTGCTCTCCTGATGGAGCGTCTGTCCGTTGACTACGGCAAGAAGTCCAAGCTGGAATTCTGCGTCTACCCTGCTCCCCAGAACGCCACCTCCGTTGTTGAGCCCTACAACTCTATCCTCACCACCCACACCACCCTTGAGCACTCCGACTGCAGTTTCATGGTTGACAACGAGGCCATCTACGACATCTGCCGCCGCAACCTCGGTATTGAACGCCCCAGTTATGAGAACCTCAACCGCCTGATTGCCCAGGTTGTCTCTTCCATCACCGCTTCTCTCCGTTTCGACGGTTCCCTCAACGTCGATCTCAACGAGTTCCAGACCAACCTGGTCCCCTACCCCCGTATCCACTTCCCTCTGGTGGCCTACGCCCCCGTCATCTCCGCGGACAAGGCTTCCCACGAGTCCAACTCCGTCAGCGAGATCACCATGAGCTGCTTTGAGCCCAATAACCAGATGGTTAAGTGTGATCCCCGCAACGGCAAGTACATGGCCACTTGCCTGCTGTACCGTGGTGATGTCGTCCCCAAGGAGACCCACGCTGCCGTCGCCACGCTCAAGACCAAGCGCACCATCCAGTTCGTCGACTGGTGCCCTACTGGTTTCAAGATCGGTATCTGCTACCAGCCTCCCCAGCAGGTCCCCAACGGCGACCTTGCCAACCTCAAGCGCGCTGTGTAAGTTCTTCTCCATTCTATATGCTTCTTTTCAAAGGAGTAAAAAAGCTAACGGAAAACCAATTCTAGCTGCATGCTGTCCAACACCACCGCCATCTCCGAGGCCTGGTCCGCTCTCGACCACAAGTTCGACCTCATGTACTCCAAGCGTGCTTTCGTCCACTGGTACGTTGGTGAGGGTATGGAGGAGGGTGAATTCTCCGAGGCCCGTGAGGACCTGGCTGCCCTCGAGCGCGATTATGAGGAGGTTGCCAGCGACTCCCTGGAGGAGGAGGTTGAGGCCGAGTACTAGATCTGACCGAATTTTGGGCGGGAGTCCCGCGGGAGGTCCGGCCGGGCCGTCCGGGTGGAAGCCGTGGCTGGCCCTGAAGCCGTGTGAATTGATCCGTTGGGGCAAGGCGTTGGCCAAGGTTGTATACCCAAATGAGCAGCGGGACTCTGGCTGCATGCAAATAGGAAGGAGAAGCTTGGCTCCGTAGTACAGACTATGTTTTCTTTTTGTCTGAGTATATTTTCTAATATCCCTTGAAGCAGCGCTGAAATTTACTCGCTCGTTCGAACCACATGTGCAGGATTTTTGGGCGCCTAAGAGAATTGTAATCTACATTTTGCAGGTTTCGAGCGAATTGATGATTATCCCTGTAGTGGTAAAATGAGAAGAAAATGACGATGAGCGAGGATATGAAGCTGTTAGATACCCGTACTCTCCGGTGGTTCGTATTGCATGGCGAAAGGGAGTGAATGGGGGTAGAGAATAGGAGGGATGGCTTTTGAGATGGGAAAGTAAACTCTGTGAGATCCTACTCTAAATTACGCCACATCCAGAAAAGGAGGAACAGCTTCCGCCGAGGTGCATACATCAGTCGGATTCGTGCCGACCGGGTGAGCCTCCGGGGAGTAAGTAATCATCCATGGACCCTGGAGGGTGGAGAGAGACTGGGAAATGAACTAGACTGACGTCGGTAGTACTTGAGTGAGTGACTGACCGCCCGGGGGGGGAGCATAGCAGTAGCAGTAGCAGTGGCAGTGGCAGTTAATTAATGTAGGAGCTGTCTCTGGCTGGGCCGCCCCTCTGCCTGCGGTGCTCGGCTCGCTTTAGTTACTCTCTGGTCGCCAGTTCCTCCCTCCTTCTACTTACTTCTCCTGCTCCCCCTTCTCCCCTAATTTTATTAACTTCTGGGTTACTATTCCTTTTTTATTTTTTTTCTTCCCCCTCAGACTTGTCCTCATTCTTCACTTGTCGGACCTTCCCATTCCCCCTCTTCTTTGTGGCTTCTGGCAATCCTGCCTCGCGACATTCTCTCCCCCCCCGTTTACTAAGTTCCCCTCAGAAGAGCTGCTGCTGCCGCCTTGGCCATCCATGCCCCGTGCTGTCTTCCACCTTCAAGGTTGACAGCCGCCTCTCCTGCTCTGCTTCAACACTCCCCCGTCCGGAATTTCTCGGTCAATTATTTGGCGCACAGCGTTTCTACGGAAGGGAGGCTAGCTCCTCCTGAGCTATAATAATGGCTGATAACGGTGAGTCCCCGTGTCCTGGCTGCACAATTGTCGTCCGCCCGAGCTCTCAGGGGACAACGGCCCAACCCCGTCGAATACGATGACGACCGAACAACGGAACTGACGGATGCTCTCTTCTCCCCCCAAACAGCTCGGAATCTCAATCTCAACCTGACTCCGGAGGAGAAACGGGTCTTTTATCAACTCTTCCAGGCCGCCGATACCACCAACCTCGGCGTCATCACCGGCGAGGTCGCGGTTCCTTTCTTCGAGAAGACCCAGTTGGCCCCGGAAACCCTCGGCTTGGTATGTCGTTGCCTACCACTCTCGGGGAAAGCTTTCCCCCGCGCACATCGCAATCGGATTCGGACGACTAACTGGATCATGGCGACGTGATACAGATATGGCAGATCGCAGACAAAGAAAACCGGGGTCTATTGACCCCTTCTGGGTTTGGTGTCGTCATGCGGCTGATCGGACACGCTCAGGCGGGTCGCGCACCTACAGAGGAACTGGCCTTTCAACGTGAGTGAACGCTAGGTGCTCGTTCTGGCCTCGATAGAACAAAAAATCAGAGTGCAACCTTTGCTGACATTGCTCGCCGTTGCAGCTGGACCCCTGCCCAAGTTCGAAGGGATCGTTGTCGATGCCACCCCGAATCCGCGTGAAGCAGGCACTACCAGCCCTACTCCGGGCGCAAACGCGCCGATCCGGGTCCCTCCGCTGAACCCCGACGATGTGAACAAGTTCTTGTCGCTGTTTGAGAAATCGGATGTGTCCAAAAGTGGGGTACTTCCAGGTACATACATATGCCCCTCCAGCCAGCGCCCCGAGGCCGACAAGCCGTGGACACAGTCGCTAACAAGATCATCATGACAGGCGAGACAGCTAAGCAGATCTTCGAGCGTGCGCGGTTACCGAACGAGATCCTTGGTCGCATCTGGAACCTGGCGGATAGAAGGCAACAGGGTGCTCTAGATGCTACGGAATTTGTCATTGCCATGCACCTCCTTACGTCCTACAAGTCCGGTGCGATGAGGGGAATTCCTCAGACACTTCCACCCGCTCTCTATGATGCTGCCGCTCGCCGAGGCTCCCTCCGCTCGTCGGTCGGTTCCCGTCAAGGTCTTGAGGTTCCTCCGGTGCCTGCGATTCCGAAGCAATTCACTGGACCCCAGCGTACGCAGAGTCCGATCAATAGGCAACCGTTCGGCTCCCCTCTCTCCGCCCAAGCTACCGGTGGCGACTGGCTTATCTCGCCGCAAGAGAAGATTATGTTTGACAACATCTTTGCTACGGTTGATACGGCCAAGGCAGGTTCAATTAGTGGTGACCAGGCTGTCGCTTTCTTCCTGGGTGCACAGTTGCCTGAGGAGACACTCGCTCAGATTTGGGATCTCGCAGATATAGATGCGGACGGACAGTTGACCAAGGATGAGTTTGCCGTCGCCATGTATCTGGTTCGCCTAACGCGTAGTGGAAAGGAGGCGCTGCCTCAGACATTGCCTCCCGCCTTGATCCCTCCGAGCATGCGCCGCCCTGGATCTTCGCATTTCGGCCCAGCAGCTCCTATTCCTGCCCAGGCTCCAGCTCCGGCTCCGGCTCCAGCGCCGGTTCCCACACCACACTCGGCGGCTGACGATCTGTTTGGCCTAGATGCGCTTTCTGCGCCAGCACCGGCACCGCCGGTAGCTCCTTCCCAAATTCCGCAATCCACCGGGGGTTCGAATGCCGCCTTCCAGACTCCCGGTTCCCCCGGCTCGAGAGCATCTCCCCAGGCTCCCTCAACTACCTTCAAGCCGTTTGTGCCGACTTCATCTTTTGGACAGACCCTGCAGCCACAGATGACTGGCGCTTCAGCTGGTGCTCCGCCACCCGTTAGGTCGCCGCCGCCCCCAGCGGATGATCTTTTGGGAGACAACGACCCTGAAGAGACAAACAAACTGACTCAGGAAACCACCGAGCTTGCAAATCTGTCTAATCAGATCGGTTCGCTGGCTACTGAGATGCAGAACGTCCAAACGAAGCGAACATCTGCCGAGCAGGATCTGTCGCAAACCTCGCAGCAGAAGAGAGACTTCGAGGCTCGTCTGGCTCAGGCCCGCTCGATGTACGAGCAAGAAGTGAAGAACTTCAAAGCTTTGGAGGAACGGCTCAAGGCTTCACGGGCAGAAACTGGCAAGTTGCAGCAGGAGTATGCCTTGATCGAAGGAAGCCGTCAGGATTTACAAAACCAGTATAACCAGGTATCAGCTGCACTCAGTGCTGATCAGCAGGAGAACGTAAGTTTGAAGGAGAAGATCCGACAAGCCAACGCTGCAGTTGCTCAGCTCAAGCCTGCCCTCGATAAGGCTCGCTCAGAGGCCCGGCAACAAAAGGGTCTTGTCGCGATCAATAAGAAGCAGTTGGCAACTGTGGAGGGAGAGCGCGACAAGATCCAGCTCGAGATCGATTCTTTGTCCAAGGAGCAGCCTGAAGCGTCGGAGGAGAGAGTTGTCAGTCCAAGTGATGCGGCTCCTGTTATGAGCCCAGCCGAGTCGACGACGAGTCAAAACACCAACCCGTTCTTCAAGCGTACGGCTACTGGATCGAGCGAGGGCAATGCGCTATCTCCGCAGATTTCTGGCGATCAGCAGCGTGCCTTTGATAGCCTGTTCGGTTCCGCCTTCACCTCACCACCGACAACCGCTACACCACCGCCTCCAGTGTCTTTCCGGGCTGAATCTCAGCCCACGTCTGGGGTGCCCACTCCGTCAGTGTCTCCGCCTCCATTCGCTCCTGGTCCTGGGTTGGAGCCTCCTGCCCCGGCTCAGTCTAGGCAACTGACACCGGGTGTGTTGCCTCTTGGAGAGACCCATTCGGCAACTTCTTCAACAAAGGTCTCGCCCCCAGGTAGCAGATTTGGTGGTCAAGACACGGCCAGTCTAGGAACAGCCTCACAGGCAGCAACCAGTGAAGTGGCAGGTCCTTCGTCGGCACAGCCCGCCACCTCTCCGTTTGATGAAAGCGAGGAATCAAAGGAGCGACTCCCCGAGATTCCAACCATCGCCGCAAGTGAACAACCTGCGGTTGGCGCTGTATCACCTTCTGGAGATGACAAGCCTGCAGAGCGCAAAGATCTCAGCTTTGATGAACTGTTCGGCGGGCCAGCACATCAGCGCTCTAAGTCACAGAAAGAGAATGATTTTGAAGAAGCCTTTGCTGCCATGAAGAGTGGGCCTGGAGCAAGCAAATTGAACGGAGCCCCGGCCGCCCCTGAGTCAGAGTTTCCTCCCATTCGCGAACTCGACGATGGAGATGAGAGCTCCGACAGCGAAGCCCCCTTGGGCTTCGAGGATGATTTCGCCCCCGCCTTCCCTCCGCAGACTCAAATCGCCGCAGCACCCAATCCTGATTCTATTGAGCCGTCCCAACTGGCAGCGTTCCCCACTCCTGGCAATGCGGATACAGCAAGCCAGCCTCCTGCGGCGGAATCGCAGCCAAGCCCCCCAAAGTATGAGGACTCCGTTGAAAAGCAGGAGCCAGGAGACTTGCCACGCGAGTACAACGGACTCCTACCGAACCGTGAAGACCCAACCACTGCCCCCGATGCTCCACACTCAGTAGAGTCAAGCACAGGGGCACCGATTGTGGGTGGTGAAGCCCAACGTGACGGGACAAAGGAACCCGAGGCTGCTCCCCAAGGGGCCAAGGCAGGCGCGCCTGACTTTGAGGCTGCTTTCGCTGGCCTCAACCTTGCTCCAGCAAAGGAGGCCGAAGATGAAGATGACGACTTTGAAGCGCCTGATAACGCCAAAGCCGGTGTGGACTTCGATTTCTCATTCGACAACCCGTCAGCACAGAAGACCTCTCGGCATCAAGGTGCGGATGTCGCATCCTCAGATTTTTTCAACTTTGACAAGAACGTATCTTCCTCGCCTCCTGGCTCTGCTGCACCGCCTTCCGAGCCCAGCGCGAAACCTCAGACTCACGACTGGGAAGCATTGTTTGCTCCTCTTGACAACGCCAATGCTGCTGCTGACGGAGCAAACGGAACGGGCAATTCAGAAGCCAGCAAGGAACCCGGCTGGGCTCTTCAGACGGGCACCGAAGACGATCAGATTCTCCAGCGACTGACAGGCATGGGATTCCCCAGAGAAGAATCCCTCTCAGCTCTGGAGAAGTTCGACTACAACCTTGACAAGGTATACTATCAAACTACCAATAGAGGAAGCTTCCGTGCTAACTGCTTATCATAGGCCGTAGACCACCTGACTTCCAAGTCTTGATTTACATCCATAGCCTCTTCTATTTTTCGATCAGTGCACATATTTTTTTTTATTCTATGAGCCCTTCACTCGCTCCAAATGTTTCCTTCCCCCTTAATTCCTCCCACCTTACGTCCCCTTCCTTACTTTCCTTTTCCTTGACTCATACGTGATCCAGCTTGCATGTTGTTATTGCTGCAATGTATATCCCTTTTCTTTCAGCGGTGTGCGCCTTACCCACATCACAGTCAACTATATTATGACCTACACTTATCATCATCGCCCCGTGTAATTTAGGAACACAATTATTGGATTATTTATGAAGAAACGAAGTGCAGAAGGACAGCGGATTCATAAAGGAAGCAACGACCAAGGCCAGGGTAGAGCGGCCGGGGGCAATTACTATATCTGTATACTGTACCTTTTGATCTGCCTTTTCGCGCCTTCCTTGTTTTGTATTTAGTATATTGCATAGCTCATGTCTGGCAAAGTAATCCGTAATACGATACTGTCATTGCTCAAAGTGAAACAACAGTTCATATGCTCGAGAATTGTTCCATAGCATTATCTATTTAATTACTATCTGAAACGAGCCGTCTGATCGCTAGGAATTTAGGTTAGGTTTGGTCCGAGCTTCTTTGCCCAGGTGTGGATGTGGGTCTGACATTGACAACAGAATGGACATGCCAATATAGAGTAGTCTACATGTAATGCGGGTCATGAAGAGAGTGCATGGAGCTTGCTTACATGTGATAGTTAGTGTCTAGTTGATAGTGGTTTGTGGATATGATATGTCATAAGAGACGTATCATAATAATTGTATTGGTATCCTTCATTCTCCTGTTGCAAACACAGCGCAGCGGATTAGATAATATTTATCCAGCTAGCAAGGAATACCAAAATTTTTAGGGCCTAGCCTTGATCAGCAGTATTGATTGTTCACAGTCTAATTCGGCTTACAATCATTATAGGGAAACCTCGGACAGAAGATCCAAGCGATGTATACGTAGCTCCAAAAAGCGATACAATGGTTGATAGTAACGAACTAAGCCTCTAATGAATGCAGCGATCCGTAATCTGGACGCGGTGACAATATACATGAATTCAGACCACGGTATTTGTCTTGAAACCAAGATAAACCGAGTTCGACGCATCCAGCTAGAGGCGCACTAGACACCGCGGGTGACTTGACCACTCTCCATACCTTTCAGCGAGCTTGTCACATGCTGCGAAGATACACGTTGCATCATAACCACTGTTTATTATATTGAGTGAGTCCATGTATGTGGTCGCAAAAGGTAAGGAGAGATTCTTACTGAAATCTTCGATAGAACGTTGCTTAGCGGTTCTCACGGGACTCTTGCCATGCATAATGTTGTCGAAGCTCTTGGAGCCCTGTAGCAGATAATACAGACCACCCATTATGCAGAATACCCCAAAGGAGAAAACGTAGATGCGGAGGATCGTAGGCCACGAGGTTGGTCCACCAGCAAACCAGCCAAATACGCAGAAGCAGGTTGCCACGAGATCAACAGCTGCAATAGCTCCTATTAGTTTCCAGGATGGCCGTTTCGAAGCCCAAAAAGCCCCATCTGATCGGGTTATGAAGATGAGCCAGTTCTCTGTCAGCGAGATTTCCAGGAACAAAACCTCATCTCGCTTCCCGTAGTCTTGCATTATGCCACCATTTTCCCCAGCAGTAAGAATTGTAGTGAGAGTGATCCATGTGCCTACGGCGAGTACAATACCGAGAAGGATAGACATCCCCCAAAGTTTCGGAAGGTTCCATTTTACAGGAGTCTTAGAGAATGGAGCAGTGTCATAGGCAATCGCCAGCGTCGCAATATCGGCAAAGATGGCGATGAATACCACAAGCTGCAGGTTAAGGCTTTCGTTCCTGGTGGCTATCCAGAATCCTAGAAAGATCTCCAAGTGTAGCGACAGTGCAATCCTATATACCACGTAAGCGTACATGCGGTGGAATATCTGGCGCGAGGTCTTCAAAGCATCAATGATCGCAGACAAGCCGGGAGCGAGAAACACAATATCAGCCGCTGATCGCGCAGCATCTGAGGAACCTTCCACTGCAATTCCAGTATCAGCTTTCTTGAGTGATGGAGCGTCGTTGACTCCGTCGCCAGTCATGGCAACCAAATATCCGCGCTGTTGTAAGATGTCCACCACGTTGTACTTGTGCTCGGGGAAGACCTCCGCGAATCCATCGGCAGCTTCGACGAAGTCGTAAACTTCAGATCCGGACATTGTTCCTCCACCACCGAGCCCAAGGCGCTCTGCATTGTAGACATTTGTGCCCAATCCTAGCTGCCGTGAAGTTTCGCGAGCGATTCCGACAGCATCTCCAGTCAGCATTTTAATAGAAAGCCCCAGGGTCTGCGCTTCCTTGATAGTCTTTGCAGTATCATGTCGTGGAGGATCTGAACAAGGCATTATACCCAAGATCTCCCACGCGCCATCACCGCACTTCCGAGCCACGCCGAGCGAGCGGAACCCACGAGTGGCAAACTCTGCCACTTTGTTCTTGTATGCCTGTTCAATATCCTCCTCTATCTGATGATCCTGCTGGACTGTCTTCAGTACAAACAAAGGGGATCCCTTGACACAAGTGATTCGTTCACCCTGAGGAGATTGTACTACTGCCGTGACCTTTTTTGAGACCGGGTCAAATGGGGAGAAATCGAGCACCTTGAACTGCGGGAGCATCGTTTTGGCGTCTGGGTACTCGTTTAAGGCCTTGAAGAAAGCTCTGTCGATGGCATCCATACCCTTCTTCTTTCTGGAAGCAGCTAAGCATGCTGTGAGCATAAGGTCCTCAGGGTTGACTCCAGCTACCGTGTATGGCTCTGTCAATGATAGTTTATTCTTTGTCAACGTGCCGGTTTTGTCAGAACAGAGTATCTCGACTCCGGCGAGTGACTCAATGGCAGAGAGCTTCTGAACAATTGCTCTTTTCTTTGCCAGATATGCTGCACCAACAGCCATCGTGGTCGTAACGACAGCTGGCAAGCCTACCGGAACACCAATCATAGTGATGGCCAGGGTGAATTCAAGGATAGTTGTTGTGTTGTTTGAACGGTAGAATGACGATACCCAGACAACAATCAAGGTTATGACGACAAGGACAAGGAGGACAATACTAATACCATGGAGGACTTCAGTGAAGTGTCCGGTGCCTGTTGACGCAGCATTGACCAGCGCCGCAGCACGTCCTACAGATGTCCAGTTGCCAGTAGCTGTAATGAGAATTCGGGCGTAGCCGCGCTTCACGGTAGATGATGCGTAACATACATCTCCTTTGTGCTTGTCAACTGCCAGCGACTCGCCCGTCACAGAAGATTGATCGACTTGAATAGGTGAATTGGTCATCACTTTGCCATCTGCAGGGATTATAGTGCCCTGTGGGAATGATTAGAGACTGTAGGCAGTAAGCGACGCCACAGGATCGTTACCTCGTCGACTTTCACTATGTCTCCAGGGACCAATTCAGCTGCATCGACATCTGCCATCTTGCCATCCCGCAACACAACAGCCCTGAGCGCTAGTGATTTCTTTAGCTCTTTGACAATAGACCCAGCCTGAAAATCCTGGACAAATCCCACAGACGCATTGAGCAGAAGGAGGCCACAGATAACCCCTAGGTCTACCCAGTCTCGGAGATAAGCAGCTAATACGGCTGCAGCCTGAAAGCGTATATATTAGCGGAAGGAAAAATTATGGGAGGATCCTCATTTCTTAGTGTGCGTACCTCCATCACAAACTGCACGGGTCCAACAAAGAAAGACACGAATTTCAGTGCGAGGTTTTCTTTCTCCTCCTTCATCTCATTGGAGCCAAATCTTTTGCGACGGAGGATTGCCTCAGTTTCATCAAGGCCTGTCATGGGATCTGTCTGAAGTAGGTTATCCGCGATAGGGCGGAGTCGACCGGTTTGATGGCTCTCCTGTGTGTTTAATTCCGCACCGCCATCCACGGACTCCAACTCAACGATGAGAGTGTCAATGTCTTCTTCTTCTTCTTCACCTTCATCGTTATGGATGTCGGCCGGTGCTTTCGCCTCTCTCGATATCTTTTCTTCATACTCATGCTCGGTGTCCATGTCCTTGGGGTAAGTAAAGGACATCACAGTCGTAAATGGAATACTTGAAGGCTATAATCAGGATCGCAGTAATCACATATGAACGATAAGGGTCTTTGAGGATAGACGTGAAGGACCAGTTAGCCTATGACTGTGTAAGATATGGCATCCTCCAGAAAAATATGAAGAGAAAATGCCAATACTGGTATCGAACGACAAGATAGCAATAGTCATAGGACGGAAGGGACGTCGTCAGGAGCAATGGAATGCTATGATTGAATCCTAAAAAAGGCAAGTCCTAATCAATCGGTAGTAGTGGAAGGAACCACCAAGATGCGACCAGCGTTACTGTATCTGGCGACAATCAGTCTGGCAAACGCTACTATAAACTGATAGAGCGCTTAAGCCCAAAGAAAGTAACAGCAACATCATGCTGATGACGCGAGTAGTGCTACTACTAGTAATGCTTAGTAGTACTAGAAATGCCTGTTCCATTTCGGTCTGATAAAGTATCATATATTGTAGTAACAAGAGCAAGTGATGCTAGAAGTATCAAACCCAATCAAGTTAGCACATTAATAACAAGAAACTTTCCAAGTATAGTGACAGCCTAAGAAAGTGATGATCTACCCGAGTGATATCTTCTCTTTGTCAAGATCAGAGTGAAGAACAGAACCGAGAAAGATGAAGGTATACAAAGAGGAGAGACAGGGAAGGGACCAATGAGGACCATTAGATTACATAATCCAGCACCCGACGTCATGTCAGTTTCATTTGATGACTCTCTTGCGATGGAGAACTTTACGTTCGCAGAGTCTTACTGATCAACACGGTGCCTGATCCTTAGTTAACCCAGACTGCTCGCCAGCTGTGAAGACGTTGATCGCGACTGTTGCAGGTGAGGAAGGTGAGAGCAGTGCTGTTTCTAGTGTGTTGCGCATGATGAGCAGGATCACGGTCAAGTGATCTGCACCGACCACCGACTTCGAAACTAGAATGCGTCAACCCTGAGACGCGCCCCTCATCAAAACTATAATACGCACCCTCTATTCTTATCTGATCACTCCTTAACCAGAAAAATGAATAGGGATATTCCAGGGTTCTACTATGGTAAATGACGTGGTTCTATCTTCATCCGGTGCATCGATCATTGACCGCTCAATAGACCCCGAAAAGAAAAAGTACTTCAAGATCCAGGCCAATCACAAGGCCACTCCAGGATCGCAATACACCCAAGATACGGTCAAGCGGAAGCGCGTAGACCAGGAGGTAGGTGTTCACCCTTTTCAGGGTCTCCTATAACCTACTTACCTTTTAATAGAAGCGCCAAAGGAAAATCCATCTGACGAAAAGAGCCACGAAAGAGAAAATCAAAAGGGCCGCTTTTTTGTCAAACCCTCTACTGGGAGTGCAGAGGGAGATTGGTTCTGAACTTGTATCTTCCAGCATCCGACAAGAGCAGAGGAGCGTGATTTACGCAAGCCAGCTTCGTCGAAACCAACTTCACCAATTCGAGCCGTGGCCTGATGAGTATACCATCAAGCATGTGCTGCGCAACAAGCGCTCAGGCATCTTGATAGCCAGTAAGCTGTTCCCTACGTATAGGTTATTCCACCGATACAATCTAACAACTCAAAAGGTGGCCATCGTGGTGGTGAATCGTCTGTTTCGTAAGCTCAACCTTCCGTCCTGCGCGGTCGTGTATCCGGCAAGCTAACCGCCAACCAAGGGTATGCTTCCCGGATTGCGACCAAGATAAATGGACATATAATCGCACGATGGAGCGCGTCCTTTTCAAAGAGCCATACAGAGTATATATACCAGCACCCGTCCTTATCACAAACACACACTAACTCGCTCCCTGCAGCTTTCCTCCGTCTCACTAAGCCACACCGGCTACCTACTGTACGAATCAAGGACACCATCCCCCATCCTGTGATTGCTAGATAGCTGACAGGATTAGGGCGACGATGGATAGCGGTCCAGCCGGCGATTCATTCCTGGCGCCGCGAATGCTGCCCGATCCCGACGAAGGTGGAGATTACCGGTGGCCCACGTCGTGTACGTACCTAGATAGCAAGCCCACACTTTCAGTCGTTGCACCACAACGATCAAGCTTGCTAACTTGCGACCTATTACGATCCAGTTTACCATCCAATCCGTCTCCGCACATCATCATCCCTATGGTGTTCGTCCGCTTGCCCAACCGGGGAGATGCCGCTCTTCGCCGTCGGGACCTCGGACGGACTATACACACTAGAGGGATTTGGCAGCTACTGGGCATTGTCGAAGAAGTCCTTCCCGAACGACATACTAACAGGAAAACCGATCATACATCGCCGAGTGGACTCTTCCCATGCTATCGTCACGAGTGTCGAATGGCTCTCATCCGATGTAATAGCCGCTGGTCTCAAAGACTCGGCCATATTCCTCCACGACCTGCGCAGCGGAGGCAGCGCAACCCGACTCCAACACCCTCACGCAGTCACCAAGATGCGAAGAGTAGATCCTTACCGGATCGTCGTGGCGGGTATAAACTCGGTACGTGTTATGCCCTTCTCACCGACGGGCCGGCATATACCTTGATAAGTATTGTATCTGACAAGAGTCGAACTACAACAGCTCCAAATGTACGATATCAGATACCCGGCTAACGGCCTCCAACGCAATCCACAACCCAACAAGAAACACCACACATCGACTAAGCCGTATCTTACATTTGCGGACTATTCGCCTGAAGGAATACCGGATTTCGACATCAGTTTGGAACTTGGGCTCCTCGCTAGTGGTGTGTAATCCTTTTACCTCTACCTTCCCCCCCCCCTCCCTCTCTCTCTTCAGCTATTCTACCTATCCCAGGTGGACGATGCCGACGATTCACTGACAACCCACTCTAGCATCCGACGAGCGAAAGATCCAGCTCTTCTCTCTCCGCACCGGCTCACAAGTCTCGTCACCATTATCAGGTTATCAATACGCGAACCCCATTTCCTCAGTCTGCTTCGAGCCCGGAGACGGTTCCCTACATGGACCCCAAACACCTAGCTTATTAGTCTGCGCGCAAGCCACGGTGGATGAATGGATATGGTCGAACACGCCAAAGACGAAATGATTCATATGACAAGAAAAAAGAATGCTCTATTCAATGCAACGCTCATTGGGAATATAACTAGAAATACACGAGTCAAGAATGGATGAATGAGCATGAACACAAAACCCAGAATGATTCCAGATTGCATGCGTCACAATTATATCCCATCCATCGCGGAGACAGGGAGGATGTTAATCCAACCCTCCGGCCAACCACTCGCCAACCTCGACCCCTACTGTCTTGGCCAACTCTCCGATCCAATCACCCGAGACATTGACGCACCATTTCTCGCCAGCATCCGAGGTCGTGTTACCGCTACTTAACCCTCCTGACCCGAGCCCCATGCGACCGCCGCTATCGCGACCTGCCGCTGGCACCACGAGCCGTAACCGACGTAATGTAGCAAGCTCCGCATATATCGCATCGGAAACGGCCGCCAGTCGGATAGGATTTGCAGGGGGATTAGGGTCAATGGCGTGGTAGATAGCGATCAGTCGCTCAAGCGGGAACGGACGGGCTGTTAGGATTGTGGACGGACCGGTGATACCGGCGTTGCCGCCCACAGCTGAAGTAGTGGCAGAGGAAGTAGCAAAGGCAGACACCAGAGTCGATTTTGTGATTCGAGTCTTTTCTCTTTTGCCTTTCTTGCTAGGGGTTGACGGGCCTCGGCTCGCCTCCAGCCTATCCTCTGCCTGCGCCCGGGAAAGCACCTTCAACCGTCGTCTGTGATGCGCGCGTTTATTCCGCGCAGATAAGGAAGAGGAAGAGAATTTCGAAAAGAAGATGGTATCAAGTCTTTGGGGTGTATGCGAGGCAAGGTATGCGGAGGTCAAGATCAAGGTCGGGAAGTAAGGTAGGGAAGGAAGGGGTGAAGGGGCCGAGACGACCGACATTGACGGCTTCGACAGGGAGCCATCATTTGCGGGTGCGGATTCTTCGGTGACAATGTGATGTACAAGAGCGCCTTCGCCTTGATGGCGGAATAAAGCACGGTTTTTGACTAGAAGTCGCGAGAAGTCCCATTCGTTGCTTCCTCCGGGCGGGATATCGCCGTTGGTAATAGGAGCCACGAACTGAGGCCAAATCTTCTCACATATCGATCTGAACGTAGGAATCGAACTCGCTGTAGGCCCAACCAGGGAATCATAGATAGCGGACACAAAATGCGGATATAATCTCGAAGCAGCCCCGTCGTCCAGACCACTCACGACCGGCGGCCCAGCATTCAAAATAATAGTAATCGCCTCTTTGCGCGTATACGGCGGAAAGCTAATATGCGGAACACCCGCAGCCTGAAGAAACAGCGGCCGCGGACTAGAGCTGAGGATAAGGACGACACACAGGGCCGGAATCTGCGGAGTAAACAATCACCTCATTAGCAAGGACTCTCCACCAACAAAACGAACTAGAAAAAGAAAAGACAAACACATACCACTTCTCCCAACCTCGCCAGCGCAGACAACAGCGTATGCGGAGCTTCACGCTGCTTATCTATCCCATCCAAAACCAGCACAAATTTGCCCTTGTCGTTGCTGCTGCTGCTGCTGCTGTTGCTGTCCGACAACGAAGCAAGACACTCGCCCAGCAGCACAGCCAGAGAGCTAACATGCTCGCATCTTCCCTTGCCGTATTTCTCCCATTCGTCGCGTTTCCCTAGCGCTTCAAGGGTTGCCCAGAGGATCTTCGTTAACAAGTGACGGCCAGTGATGCATTCGGGACTCCGGACAATAGCATGTGGTACTTCGAGGGCAGCGAGGACGTTGCGGACGATGGTCGTTTTGCAAGTGGCGGATATTCCATGCACGACTAATGTAGATGGGCTGGAGATCCTAGGCTATTCGGTCGCGTTCTATATGTTAGCTGTTTATTCGGGGTTGTTCAAAAGGAATTCGGAGGATCTGGGGGAGAAAACATACGCCGAGAAGACTGGCGAGCTGCCTGGTCTGGAGCTCTCGACAAGGCCATTGTTTGCTGAGCGACCGGCTGATTTCTGATGGAAGCATAGATATGAGTGGCAGCCTCTCGAAGGCCTATATATTCCCTGATCAAGCTTGAAAAGAGTCGGAGAGGCGTAGAAAAGGAGAATGGTAAACGCGATCTCTCAACTCGAGGTTTCGGCTTTCGCAGCGATCAATGAAGAGAAACGCGGGTAACGGTCATACACAGTCACGTGTTCCATACATGCTTTCTACCAGGACTCTTCCAAACACATCTGGTACTGCAAATGCGAAGGAATTTTTGATCGAGTAATACTTTTAGAATTACGGAAAGAGCAATAAATCACTAAATAACATCTTGATTGCCTAAAATATGGGTACATCTAATCTACCGGTACTGCTGATGGAACAGGCGGGAAAGGATGTAAAGCATCCGACACCGCAAAGCTGGTTATCCCAACATGCAACCAACGGAGTGCAAGATTTGCGCAAGTTGGATCCGAACTTGATAACACAAGGGTGGTCATAGGCATCATTAGCAGTCTGTTCCACCTTTACCATCCATTGCTTCATCCAGAAAATCAAGAACAGCCGTGCCAAGCGAGCTATGCAGACAGGCAAAGCCTTCTCCCGATGCAAGTGTCGAGATAGCAGGACTTGGTAGATAGAAACAAAGAGACACAAAAGAAGAGGGGGCTAGAAGCACAATTGGGAAGCGAGGACAAATATGAAACAGCAGTCTCTGCTCCTTATCAGACCAGTAGCTTGGTCGACGGAGATGAACTGGTGGGCAAAAAGAAAAGAATGAAAAAGAAAACATGTAGGATAAGAAGTAAAAGACATTCAAAAGGTATGGTCGTCAAATGGGTGCTAAACGAAGCTCCAAGGCATCGAAAGAATACAGGACATCAAATGAAGTGCAGTAAATGGCTTTATCATCGTTTACATCTTCTCATCAGATATGATCCGGATATGCAGAAAGATTGCATAGAAATAAGATCTTGTCTTCGTATCGGGAATTCTGGTCTTTTCAGTTTGCTGACAATATGTCATCGGGGCCGTGAGTCATGAAGATCGTAGCGTCGTCGCACTATGAGTACAATTCAATGAAGAAGGACGGGTGAACCAAAGCGCTGCGTAATGAATCAGAAGTACGCATACAACTGACTTTGAGCACCAAGATTGCCGTTGGCTTGCGGGACAGCTGAAGCAAAAATAGCCTCGCTAGGTCCGCCAGACGGAGCGTTGGAACCTGTCGTGGAGCCAGCGGTGGGAACAAAGTTCTGATTTCCAAACTGGGAACCGACTGGGAAAGGGCTGTGTTGATACATGAATGACTTCTGTGGTCCTTGAAGGGGACCCGGAAGCTGGGCGGAGTTCATTTCGTTAGGCGTCACTTGCCCGCTGGTTGCGGCACTTCCCCTTCCTGAGCTTTCGGATGCCATCATCTTACCAGCAATACGACGGCCATGGGGGGTTTGACGGATAGAAGGCAATATGGGACGGATGCAATCAACAATCCGCGCTCGAGTCTCAGCATCGGCAAAGTCCATGGCTGTTTGCACCACATAGTTCGCAAATGAGTCGCGGAGCATCTTCTCAAGTTCGGCTCCTGCCAGCATTTCATCGATCATCTGACGCCGAATTTGGAAGTCCGCAGTACGAAGGCACTTCTCGATGACATTCGAGCTGAACTTCTGCTTGGACAGGGCGGGGATGTTGCCTCGGAAATTCTGGCACAAGGGCTCGGTGAAATGAGGCTCAGCAAGGTCCAAAATATATTGCACAACGTAGTTTCCGAAAGGATCTTGAACAAGGGCAAATGCGTTTGCAGTGATTTGAGCAATGAGGCGCGCTTTTTGATCACCAGACGCATGGTCAATGCATCGTTGCAGAACGCAACATCCATGGCGATGAGTGCCGACAACCACGCAGTTGGCACCAACGGCATCGTAGATGAATTGAGCGTCCTCAGCAGAGAGACGGTTGAGACACTTTTGGATCACATGGTTCCCGTTGAGATCCTGAACCAGTTCGACAACATGGTCCTCTAGCGAATGGATGACCGTTTGGGTTTGTTCGGCGGTAGAGATAAACTCGATCATCTTTTGGAGCGCCCTGGTACCGTGCTGATTAAGAGCAATCTTAACGAGCTGATGAGCAGCGTTGTTGATCAAGTCAGTACGCTGTTCATCATTGGAGTATTCAAGCAATTTCTGGCACAGGTAATTGCCAAACGGATCTATTGACGGTTAGTGAAAGCTCTTGCGACTTGGGATTGTGAATGCCAAACAAACCTGTCATGAGTTCAACCACATGGAGGCGTGTTTCCTCAAAGATCATTTGTACATGCTCCGGATTACGCTCTTCCAATTTTCTCTGCAGGTATCTGCAACCGTGTTGGTCCTTGCAAAGGCCATACAATTCGCCTTTATAATGCTCAAGCGGGAAGTTGGTGAAGCGAGAGAGCTGAGCGCTATCGTTATCGCCGCTGCGTCGGGAGGTAACGCTTTTGGCCGAACCTTCAGGCATGCGATAAGTGCCATAGGGAGCATACCCAGCAAAGGGAGCTGCGGCATTGTAGTTCTGGATCTGACCGCTAACCTGCACTGGAGCGCCCATGTAGGCTTGAATACCGTACCCATAGAACGGCGCCTGGAATGGGGTCAGAGTAGTTGGTGCGACAGTACTGCTGCTATTGGCAGGTCCGGTGGTGATTGGTGGACCGAAAGGTGTGGCACTAGCTTGCAGAGTAGTCTGCTGGGCCCGGGTCCCCTGCAATCTCGCTTCATCGCGTTCAGGCGATTCCCTTTGTTGGCGGGAGCTCACATGGTTCACAGCAGGGATCCGACCAAGGTTGGCATTGTGTTGAATCTGTTCGGCATGCGTCTTAGGAGGAGTGACGGCGGCATTGAAAGGCTCGCCTTTGACTGTGGGCAGATCGTTGGTCGAGTATGAAGACTGCAAGGATGTAGGTCTGCTGGAAGCAGTAGCTGTCAGGTTTTCAGAATTGTCCTCGGCGCTGTAGAGCAGGTTCGCCTCCACCGAATGTCTGGCAGCATGACGAGCAGAGTTCGAAGAATGGGCATGATTCTCATCATTTTGGTTACCAAGCTGACGGAACATGTTCAGAGCGCTTTGTGGCATGCTCTGGTGAGTAGTGCGGTGCCGACTGTGAGTGTTCCAAGTCTCGGGGTTGGGAGTACGTGAATTGGCGAGGTCCAGGGCGTCCGAATTCGCAGACAGCTTGGCCTTATAATTAGCAAAATGTAACTTTCGCCCGTCTTGTCTGAACTTACCAGGCCTGAGTCGTCTCTGCGAGATAGGGTCGGGAACTTGTCGTCAGTGTCAGTCAATTTAAGGATACTCTTGAAGTCAGGTGTCGGAATCCTGTCCTCGTCCTTCAAAGTCGCCCGGTCGTCTTCGTTATGAAACAGATATTTGGAAGCATTGAATGACTCCAAACCGGACGAACTGTTGAAGCCCGATAGGGTCGGACGGATCTGTGATCCTAAGCCTGTAGAAGGCATCGAGTAGCGATGAATACTGAAGATGTTATTAGTGAGGGTTTGCTGAGCAGATGATGAGGTGGATAGTAGCAAGGGTTGGGGGTTGAGTTCAGTTCAAGTAGTGTTGAGTTTAAAGAAGTGAGGGTAGTGTGAGATGTGAAGAGAATGGGAGACGAGGATTCTTGGAAGAAGAGGGAGGCTGATGAATAGGATATCAAAGGAGGACGCAGGGAGAACAATAAGAGTTACTTACGATGGGCCTGGACGGAAAGGTGAAGTAGGTTCTTGAGTGAAGTCCTCCTTCTCTGAGTTCCTCCGAGAACCAGGAACAGAGTGAACGGAGAAACGATTGGTTGGTGTTTGAGCAGAGTTGTGATTCACCTGGCTCGGCGGAGTAGTGACCTGAGCAGGTGCAAAGACATTGAAGAAACCGGGAGAGGAAGTAACACTTGAAGTTGAGAACCGAGTAGGGCGGGTGAAAGCAGGATAGTTGTTCTCACGGTACTCTGGGGGTGTTGTAGGTTCGCTGACAGGGCCAGACATGCCAACTTTGGCTAGGTTTTCAGCAATGCGCTCCAAATCTTGCTTTTCTTTCTCGTGTTGCATATCTAAGAGCTTCATGTCTTCTTCAAATCTCCTTCTTTGTTCCCGCATGTACTCAATGTGCTGGCGCTTCTTTTCAAACTGTGATGGTGTCAGAGGCGATTTCAATAGTCTCAAGTCATCAATAAGCATGTGAACGCATGTCTGAGCACTCCACAAACGGAAGTGGGTCATGGTGAAGCCATTCTTCCAGTGGATCCCTCAAAGATAATCGAAGCAGCAAAGATAAGAGTGGAGCACCAAAGCAAACCGTATCCAGGTAGCACAAGACAAGCGAAGATCTCAGCGCTAACAGAGAATAGACCTCATGTATAGCTGGGTATGTGCATCGGGGACTTCAGTGACGTGGCTAAGCTTACCGATGAAAGCAGATCCAGATGATCTGGAGCCGGGAGCTGAGAGCTGCTCCCGAGATGGTTCAGATGACTCCAGGAAGCAAGCTTGCTGGAATCGGTTGTAAATCGGCGCTGAAGATTCCCACGGACATCGCCCGAGGGTCGCGAGAAAGCCGAGACGAAATTGGAGTGGCCCGGGGAGAGCGAGTTATAGCCGGGGAAAGCGGACTCCGAAGGAGGCGACCTTGGGGAAGGGAATCGCAGCTCATCGAGGCGTTCACTAAGTCCGTTCTTGAATGCCATGGCGGGCAGATTGTTCGGGACGGAGAGCACACTGGACTGATATCATCAGCAAGCCATAACGAGTCAGCAGTCAGCTTATATCAGGAAGGGGGGTGGATGGTGCGAGGCTTAAAAAGGCAGCGATAAGACGATCGTCATCCTTTGGGGCGATTGCAAGCAAAGCAAAGGGCCGAGGATAGAGTACAGGAACCAAGGAGTTGGGAAGGATGAGTTGGTTGGCGGTGTGCTGCTCCAGATAACGGGCAATGTACGGAGTAAGGGGACCCAAGAGGGGCTGAGGGGTGATTTGGCGGAGAAGATCTCGGAAAAGAACAGCGACTTACACGCAATGAACGCCTCGAGAGTTTAAATTCTCAGGAACAGAGAAAAAAAAAAGACTTTTTGCTGCCCACGATTTTTGTGTGCACGCAAGTAAGGACCGGTTGATGGGGGGGAAGTTGAGAGCCGTCCTCCCGCCTGGCAATGCGTTCCTGACGGTGCGGAGATCAATCAATGATGGTGGTGGAATCACAGGGCGCGGTGGTCGTCGGTATTGCTTGATCCTACGCTTTCTCGGGATCGAGAGCAGCGTGGACCAGCAAGGAGAATAACGAGCGAACGAACACTAAGGAGATGGGGGAGAGGGAAATAACAATGGAGAAGGAAAGATAAATTGTTGTACAGGGAGCTCTGGAGTCCAAGAGGGAAAGGGAAGAAGAAGGGGGAGGGGAGGGAGGGGGGAAGGCGACAAGAAGAGTGGGAAGCGAGAGGGGAAGAAAGACGAGGCGTGGGCGGCTGGGAAAAGCAAGCGGGGAGCCTGTAAGTTGTTTAGTTGCTAAACTCGACTCGTTTGGGAAGCGGAGCGTGAAAGCTGCTTGGGAGGATGGGCGCGATACTACTACTACTACTAGTCTATCTGCCCCCTTCCCGACAACTTTCCTGGGACTGAGCTCCCCGGTCGTCTCTAAACTACCCTGTCAATCCATTTATTAAGTGCATGGGCGAGAACGTATTCCCCCCCTGGGAACTACCCGTGAACATGGCAAAATCAATTCCAGTAGTTACAGTCTTTCTGACTCTTTGTTCCCCTGTGTAGATTGCACCATCCCTCTTTCTCTTTCGTTTTCCGACCGTAATCTTCTAGTAATTCTACAACGTTTTGCCCTAAATCCCTTTCTCAAGCTCCAAAATCTTGAAGATCTCCGGAGGAAAAATAAGAAAAAGGAAACTGCCTTTGTACGTACCAAGACCGAGCGCGTCAAATTCTACCAGGCGTGCGTGATGAAATACGAAGCTGGTAAAATTAGAAAAAGAAAATAATAAAAACAAAGAGCCCATTCATCACCCGTTACGATTGTTATTAATCAAATCCCACCCCTCCCGAAGCTGGTGAGCTGTCTTCCTCTGATGACAACCAACTCTCTGGTCGATCATTTGCTTTTCGGACGGATCAAGAATGAATCGTGACCTCCGGCCCCGTGATTGGAGCTTAGATCTCTGACTTAAACTGCTACTGCACGACTTGTTGCGTTGGGACCAGTAGTAGCCCCTGGGTAGGTACAGTTATCCCACCCGGGAATTGGATTTGCAGCATCTCAAAGAACATGGATGGATTCTTTGTCCGGTTCTCTTTCTCGCACTCTGGCTTCCCTCTTCATGGCCGGGTATCTTGATTATTGAGGTCCTCGAGCATGGCAAGAGTTCTCACGATCGCAGATCAGCGTCAACATAACTGATGATCTAATGATGTCCTCCCTGCTGGACAGCGGCGCAAGGAGCATCCCCTGTTGGGTGTGCTGGTCGAGAGCGTGGCCTCTGCAAGTGTTTCTGCATCGGGTGGGGACACCGAGTTGATTAGGGACGAAGGATGTGACGGCGGATCACGCCCTAGCCACCGCACGTACCTGGGCCAGAGCATACCCTAAAAGACGAAGTTGGGCTCACAGATCATCTACCTACTTTGTCTGCTTCATCGACTCCGGACTCATGGGCGAGTAAGATTTCCGGGGCTAATAGCGGCTGCGGTGCAAGTCATAGTTTCAACACTATTATTATATTATTATTTCATTTCCTTACATCTTGTTTTCGTCTTTTTTCAGTTGCTAAAACTTTGCCCCCTCCAAATGGAAGGTTCCTTCCTTCGGCGATTAGATGAATGTCTTGTGTTTTAGGTCTTACTGGCGCATGGATCTGCGACATTATTAACGATCGAAGACTAACCAAATGGACTTTGTATGTATATTACTATGATTACGGCGTTGCTCACCTTCTTCGAGGGTAGTACCAGAAAGTCAATATTTACGGATTGCCACGCGCGTCCCAAAACGTACGTGACGGACATTGTTTGGTAGGTTGGGGAGGCCGGTAACCTCCTTTACCATCCTTGGCCCGATCCCTGAGGAATCGCTGCGAATTTTCTACTGGTGCCACTCGTGGTGGGCTATCTGGTGTGAACCAGGGTTCATCGCCGGATAACCTAACAATGAATCCCAAGCACTGAGAGTGCGGTCAGCCAGATTTCCATGGGTCAGTCAAATCAACGTAATCTCCGCCCAGGTGATCTCGACCGATTCAACGTTAGGTGTGTGTCAGTGTAATAAAACCTGGCGGCAAATCGCCGTGGATTTGAATACCCATAGACAATAGTAATTAGGGTAACGTGATTGTCTCATCGCACGGACGATGGCCAATCGATCCCGATGCGTGAATCCCTCCATGTCAAGTCGAACGGCCCTGGGATGACTGACAGCTGCTGATTGGTGCGGCAGGAGAGAAGCGGTGTACAACCATCCAGGGAACACCAGGCGATGCTGATCCATCCGTCTTCGATGGAGAGGTGGTCTCCTTGAACAGCCCCTTCTGGTCGGCTGCCGTGATTCTCTACAAGACTCTCCATTTCGGGGCCTGAACCCAACTGGAAATGTCCTCACGCTGGGCAGAGCCCAGCCTTAGGGCCATTTGTGGGGTATTCTAAATGCTTCGCGAACCGTAGTACAGAGCACAAGACAGGTCGTTGATGGGGCCGTTACGGCATAGGAACATGGTAAAGCCCCCCGGCGGTGGGGTCAAAAGATTAGTATTCGAAAATTTGCGAAATTGAATACTCAGCATGACTTTGCTCTGCCGAGATTCGTTCGAATGGGATAGGATGATAACAGTCCTTGCTGGTGATGACGATCCTAAATTGTTTAGGTATCGGCCTAACTAGTCGCTTGTTGGGTACTTCGCATGAGTCATCTTTCAGACAACTTCGGAAGCTAAGCACGACGGACCTATCTGAGGTCGGCAGATGAGAGATGAGCCCATTAGTAGTACCCACAAGATCCAGGGACGAAGTTCGATTTTATGCTAGCCACTGTTGAACCACTTACCAACCACTGTGAACACCCTGAATGTACCCCTCCTTCTGAATTAATGGTAGTTTCAGTGTCGATGATTCCGTCTGCTGGAGAGCATGAGAAAGCAAGACACACCTGGATGGAGCTCTGAATGATGATAGCATTTAGTACTTCTCTAGCCTTGAACTGACGAACTAAGTCTCCGCGCTACTGAGTAGTTGGTCTGACGGTCATCTTAAGCGTGATGTGTTTCAGATTGGTTCGCCACCGCCAACGCAGGGATGTTCGCGTACGGTAGGTATCTGACGAAGGTTGACAGACTAAGTGGGAAGAATTAAAAAGGCAGGAGTATTGTATGCAAATCGGATTAAGCATACCATTTTTTTGCCAGTAATTCAAGACTGCGGTTAACCTTGTGATCAAGAAATAGCAATTGCTAGTCTGCATGTCACGATCCTCAAGGAAATACTAGATAATCAATCATCCATTTCCGTTTACCGATTGTGAGGAAACGGTAATTTTACCCCCCCCCCCCCCCCACCAAAGGTGAAATCGCCTCATTATTCCATCCAATACACTGCACAAAGTACTGTACCTACAGGATAATACCTGCTAATGGCCCCCATGTCCGATGGCTGCAGGAATAGGTCCGAGGGTCATGAAACAGCGAGCCGGCGCTTCTTGCTAAGAGCCACTGCGCTCATGGCCCAGGTCTTCTGGAACTGGCTTGCGCGTGACTCTCCATATCTTTAGCACTCAATACCACTCACCATGAACGTCACTGGGCATGTTACGCCATAAATTGATAAGACTGTCGATCTCACGTGATGCTGTGAATGGTCCGATATGGTACTTTTACTTCTGATGGTGGATCCATCCTTTGGAGGGGTGTTTCGCCGCTCCGCATTGTGCTTTGGCTACTTTGTATGTGGTTGCCCACTAATCGCCGTGCCTGAAATTCGTCGAATGGAAACCTTTCCGATGGAGAGGTTCGACTGCCAAGTGGCAATGGCTTCTAAAATTGCGGTCAAGAGAAAGCCCACCGCCTCAAACATACTTTGTACACAGTAGTGTCTTCTCAAGTATCATCTCCCCACATGCTCCGCAGAGGACTGAATTGATCTGTCGCCAACTTCTACCCACCTTTCAATCTCAGGAGCCATTCCAATTGCCTGGAATATGCAGTCTGCATCCATGAAGCCAGTAACAGCTGTACTCCATACACCTACTCCAACCAATTTGGTACCGGATACCTCCAGCTCCGAAATGGGCAAAGGCAATTATCCCCTGAAGACTGGACATGTTGTTGCCCAACCCCGCAAACTACGGAGGTTAGCCGACAGTGCAGCCATAATTGCAGCCCTGCTTTCGAAAAGAAAACAATGGCTACTCATGAATGTAGCCAGAATTTCGGCCCTCTAGTGTCCATCCGTTTTATCTTTATGGTCGTCATGAAGTACTCAGAATGGTCCTCACATTATAGCAGCACCTCTAACAGTAGCTGCGGATGCAATTCACTAACTGTATGGTCGTTGATTGGGGCGTCATTTGCTGGCACCTGACTATCAAGCATATTGACAGTATGGTCTTTAGCTACTGCAGCCATATGGCATAGCTGGTTGTCTGTTACCATAGGACAGAAGAAGCTAGAACTAAATGAGTATTATCCCAATGCACCGCATAATTGGTATCCCTTGCGGGAATTTCGGATTTCCCGCGACATTTTCGATGGTGTTCTGTCAAGACCAGTCCACGGAGGTCACGTATTCACCTGACGTGCTCCCACAGTTGGAGCATGGCGATTCCCTGCAGACACAGACTTGAGTTGTACAAGAGCACAGACGTGTTGGTCTGCCAGAATTCTCCGTGTACCGGCATCTTCGACTATCTGTGGAGACAGTATCCTGGCTAGATGCAGCTGATACAGCTACTACTCGGGGTCATGCCTGATAAGTTAACCAGACCTTGTCACCCTTCTTTTTGAGTGTACCAACGGGTATGAGATACCAATCGTCAAATATGGATTTGGCATTCACGCATATATCACCTGATTCTGCAGGTGTATCTGGCAGGCTATTCATATTTCAGGCATCAATGACGCTCGGATGAGCGGTAACCTACTTCGTGCTTGAGTTGCCTTAGGTGAATGCAACAAGGTGGCTGCACGAGCTGCGCGGATAATCTATATCAACTGGGCTGTAAATCACAGGCTATGCGGCTTTGTATTACTGGAATGAGAACGATGACTACTAACAAGACGCTTTAGATAGACTGCACGGGTTGACGTTAACCGCGCTCCTAGAATTTCGCCAAAAAAAAGTTCATTTTGCATCGTTCCGTAATGATTGTGTTCTGAGAATCTGGGGTATTTTTAGAATTACCTCAATGTCTCTCTTGCCATATGATGGGTGGATGATGCATCTATAATCAATGAAGCCATCCGTACCATAGCCTGACAATACCATCAAACAGCCTGACCAGCATACACGTTTTGACATTGCAGCCAAATTTAAAATGGCACAGCCCAAAGTCGTGACATCCTTACTGAGGAATTGCGGGGACTATTGCACAATCAGTTTTCAAAATCCTGCTGCGTCCCCATGAAGGAACCATGGCGGAAATTACTGCCCTTGAACACACCAGATAACATACAGCAGCAGCTGAGACTTCCGGTGAGCAATGGTTTCTCTGACGCAGCCGTATCTGTCCCTAACCCTTTGGGTCCTCATTTGGCAGATGAGCCTGCATCAATCTAATCATACTTTAAACTCAGGCATCTCCATCGTTTACAATAAGGCATCGGGAAACATGGAACCCGAATGATTAGCCGCATGATACCTTCGGGCATACTAACATGTTATTCTATATTGCAGTTACAGGGAAGCAAAAGAAAAAATAAATCAACCACTTTCGGTAATTTCGACGAACGCCTGCCCAAATGATGGCTTATTTTGCACAGGGTCTGAGAGCCCACCATGGCCATCGAAAGAAGTCGCTCACTGGAAATGATGACTGAATCATGGGTGACCGAATAATGTAAGTGCGGGAAGATATGCAGACTTGCTAGTACATATCATCCTTTCGTTTGCCATGAGTTCGCTCATTAACAAGACGGGGTAACCATGTTAATAGGCACCATGTAGGATGGTAGTAGGGCACCTTGGCTATCAAGGCAGCCTATCCGGCAAGGACATTTTATTTGATTGGCAGCTTGACCAGACATCATCATATTCCGACGCGCGCGTTCTATGTGAGTGCCACCGGTTACAAACGGAAAAAGCATGGGCAATAAACAAATCACTCGATCTGCTGACTGGCTACACATTATCCAAGAGCCTCGACATGGTACATCATGCAGGCTTGATAATAATTCGAAAAGGCAGCATGTTGCCAGGCAAAATTAAAACTACCTCAGGCATTCGCCTTAAACACCGCAAATGACAGCCGCTTCGACTGGGAGTCAGCTCAATCTACAACGTCTGCAGTCGCGGTGCTCAAGCCTCTGAAATTCACGGGCTATTTGCAGAAAATGAATGGTTTTCCTTCTTGAGAAAGTCTTCTCGTGACCTGAACGGAGAATTCCTCTATTTAGTTGAACTTTGGATCTCATGAAAGCCTGATGTTATCTGTTTCGATGCCTCTAGCCTCCATGCTGCCCTGCAAGAAAGTCGTACGAAACATACCAGCAATATCAGAGAGCCGTTTCACTTGGAGGTGTAGGCAGTACAACTTTTCGAACAGACTCCCCATACACTCAGGATTGTCAGTAGTTAGTAGTATGCCTCTGCATTAAGCCGCCTAAGACTTCCGTTATTCGTCTTCATCTAGAAACCTCAGCAGTGGTATCATATATGCATTTAATACTATCTAGCATGGATGGAATTAACCAGCTTCAGCATATCTATAGACGAATCAATAATATTTGCTACATCGGATTGTGATATCACTTGTGGATTGAGGCTCCTGTCCCTGATCCTTTTAGTCGAAAGATGACGTAGTTGAGATATAGGGAAGACTTTTCGATGAAAGATCATGGTTCGAGGGGCATATGATCTATCACTTCAATGCCACCTTTCGTCACCCCGGAATGGCGTTTGCACGTACCCTCCCGATTTCCTCCGCAAAGTTGTAACATCTAACATTCCTAATATTCTGCATCTACCCAAAAAGTCGGCCCATAGCAGATGCGAGGGACATATGCATCTAACATGACCTTTTCTATGGCTGTAAGTCTCGACGGAACACAGTCCCGGGAAGTCGCTTATGTGGGGTATCATAAGAACGAAAGGTAGGTTTTGGATTTTGGAGCTCTAGAAACAGCCTTGTGAGGTGCTACAGATATCCATCCCAAGTTACTTTGATAAGCTAAGCACTGGCTATCACCTCCTAGTACTTACCTCAATTTCCCATCATGACAATGAGAATTGAAAGTAATAATAACGCAGGGCATGGGATGGCCGAATGAATTCGGGGTCCAGATTGAATGTCGACGGTGGGGCGGCGTGGGGTCTGGCCTGTGAAAGGGTCTCACTCTCACTTTCTTTATCAGTTAAACCAGACAGCTCATGACTCGAGTGGTTATTTGTAGTTCGTCTTAATTGGAATTCTTCATGTTTTCCAATCTTTGGCGCTGCTTTCTCACCTTACGTCTCTTGCACGGCATTGTGTGCTATTTGTCCAATTGACCTCATAGAAGCAACCAACGCCTATCACTAGGCCCCAATAATACAATTACACAAACCCCCCAGATACGTTCTGGCCAGTATACTGTGCTCATGCGGGGGTCTGCTGTTTGGGTAAGGATCTAATCTTTTTAGGCGAGCCATTTGGTACAACATTGACAAAAGTTTCATAAAATGGATACTGGCATCATTGGGCCTGTCACGGTTATGAACAGCTTCGTTTCACAATTCGGCAGCCAATCATCAACAGTTCATGGCTTGATCGTCTCTTCCATCCTCATTCAGCCGCATTTCTTTCTTCTTCGCGGGGAATCTGGCAGAAAAACTGGGAAGGCCAAAGGGTATCAGCATTGGTGCCCTGATCTTTGCGATTGGAGCAACTTTGGAGGCGGCTGCTGTGCATATCGGGATGTTTGTTGTGGGACGTTGCATTGAGGGTGTAGGTGAGGGATTATATCTTGGAACCCTGGTCGTGTATGTGGCTATCCTATGAACTGTGGTACTTTTGGTTTCTCGTTTTCTGATTGATCGGCAACTACATTTGCGAAACTTCTCGCCGAGGGTTAGAGGAGCATTGACGACCGGGCCCCAGTTGCTGGTTACTCTGGGGTTGACGATAGGGTTCTTTACATGCTGCGGTACTTCTCGTATGAAGACTTCGTATTCATGGCGCACGCCTTTCGTTATCCTGGCTTGTCTGGCTATTACCTTCTCCGTAGCTTCACTCCTGTGGTTGAATCCCTCACCGAGATGGTTGGCCCTCCACGGCCGGGGAGCGGAGGCTACTGTAGTTTGGGACCACCTTGGTGTCAGCAGGCTGAACGTGAAAAGGTTGAGAATAAGCAGACTCAGGGCGTCACTACTGAGGTTGTTGCGAGTGCTTCCAGCGACAGACATGCTCCGTCCGCATCCCAACGTCAAGACAGATTAGTAGAGCACAAATTTTTCGATCTGTTTTCCAAAGACGTACGGACACGTACTGTTTTGACGATGTTTCTCATGGGCATGCAGCAACTCAGCAGAATAGATGGTGTACTTTATGTGGGTTTTCCGGCTAAACCCATTGTCGTCTCCTGCTGACATTTGCCTTAAGTATGCCCCATTGCTTTTCGAGCAAGCAGGCCTAACTTCCTCAGATGCTAGTTTCTTTGCCTCTGGTGTTTCTGCAATAGTTATCTTCGCCGTAACCATTCCGGCGCTCAAATGGGCGGACAGGTGGGGCCGACGACTTAGCACTATCTACGGTGGCATCGGCCTCGCCGTCACAATGTGCTTGATAGGTGGCCTCTACGCAGGGAATGCCGTATACAACTCAATTGGCGCAGGCTGGTGGGTGGTAGTTGTCTGCACCTATATTTTTGCAGTCATATATTCTCTCTGCTGGGCAGTTGGCATTAAGACCTATGAAGCAGAGATACGACCACAAAGGACTCACGCATCGGCCACTAGCCTGGCACATGGCAGCAACTGGGCCGCCAACTTTCTGGTCGCACTGATAACACCCATATTACTGTCAAAGAGCAGCTTTGGTGCATACTTTCTCTTTGGAGGATGCACCCTGATTACGGCATTCATCTGCGCCCTCTTCATGCCCGAAACAAAAGGACAATCCTTGGACGAGCTCGAGAAGGCTTCCAAATCTAAATCGCTGTCCATAACACTGATGAAGGCCTTCAAACCTATTACCCAGACAGCCCAGCGATAATTGACCAGAATTGGGAAGAAACATTATAGGTATGTCATGCACATGCACTAATTAGTTGCACATGCCAGAAACGTAACCGTGCAGCCTGCCATAGCCGATAAGATAAGAAATACATACCTACTAAATCCAGTTAGCCTGTGAATTTGTAAGCTAGACAGTAGGCTAACCGTTCCAGGATAGCTGCTCATTACCTAAGCAATTATTCTGCCGAATTGGAATTTAGCCCGGATATTTCCCCTCGCTGATAAAGAAGAAATTGTGCCCGTCACCCCAGAATGCCGTGATATTCCCCTACACCTTGACACTTGGCATACGGCAGTATTCAGTTCCTCTTGGGGGAGATTATCACCGTTTGAACAGCGATGCCGCCCCGCAGAAGAGCGCCGATCTCTGCGGCGAACCTGCGATCTGCGCAACCTTCAGAGGCAAGTATCAAGTGTTTTACGAATTCCGATAGAGAAGGGTCCCAGGCTAACGGCTCTTGATAATATAGGGTGCAGCATCTTCAAGGCCAGGTGCCGGGGAGACTACGAAACGCAGACGCCCTTCCCAGACCGCACAACCTCCCCGAGCCGAACAACCGCCACCACCCAGTGCGGAGGAACAGCAGCAGAAGTCGACCGAGGAGCACGAGCATTCGCATTCTACATACCGTCATCGCGATCCATTTGATGCGCTTCTGGAGCCTTTCTACTACAACAAGTCCCTCACCGATCCGATCAACACTGCGAAAGACAAATGGAACCTTCTGCCGGCTTTCCTCAAGGTCAAGGGATTGGTGAAGCAGCATATTGACTCTTACAACTACCTTGTTGAGGTTCAATTGAAGAAGATTGTCGAGTCCAGCTCTACAATTCGAAGCGATGTCGACCATACCTTCTACATCAAGTTCACCAATATCTATCTGGGTTTCCCGCGCCGTGCCGACGAACCGCAGGATGCGCGGGCTGACTTCACCTATTCGACCGTGTCTCCGCAAGAGTGTCGCCTGCGTGATACAACCTACGCGGCTCCCATTCAGGTCGATTTCGAGTATGTCCGTGGCCGTCAAAGGGTCATGAGGAAGGGTGTCGCCATTGGTAGAATGCCGGTTATGCTTCGGAGTTCCAAGTGTGTGTTGGCAAACAAGACGCCGGCGGAGATGACGGTGCTGAACGAGTGTCCTTTGGATCCTGGTGGTTACTTCATCGTGAACGGAACGGAGAAGGTCATTCTCGTCCAGGAACAGTTGAGCAAGAACAGAATTATTGTTGAAACCGACCCCAAGAAGGAGATTGTCCAGGCGTCGGTTACAAGGTGAGAGATTTTCGTGATTGATCGTCGAGAGTTATGATGTTAATATGGTTACAGTTCTTCCAACGAGAGAAAGTCGAAGAGTTACATCGTTCTCAAAAAGGACAAGCTCTACGTGAAGCACAACGTGCTCAGTGAGGATATTCCCATCGTCATTCTTTTGAAGGCGATGGGTATTCACACAGACAAGGAGATGCTTCTGCTGGTCGCGGGTGTCGACAAGGTTTACCAGGAAGACTTTGCCATCAACTTCGAGGAGGCGATCAAGTTGGGTATTTACACGCAACAACAGGCTCTGGATTGGATTGGTGCTCGGATTAAGATCAACCGCAAGCAGTCGCCTTCTTACCGCCGTACCCATGTTCAGGAAGCCGTCGAGGCCATTGCCTCTGTCATCATCTCCCACATCGAAGTGAAGAACATGAACTTCCGGCCAAAGGCCGTCTATGTTGCGCACATGGCGCGTCGTGTGCTTATGGCCAAGAACGATGCCAGCTTAGTTGATGACCGTGATTATCTCGGAAACAAGCGTCTGGAATTGGCTGGTCAACTGCTGGCTTTGCTCTTTGAAGATTTGTTCAAGAAATTCTGCTTCGACATCAAGATGAACATCGACAAAGTTCTGAACAAGCGCAACCGTGCCGAGGCCTTCGATGCTTACAGTGTTATTACCATGCATAGCAACCATATCACCCAGGGTATGAATCGTGCTATCTCGACGGGTAACTGGAGTTTGAAGCGTTTCCGCATGGAACGTGCTGGTGTGACCCACGTGCTCAGTCGACTGAGTTATATTGCGGCTCTGGGTATGATGACGCGTATTAGCAGTCAGTTCGAAAAGACGAGAAAGGTCTCTGGTCCTCGTGCATTGCAGCCGTCGCAATTTGGTATGCTCTGTCCGGCCGATACCCCCGAAGGTGAGGCCTGTGGTCTCGTCAAGAACTTGGCACTCATGACCCATATCACAACCAACGACGAAGAGGGCCCGATTAGGAACTTGATTTTCATGCTCGGCGCCGAAGACATTCAGACTGTGGGTGGTAAGGAGCTTTACGGGCCTGGCTGCTACACGATCTCAATCAACGGAACACCCACTGCACTCACACGTCGTCCGAAATACTTCCTTGATGCGTTCCGCAGACTGCGTCGGATGGGACGTATTTCTGAGTTCGTCAGTATCTACATCAACCACCACCAGAGGGCCGTCCATGTCGCGACCGACGATGGGCGAATCTGTAGACCTCTTATTGTCGTCGAAAACGGCAAGTCTCGTGTCAATGCCCAGCACCTCGAGAAGCTGCGTAATGGTACAATGCAGTTCGATGACTTCCTTGCTCAAGGTCTGGTTGAGTATCTTGATGTCAACGAAGAGAACGACTCCTTGATCTCCATCTACGAAAAAGACATCACAGAAACCACCACCCATCTGGAGATCGAACCCTTCACAGTCCTCGGTGCAGTCGCCGGTCTTATTCCCTACCCTCACCACAACCAGTCCCCCCGTAACACCTACCAATGTGCCATGGGTAAACAAGCTATCGGCGCGATCGCCTCCAACCAGTTCCTGCGTATCGATTCAATCCTGTACCTTATGGTCTACCCACAAAAGCCCATGGTCAAGTCTCGCACCATCGAGCTGACCAAATACGACCAGCTTCCTGCCGGACAGAACGCCATTGTCGCTGTCATGAGTTACTCTGGTTACGATATTGAGGATGCCTTGGTCCTGAACAAGGGATCAGTCGACCGCGGCTTTGGACGCTGCCAGGTGTTCCGGAAATACGTCACCAACCTGAAGAGTTATTCCAACGGCACGAAGGACCGATTGAGCGGACCAACCTACGAAAACGACGCACCGATCCGCAAGCACGCGCTCCTCGAGAGTGACGGTCTCGCCGCTGTCGGTGAACAAGTTAACGCCGGCGAAGTCTACATCAACAAGTCCACGCCTGACCAGTCCATGTCCTCAGGCTTCCCCAACTCCGACGCCGGCCGGCCCGTCTCGTACATGCCCACGCCCATGACCTACAAGCTCCCAGACCCCGCCTACATCGACAAGGTGATGGTCTCGGTCACCGAGAACGAGAACCAACTCGTCAAGGTCCTAACCCGCCAGACCCGTCGCCCGGAAGTTGGCGACAAGTTCTCCTCGCGTCACGGACAGAAGGGTGTGGTGGGTATCATCGCCGACCAAGCCGACATGCCCTTCACCGACACCGGCATCAACCCTGATATTATCATGAACCCTCACGGTTTCCCCTCTCGAATGACAGTCGGAAAGATGCTGGAACTCGTCGCCGGAAAAGCCGGTGTCCTGGCTGGTCAGCACGGCTACGGTACTTGCTTCGGCGGCAGTCCCGTCCAGGAAATGTCCCAGATCCTTATCGACAACGGCTTCAGCTACGGTGGCAAGGACTACCTCACCTCCGGTATCACGGGCGAGGCCCTGCCCTTCTACGTCTTCACCGGTCCCATCTACTACCAGAAACTGAAGCACATGGTCCAGGATAAGATGCACTCGCGTGCTCGTGGTCCTCGCGCTATCCTCACCCGTCAGCCTACGGAAGGTCGTTCCCGTGACGGTGGTCTGCGTCTGGGAGAGATGGAACGTGATTGTTTGATTGCGTATGGTACTAGTCAGCTTCTGCTGGAGCGACTGATGATCTCTTCTGATCGTCATGAGATCGATGTCTGCGAGCAGTGCGGTTTCATGGGTTACCTGAACTGGTGCCAGCGGTGCAAGTCGTCCCGGAGCGTGGTGAAGATGGCTATTCCGTATGCGGCGAAGCTGCTGATTCAGGAGTTGATGAGTATGAATGTTACGGCGCGATTGAAGCTTGATGATGAGTTTCCTGAGATGAAGGGGCGGTAAGCTGCCCTCCTAGTATGGACAACGATGATAGGACGGGACATATGGATCAAGAGGAAATGAACAAACACCACAACAAATACAACAATTGATGAGTGGAAAGAAGAAGAAGAAAAAGTTGGGCGTTTCATTTGGTTCATCGGAGTGTGTACATAAAAGCCGGTTCTGGATGTGTCTTTTCTTTGCTTCTTATTGCATGCATAGCGCTCGGCGATCGTCGGTCGACTTATTCTAAATCTTATTGCAAATATGCAGTAAACATCCCACCATCCACCGTAACCTTAATAAACCCCCGTCTATTTACCTTCTATGATCTCCCCAACAACCCTCCAATACCTCCCCCCATCCACCCTCATATGCTCAACATGCCCACTACCCCTCCCCCACTTCTCCCTCCTAACCACAACACCACCATCATCATCCCCAAATACCCTCTCCGCCTCCCGCGCATGCTCCTCCACATCCCTCCAATCCACCAACCCATCTCCCTCCGAATAAACATAACACCGTCTCACACCCTCCCCCACAACACTCTTATCATTCAGAAATCGTCTCCCCTTACTCACCCCATCCTCACTCCCAAACACCCATCTCACCCCAAACATCACCAGCAACATACACCCCAGCAACAACCTCCCCACCCACTTCAGGATAACATTCTTGGGAAGACCGAACGAGAAGGCGCGAAACGCTCCAACCAGTGATGGTTTCCCAGGCGCGCTGTCAATGAGCAGCGATGTGATGGGGAGGGGGTGTCCTGTTGTGGATTTGTAGGAGGAGAGAAGGGTCGTGGTTGTGTGCACCCCGCCGTTGGAGAAGAGGTGGACGTGGATTCTCTCACTCTCTCTGGGGGTGTTGGTGGGTGGGTGGTGGAGGAGGAGGTAGTCCAGGGCTGGTTGAGTGGGATTCTTGTTGTTGCTGTTGTTGTCGGCTGTAGTAGTGCTTGTGAAGGTGGATAGTAGTGAAGGGAGGCGCATAAAGTCACCCGTGCTGCTTTGGAGAGTCAGGATGCGGGCGTGAGGGTAGAGGGTGCGGTATTGGGTGGTGTATTTTGTGAGGGCCCGTTGGGGGGCGTTCATCCAGTAGGCGAGTATGATTGTTTGTGGTGCATTGCCGGTGCTGGTGCTGGTGCTGGTGGTTTGGGGTGTAAGAGGGTCGTAGGCGTGGATTGTTGGTGAGAGGGTTATGGGTTTGGGGAGGGTGGTCATGTCTATGGTGGGTTGGGATGACATGGTGGTTGATTGAGTGTAGTGAGTGGAAGGGTTGGGGGTGAGGTGAGGTGAGGTATTTGACTTTAGTAGATTTTGGGCGTAACACAAGGGAATGAATGGAATAGATCTGCTTATCACTTCACATCTGTCTGGTTCGGTTCCTGGATGAATTCCGGGGAATCTGCCGATCTTCGGCCGGGGAAAAAGCTGTCGAGCCTCGCGGTTAATTGTTCTACTTCTAGTGCCGTTTTAGTCACTTTAGTGGTACTTTGCAGGTCCGTCTCCCGTCGCCAAGAAACGGCCAGTTCATGGCTTAGCGATAGATAGTTAGTTAGATAGATACATCCTATCAAGTAGTGTTGGCATTGCAAGTGGATCAAGCCTGATGTGATCGAAATAGCCTCGTTAACGCCTGTCCCCGCTATGCTCTAAATTCCCGTCCTACGCTTTCGCGCTGCCTTCTATAGCCCATCCAATGACTTCAATATAGCGTGCCTGGGAAGCCAGCGGTCGTGTCCTGGTAGAATGATCAGGGGCTGCTTCCCCTATACTTTGCAAGGGAGATCCATATTCTCATAGCCGATTGGCGTTCATTAATCCAACCTTGTCTGGTGTTGTCTTAGGTAGGGGTTGCCGAGCCACTTGTATCTTTCTTCTTTCCTCGTAATGTTTGACCAGCTCCCTGAAACCGAGGCTTGTCCTCGAGTACCTGTCCGCTCTCGTCACGCTTCTTCACTGGCTTGATTGGATAGCCAAAGAATAGCTGGTTGTGGCCTATTCGCAGAGGCTGCGGGCCATTGGTCTTCCTGACAGGAGGGGGATGCTGCGGGTTCGTCGTCCCTGGGGTGGGAGTAGATGGTTTTGGTGTGGATGTTTTGCTTCCCTTCTTGGCATTCAGACGTTGTCCTCCAGTGAGGAAGTTTGACGAGACCGCCCGGGCACCAGCCGCGGCATCAGTCGACTCCGGGGCAATAGCAGCGTAGTTGATCGCCTGTGCCATGGTTCCATGGGGATGAAGCAGCCCACCAGAGGGCAGCTTGTTGCCCACTCCACTACGAGGAGTGCTGGTGCCGCTGGGGCGTTGAGGCTCCTCATAGCCCACCGGGGGCGCAAAGTCCACTTCTAGGTCTGTCTCGAGTACGGAAATGGCATTGGTGTCGGTGGATGGCTTGGTTTCCAAGACTGCCATCTCGTAAACTTGATCATTGTATGCAAATGTGAACACATCTCCCTTGGTTAGGCAGGAGAAGTTACGGAAAGCATTCTCCAGCACGGCCTTTGGGTCACTTATATCGAGGAACGAGGTGGATTGAGCTTGCAGCTTGATGAATTGACCGGGTGGGAGATCGGTTGACTTGACCTGTACGAGGTCACCGGGTTCCAGGAGGAGGGTTTGCATGAGCTGCGGGAGATCAACCAGTCAGCATCCTGCAGAGTACCTATTATAAGATGACATTACCCAGAAAGGTAGATAGATCTTCCCCTCTTCCGCAATGAACTCCAGCACACCAGCGTGCGTCAACCTTTCCCGTGCGCCGTTGTGAAGCTCGAACAACATCGGATACGTAATATGAAGGCGAGTAAGCTTGTCAAGAGCGCTGGGCGGCATGATGACCTTGCCGCCGTGGTTCACGTTCTCTCTCTCCGGACCGGGCATCATGGCGACAGGATAGCAGCGATAGTATTCATCGAAGCGACGAGCAGCTCCATGGCGGAACATGGAGCCACCCATGACTCCGTTCATGGGATCGTCATCCCAATAGCCAGATCGAAACTATCATCATCCGGGTATCAGCATGTCCACACCCAAGTACATAACGGCGCCTAAGCGGGGAACTCACCATGATTCGAGCTGGAGTGGTACCCTATAGGACTTCAGATGAGAATCAACTGATACCACCGGTTTTCGCTACAATCCGAGCTGTAGTCAGTAGCAAATAGGATGCAATCCGCTGCGGTGGCGAGAAAGCAGGGAAGAAGCTAGCAGGGAGAGCTGTTCGGGTGAAGGTCAGGAACGAACGGAGCGATCAGATCGCAGTGACGCAAACGCCGCCGCGATGATTTTCCGACCCGACCCCAGACAGCTCCATTTGCTCTGCGCAACCACTCTGCTGGAATTCTTCGTTGGACTTCCCCAGAACCATTGATTACTACGACTTTCGATGCATATGCTCCGGAAGGATCCGTAGAATCCAAGAGACACCTCATATCTACTGCGCAACTCCATGTCCGCCTCTCAGCCACGCCCCAAGCGAGCGGGTGAAGACTTCACCCGCACCCACCACCACGAAGATGACGACGTGAACGGTGCCTTCAAGAAGCCTCGCTTTGATTTACGAAATCCCTCCGCGCTTGCCCCCGATGCGCTCGAAGACGATGCAGTTTTGGATGCAGACGAAATAGGACGCCGTGGACAACAAGTTCGCCGCAAAGCTGTCAACCTTGACGGTTACGACTCAGACAGTGAAAATGAAGGATTTTCGGCGCGCATCGAGGCCAAGTCGAAAGCAAGCAAAGAGAAGCACGATGCGGAAGATGACGATATGTTTGCCGAGTTGCAGGAGGATTTTGGTGCAGAAGAGGTCGACGCCGATGAGGCCATGCGCAAGAACAAGAAAACGGTGCGATTCCTACGAGACGACGAAATCGAGGGCCAAGTCGCTTCATCCAAAGGCGGAGGCACTGTACATGCAGATTTCAGTAAAGGCGCCGACGAGGTCGACAATGAAGAAGACGAGAGCGAAAGCGAGGTCGGAGATGAGGAGCGCGCAAAGCTCGATGAGGAATTGGATGAGGAGCTTGGCGCTGGCGCAAAGAAAAAGCATGCGCCCGTACTGGACGCGTTCAACATGCGCACCGAACAAGAGGAGGGCAGATTCGACGATCAAGGCAACTACATCAGGAAAGCAGCAGACCCGGATGCGGTCTATGACAGCTGGTTAGAAGGCGTGTCGAAGAAGGATATCCGTCGCGCCAAAGAGGCTGCAGAGAAGCGAGAGGAGGAGAGAAAGGAAAAGGATAGGCAAGATGACAGTGTATTGACATCAGACGCCCTAAAGACCATCATCTCACACCTCGATCGAGGCGAGACAATTCTGGAAGCGCTGGCAAGGATTGGCAAGGGAGCTCCAAAGAAACCGAAATGGCAGGCGAATCGCAACAAGAATCGGAAAAAGCAAGAAACTGCGAACGAGGACACCGAAATGGCCGAAGAGGATCCCAAGGAAACGGCTAGAAAGCAAGCTATTGATGCTATCACAGGCGCAGCCGATATTCTCATGACGAGAGGGCAGGCGGATATCTACGACACTGAACGCGAGATGCTCACTAGGCAATACCGCCGTGAAACTGGGGAGGACTGGGTTGACCCGTCTCCTGGAAACTCAGGGCCCAGTGAAGGGACTCCTGCGATGTGGGAGTTTCGGTGGGCGGACGCCCGTGATGGCGGCGTCACACATGGTCCATACGATAGTGCGACGATGGAGTCGTGGAAGAATGCGGGCTACTTTGGCGAAGGTGTCGAGTTCCGACGGACAGACACCGGTCAGTGGCAGAAAGAAGCAACATTTGCATAAACATCGTACAAACTTACGTCTACTGGCATTTACGAATACCATATGCTGGGAAACATTAATTGCATCATTATCATTCGAGCCTAGGCTCTTTGTTCAAAGTTGAGACCCAAATATCGCAGTACCCACAGCAGATGTGTTTTGAAAAAGCGCCAGCATTATCATACACCAAGCAATTCATCTGGTAAACGAAAACCGAACAATATAAAAGACGGGAAATGGTCCTCCGTAGGCCTTGCAATCCATGCCTCAGTGCCGTCTAATCATGGCAGAGGCTTCCCACGCACCAAGAGTCATTGAAAATCTCCATGGCAAAAAGGACTATGAAAGCTCCATCGCATCACCGTTCGTAGGAGCAATGAAGCTGACGGCACCTTGATCGCCGATGAAACGCTGTTCGTATGTGCTGACGAACTTAACACTCCGTGCAGGGTCGTAGAACAACCGGTAACTGCGCTGGACGTCATCAATGCTAACCTCCTTCGCCTTGCGCTTCTGGCTGAGCAGGTGAGAGGTGGTGATGATATTGCTGGCATAGCGTAGATTCGACTCCTGGCCGATCTTGGTGAGCAGCGCCAGAGCGTCCGGAGAAAGGTCGATCTCTTCCTCTTGAGCGCGAATCGCCAGAATCTGCCTAATCTCATCGGCAGAGTAGGGCTGTGTGCTGACAATCACCACGCGGTCGAGGAAATCAAGGGGCAGGCCGTGCGGAGAGCTGTATGTCGTACCACGAATCCGGGCGTGGCCCCGGTTGCTAGCCATGATGACGATAGGTGCCAGTTCCGCCTCCAAAGCGCGGTTGATGTAAGAGAAGCATTCAATGTCAAGCATGTGCACTTCATCAATGAAGAGAACTCCCGGAATGATCTCGGCTTTTCCTTCTTCCTTCCACTCCGCCACCTTGGTGTTAATCTGATCCCGCACTTCACTCCTGATCTCACCGGTATCACCAGAGAAGAGAGCCAAGAATCCTTGTGACCGCGAGTTGATCACATCGATCTCGTGAAGGCTAACGGTGTGCACGATTTCCTTGCGAACCTGGAGTTCACCCTCGGGGCATTGGACAAACTTTGTGTCAGCTCCCATCGCATCATAGTCGCGCGACCGAGCGTAAGAACGTCCCAGCTTGGTAATCTTGCCCGAAGATTTGTCAATGGAGATAATGTCACCGGCCATCACTCGTTCTTTGGTCATTGAGTCGATCATCTTTGTTCCCATGTCGTAGATCGTTTCCATGTCGGTCGTCTTGATGGTGAGCTTGCCTTGTTTGTTTCCCTAAGAGATCACTAATGTCAGAAAACTCATCATTGAGAGCTCACCCGAGATCTCACTTACACCAGTAACACTGCGGTCAATCTGAATTTCAACCACTTCACCCTCGATGATCTCACTCTCTTCCTTGATACGAACGCCAATCGATTTGCGGAAGGCTTGCGTGAGCGCCTCGGTCTTGGACATCTCCATGGAGAAGATCTCTGACGCTGCAAGCATTGTGAAGGGGACATCGGATCCGAGGGATTGCGCCATACCCATGGCGATGGCTGTTTTACCAGTGCTGGGAGGGCCAGCAATCAGCAACGCGCGACCGGCAATCTTGCCTTCCTTGACCATTTGCAGGATCACGGCGGCAGCTTTCCTCGCCTTCTCCTGGCCCACCAGCCCTTGGGAGGATGCCCTGGGCTGTAGACTGTCTGCATCGACACCAAGTCCTCGAATGTGTGAATGAGCAGCGATGAGGTTGAGACCCCGGAGCTCCTTGGTCTCCGCGACGGTAGAAATTGGCTGTCGGAGAGTCAGCGGTGACAAACACCACGCAATTCTTCAAGATTGAAACTTACAGCAGCCATCGCGACAACTTGCAGATCGTAAGTATATCGTCAGGTCAGAAAACAGTCACGAGGTTCAAGGAAAGCAGCCAAAACTGGAGAGGTCTGGCCAGCCTGAGAGAGCGCGGAGTGGAAGAGCAGGCGAAAGAGCTGCTGGCCGGGAAGCCGCCTTGCAGGCCGCCCGGCAAAAAGAGCGATTGACCGTTTTTTCTGCCGGCGCGTGTTTTTTAAGCGCAAACGGGTTTGGTTTGATTGCGCCAGGAAATCTCCGTTTGTCCCCTCATTGACAGTTGCGCATTCACCTTTCGCTCACAGTATACATATAGAACAATAGGAGAATGATATGTGTCTGGACTCGGCCTGTCGACCTTCTCTATTCCCCCGTTGTCCCGCCAATGTCGCGGTTGCCATCGCGCCGTCTTCATTCCCACTCATTACGTTAATGTAGGCGTTTTTCCCTTTGGGGCTTGAATTCAATCAATCACATTTACCTTTTCTATCTATCTATCGTGTACTTGTCTTACCTCAAGCCCCTCCTCCCACCCCTTATTTATTTATTTTCCCCTCCTGGCTTCCTTCATCTACGTTACGCAAGGCACATGGGATGTTGTCAAATAATTGGATTTGATTGTCAGGCCAACTGAACTCTTGTGACGTCGTGATATGGATACAGACGCCGGTGCTACGCGTGACCCCCGTCTCGCCAGGCCCTTAGCCAGGCCGCCCCTGAACCGCCCTCCCTCTGTGGATGCTACTTCAAGCGCCTCCCCTACGCGCTTCAGACCCGGATCCCAGACGGTCGGAAGCTCCTCGCCCGTTGATGCCCAAAATGCTACTGCCGATCAATTTATACGTGGGATCTCCGACCTTGTCCAAGCCGCCGTGATTGCTGCCAACGGCAAATCCGAACAGGAGAGGCTTAAGAAGAAGAGAGATGCCACTGATGCCCTGCTTAGGAAAGCTAAAGTTCACTCTAGTTTTCCGTCCACTACAGCCTTTTTCCAGCAGTCCAAGGAGGAAGAGGACGCTGATCTGGCTCAGCTTGATAAATGCCTCGAGAAGCATGCCAACGACTACAGAGACCTGGAGAATGCTTTGAAAGCCAAATTTAGCTCGATCATGTCACTGGAGCCCCTAACCAGGGTCAATCAACTACAAAGTGAGGTACAACATGCGAAGAAGGATATCATAAGGCTGCATGACTACAACATCAACCTGGAGGGCAAGATGTCGGCAGTGCAGGATAAGGTCGGCTCATTCATTAGCCTGCAAGATAGGGTTAACTCGCTTGAGAAGGCTACCTCATATCACGCGAAACTTGCGAGAGAGAATGCTGAGCGTGTCACCAAAATAACCGCGGATGTGGAAACCACGTTGGCATCGAAGGAACAAGAAATCAACTCGGCCGCTTCCAAGACACAGATGGATGAGTTAAGGAAGCAGACCTCGGACTTGACCAGGCAGATCGAAGTCTTGCAGAAGTCTCAGCGTGAATGCTCCGATTATTTGAAAAAGATGAACAAGAGTATGGACGATCATCGCCGGCAACAGGACACCCGGAGCATGGAGAACACACGATCGTTGACATCGCTTACTGCACGCCTAACTTCGGTCGAAGAGAAGAATAACCGGCTCCCCTCCCCTGCTGTAGTAACTGCGCCTGAGCCTTCAGCCAAGTCTGAAGAACTGGCGTCCCGATTACAAAAGCTGGAAGGACAACTCTCGGGACAGCACGAGCGTCGCATTAAACAAATGGAAGATCAGCTTCAAGGACTGCAAACAATACAACAGATGAAAGACGACTTCCAATTCAAGGAAATCGAGGATCTCAAAAAGGTGTGGGAAAGAGGCGCCCAAGAATTCGAACAGATCAGGAGCGACTATGCCCGGGTCAGTGAGGAGCTGAAAGGCCTGAGCCAAGCTCAAGCAGTAGCAAACCCCGCTGAGGTTCAGGCGCATATTCAAGGGATTGCGTCCGGACTTATGAACATGCAAAATATGGTCGAAACTTTGAGAGTTGCATTACATTCCCTCGAAACTCGGTACAACAATCTATCTACGGATACCATTGTGAAACACATGGTGGTGGCTATGCAAGAGATGTACCCATCAACCGCGCAGCTGACAGAACAAATAAACCTCGTTAGAGCATGGTTTGAGCGGGATATTCCTCCATTGAAAGCAATAACGGAACGTCTGCACGTGCATCAGGTGAATTTGGTGGAACAGACACAGAAAGATATGGCTTTGAGAATGGAGGAAATCAATCGCCTGAGGAGCCAACAGACAAATCTCTCTCAGTCGCTCGCCCCGGTCTGGGAGCGACTTACCGCTCAAAACCAGAACCGTTGGCTCACCGCTGATGATCTGCGGCAAATGCAGAATGATCTGACATCTTTGGCGGCAAAGATTGATGAACATACGAACAAACTCGACGGATACGTGGAGTCGCGCGAGGCAAAGGATCAACTGCTCCACGACGACCTAACAACGGGCAGAAACAACCTGCACATGCAGCTCCACGCCATTGCCGAAAGGCAAACGGAACTTGAGAAATTATGTTCCGAATTCCAGAAGGCCAATGATCTACCGGATCAAGTCCGAGCCCTTGCCGCAAGACAGGAGGAGTTCATAAAGGGTTTCAGCAACTCGCAGAATGACGATTTGAGAGATCAAGTTAAGGAGCTAGCTGATAAGCAGGAAAACCTGACAAAAGGTCTCTCTGTATATCGGGAGGAGGGCCTGCAAGATCAGGTCAGGGCTCTGGCAGATGAACAGAAGAAGCTACTCGATAAATTCTCTGATTCTCAACAAGACAAGATACGGAGGCAAATCAAGTCTCTGATTGACGAACAAAAAACATTGGCTGGGAGACTCGTCAAAACCCAGGAGGAACACGATCAGCTTAAAGCCCTTGTCGAAGCTCAAGAAGACCTCGCAAAGAAACTTTGTGAGATCCAATCGAGCAATGAAGATGACTTGAAGGTGTTGAAAGCCTGTCCAGATGAGCTTAAAGCAGTACTTGACCGTGTTTGTCAACTTGAAGCGTCCACGCTCGAAAAATATCAGACTGTTGTGGAAGAACACAAACTACTGGAAGGCTCGACGTCAAAGAATCTTACAGGCCTAACTGAAAGGGTGGATGGCCTAATGAAACTGGTCGAGAGCAGCCAGCAACCTCCACAACTAGAAGCGCCCCCTCAGCAAGAAGACAATCCCGATGCAATGAAAGATGAGGATGAAGCCAACGATCAGGATTCTGAGGTCGCCAGGTTCATGAGCATGGCTGAAACAACCCCAGCACGTGCCCTAAAAGAAAGGAAGAGAAAACGGCCTATTACATCTAATAATGCATCCGACGAGGATCGTTCCAGCTTAAGTCGGCCCGAATCACCGACTTCCAATGCTGCAGGCTCTACTGCAGGAGGAGACGCCGGGCCATCAACCGACAGGAAAAGCAAGAAAAAGAAGGGAAAGAAGCGGAAATTACAAAAGAATAGAGGACCGCAGGCATCAGGCAACGTAATAACGATTGACTGAAGGGGAGTTGTAGGTGTATAAAGCTAAAGGTGACCCCCCTGGAGGGAGCAATTTGAAGCAATACACATCACGAGATTACGAATGTTATGAATCAGTCGTTAGTCTGAAGAAAGAAGAAGGAAAAGTTGGTTTCAATTCTGCTGGATATCCCCTTTGTCAATAATTCTTTTTCTTTATTTTCTCCTCCACTCTTTTGTGGTCCTGGGCGCCATAAGCCCAGACCTCTCTTACTTTCTTCTGTTCAATAGTCTTTTCTTTTTTTTTCTTTTCAAGGTCACGGGGGGTAGGGGGAGAAGGGACCTGCACATAAGCAAGAATGTACAAGTGGAGTCTGAGTCAGTTCTGTCTTGTCTGTCTATACATCCATCCATCAAACCAAGCATGACTGTAGCAATCAATCAAGGAGCCTCCTGAAGGAACTTCAGAACAGCTATTAAGCAAAAAGCACATACATCAGCAAATCATCCTACTCACTTAGGTAGATTAGAATCAAATACTACTACTCACCTTGCCTGAACCCTTCCGGATTCTCCGAAATCAACCAATGCCCGGCCTCCACATCCGCAACACGGGCGTTGGGGAAGAACTTCTTAATCGTCGGCACTGACTCATCGCTCACATATCTGCTCTTCGTGCCCCTCACAAACAGCGTAGGGCCCTCATACGAGACAGACCCCGGCTCCCGGTACGGGAAGTCAGCCATACCAGGGATGGCTTCGCCGAGGACGGCAAGCGGGACCCGGAATTTCATGGTTTGATCTTCTGTCGAACGGACCAAATTGGTAAGGAGGAATTGGCGGATGGGGAGGGACTATCATATATTAGTTTAGTGCATTGCTATGTGCACACATTGAGCTCGGTTTGCAATTTATGCACTACTCGGACTTACTTCCTCATATCCCTTGAGGATCTCATCAGCCTCAGACTGCTTCGTCACGTTAGCAGCCTCGACATGCTGCATGCCACGAACGTAGAGGCCGAAATCGCTTTTCAGGGGTGCATTCACGGGGGCGTTGTCAACCGGTACAAGAGCCGAGACTAACTTGGGTGAATCGAGGGCAACTGTCATGGCGGTTTTGGCGCCCCTGTTTGTTATTATCCATTAGTATAGCTGTCTGGTTGTGTTTGTCTTCATATGCATTCTGCAGGATGAGTGTGGACTATCAGAGGCATATGTAGTAGGATATGACGTACATCGAGTGGCCGATCAGAACGGCCTTGTCTAGCTTCAGCTGCTGGATGAACTTGATCACGTCTTCGGCCATGACGGAGTAGTTGTGTTCCTGGGCGTGGAAAGATTGGCCATGATTGCGGAGATCCTGAAAGAACAAACACAAATATGAATCACTGTTTTGATTCCAAATTTCTTCTTCTTCATAACTGGTTACACACCACAGTGAAGATCTCACGTTTCAGATCACGTGCCAGTGCTCTGCATGGTGGTTAGTAGCTTTCCTTGTCACTGGATGTTCGTCTTCTGAGGACAATTGATTGACAAAGAGAATGCTTACTTGCTAATACCCCGATTATTTTGCTTCGAGCCGAACAGTCCATGAAGGAAGATGATAGGACTCCGATCAATAACATCGGCTTTCTCGGGCCCAAACACCTGGTAGGACAGGTCTGTTCGGAGGCCTCGTGATGTGGAGAATAAGCGGGCGCCCTGGGCGGCGCTTCGAAAGGTCGTACGGATTGGTTGGAGCATGATTGTGAGTGGCGAGTATGATGGTGATGACGATGCTATCTGAGAACTGCGATTGATTTGAGGGTTTATCTTGAGTTTGGTGCATTTAAGCATTGAAGATCAGCAGCTGCCTTGGGGATATGACTAAGCAGCTGGCGAGGTGGTTTTGCCGTTGTCCCGTCGGCTTAATGGGATTGTCATGCAGCAATATCCGGATGTCTTGGCTTGACAGGGGTATATATGTCGGAGATGAATTATCATTTGCTTTTTGCTTTGGGGATGGTTTTGGTTTGTGCTACATTGTACTGCTGTTATTGCATTGATGATAGAGTGATTGTGCTTGTAGGTGCTTGGGTACTTGGATCTTATCTGATCTCGGGTCTCAAAATATATATCGATCAATTGCATCATCGCTCTCTACCGATTTGCCCAACTTCAATCACCAAACAATGATGAAGTTATGCTGGACCCCTCACTTCGGATATTAGTCGGAGTGTCTCGCTGCAACAGCGCACTTCCTACATACGCTTAGGCCTCTAAATGATCGTACGACGCGAAAACAGCCGGGAGATTGAACCCGGGACTTACGATCTGCGAACTGAGATGGTGAACACAGCTGATTTTGTTCTTCAGTCAGAACAACATTTGGCAGGAACCAATCTTCATACTGCACATGCCAGCTTTACTGCACTACTTCCAGGTCGCACCATTCTAGCTGAAGTTCACTGAAGTTTGTGAGACAGCCCCGTTGTCCCACAGATGTACTTGTCATGCCTAAATGCGCGCTCTAGGGTGGTTCTCCTTTTACTATTCAACACTCGAATCGTAAATCGTCTATTTCGGGAGCTTCTTCGAAGTAAATGTATATACAAGACATAGATATCGTCGTCATATCCACCATGATCTCCCCCGCTTATTCCTAAAATTGGTACACTGACACCTCATATTTAGGCGTCCAGAAGAGGAGGGACCTTCTCGCAAAGGTATTCAACAATGGCGTCCGGGCCGCGCTCGACCTGGAGACCCTCGGGGATAGCGTGCAGCTTGATGTCGGGCTTGATCGACCGGGCAATGGAGTGGATCTCGTTGGCCTGCTCGGCGGACCACATGGAGGCGCTGAACTGCAGAGAAAGTTAGACACGGGCCATCATAACCGTAGTCGCTTTACCCCGCATTGTACAGGAAGCTCATATGAAGAGAACATACCAGGACATCGGGCATGTGCTGTTTGACCTTGGACTCGACTTCCTCGATCTCTGTTCGCAAGCTCAGTTAGTATCAACCATCACTAAGTCCCGCAAAAGACTTCGAGGTCACAGGTACTTACTCTCGCAGTTGTCAATGTGGATGATGGTGTAACGGTCCGAAAGGGCCTCAGCAACCCGTCCGATGAGGCGCTTGGCTCTCTCGGGAGCGGTGTTGACAGTGACGAGCTTGAAGGGTCCCTTGGGAGCAGACATTGTGACAGGTTATGTGCAAAGTAGTTTTCTGAATGACTTGAAACAGACTCGACAACTGCGACACTGTTCGCTTTTAAACGGAGAGCATGCGATTTCGCAGTTCAACCGGCACGACAGGCCGCGGGCGACATCCCCACGTTGTCGTGGGGAAGTGGGCTGTTTAGCGTATTCGCCGCCGGCTTTCGCCCGAGGCTCGGAAATCGAAAGCGTTGAAGTCAAGTCCTGGAGGGGAGCAAGTGTTTGGTTCTTGCGAAGAAAGTCGAATGCGGACTGGCTGCTGAGAAACGGATCGGTTCCCACCGGCAAAGGCAGTTGAGGGATTGCCCCTCCCACTTTGCTTCCCCCCACCCCGCGCGCATTGAGCTTCCCGGCCGGCCACCAGAACTGCACCCCGCGACGATATCGGGGAAGAAATATCCCGTGAGCGTACTTCAAAAGAGAACATCGCCTCAATTGATCCCTGCTCCCTGACTTGCATTTCTATTGTTCATCAATTCCTCCTTCCTCTTCACAAACACTCATCATGTCCAAGGTCGCATCTACCTTCTCGCGTATGTGGACACGACCTTGCTTCTGCAGCTGTGTTGCTAACGCCATCTAGGCCTCGTGCGCTTCGTCCCCAAGTCGAACCCTTCTAAGGTTCTGATCGGTGAGCCCGTCGACGCCGCTGTAGATGTTGGATTGGCCGTCTACCAGGGCAAGGATGTCGCTGTGCGCCCTTTCTCCGGTAGCTCCGTCCTCAGCCCCGGCCAGAAGACCGACTCGACCGAGACCATTGAGCGCATTCTCTCGCCTCTGGCGCAGAGCGAAGTCGGCTCCATCAGATGCATTGGACTGAACGTAGGTTCAACATTGAATGAGCACGGCTGTCTAGCGGGTGCGCAAGAAACTGACCGATCGCGCAGTATGTCTCCCACGCCGCTGAGATGAAGCTGTCTATCCCCGATGTTCCCACTCTCTTCATGAAGCCCTCGACTGCCCTGTCGGACCCCTGGCCCGCCCCGACCGTTCTGCCCAAGCTCACCCAGATCGATAACACGGGTGACTATGAGTCGGAGATGGTCATTGTGATCGGTCGTGATGCGAAGGATGTCAGCGAGGCCGAGGCCCTCGACTACGTGCTCGGATATACCGCGGCCAACGATATCTCTAGCCGCACGTACCAGATGAACCAGAGCCAATGGTGCTTCTCCAAGGGCTTCGACACTTCTTGCCCGATCGGTATAGCTCACCTTTGTCACATAAGTGTTATTGCAATTCGTGCTGATGGATGAACTCTCGCAGGTCCCGTCCTCGTCTCCGCTGCTCAGGTTCCCGATGCCAGCAAGTTCCACATTCGTGGATCGAAGAACGGAAAGGTCCTTCAGGATTGCCCCTTGACGTATGTCCTCCATTTCTTAACATTCCAATTTTGTGTATCAAGAACAAAAGCTGACTAGCGACTCCGAACAGTGACCTGATCTTCAACGTGGCCCAGCTTGTCAGCTTCCTGTCCCAGGGCACCACCCTGCCTGCCGGTACTATCATCCTCACCGGTACTCCCCCCGGTGTTGGCGCCGCCAAGAACCCCAAGGAGTTCTTCAAGCACGGCGACGAGTTCGCCGTCGAGCTGCAGCCTCACGTCGGCACTCTCATCACGAAGATTGAGAACCAGGCATGAACACTATGATAATGGTACTATGAGACGGGTGGGGATTTACAAATTATGATGAGACATACTACTATACAACAACAGCATAGAGATGTATATACTGTACGGGTACCAATGAACGGGTTCATTGTTCCCATGTATAATTGCATGCGTAACTATAATGAAGCCAGGTGACAAGTCCTATGATGCAAGGAGTCATCACATTGTCGCCATAATCCTCCGAGAATGACAACAAACTCAATAGATGTGGGTGGTTTGCCTCCCACCCACATCCACACCCCACGCTGACTAAGATCCCCACAATCGGCCACTTTTCAAGCTTTTGCCCAGGACTCATGCATTTGCAGCTAGCTGCTGCAGGCCGGAAGTCACGACTGAAGCAAGGAGAAGAAGGCAGCTGACAAGGAGGAAAGAGTTAAGCCTGATCCCAGCACACCAAGTCTAGGTATGGACCTCAGGCACTAGACTACCAACCTTTTAAAGACCCAGAAAGCGTCCTGGAAGCAACAACAAAGATCCGTAAAATGTTCCACGTAGTCTTCCCCGTGTAACTCCTTACCCATCCCTTCACTACCATCACTGCATGGATGGATGGATAAACGAAACTCGTCCTCAAAATGTAAGCTTCTCAAAAACTGCACTACGAATTGCCGATTCACATACACAGAATCAGTCAACATCTGCAGGAAAGGATAAAATCTTATCCTAGCGGAGTAAATCAATTCCGCTACTACGCCTGCGTGACCAGTCCGAACCGGAGTTTGGTGGTTAACTTCCGGGAGTAACCTTGCATTGCTGGCTAGTCAGCAAGTACGTAGTAGTAGCTTGAGAAAGCCAAGTAATCGGGCCATGTGCTGAAATCTTCCTGACAGCTTGTAGATCAGTAAATGCTTAGATTTCTATGTCTATATTTTGCAATAATAAATTGTATCGAAGTGAACGAGTAATAAAAAATAAAGACATCCCGCCAATGCAATAAATCCCGTGCAAGCATCCCGGGAAAGGCGCAAGTAGCGAACCGGACGCCGTGAATCCTTCCCGATAGCAGCTAACATCGGCGGACATCGGGCCAGCCGATCGGGCCAGTAACTGCACAATGTAGGCGTGGTCTGACACTAGCAGCAACAACCACACCACTACGGGTGCTGTTCCTTTACATGCCCCCCTTCGCTTTGCCGATACTATCAAACCATAGTATCGGACGGGCCACTTTTTCGGGGGGAATCGCTTTGGCAGCGCTCGAATTGTAATTGCCGTGATCCATCGAATAGCTATCTACTAATGAAAAAGTTATGTCGAAATTTTCTCAATGTGGGTTTAGTTCCATTCCCATCCCTACCTCTTTTCGGAGTGAGTATATAACTACGGCGGGACCTGGGAGGGATAAACTCTTTATCCCCTGGGTTCTTTGGTTCCTTTTTCTTTTTTCCCTTTCGCTTGAGGTCTTTTCTTCTATACTTCTATACTAGACTATACTTCTGCTGATTATCTTTTCTTTTTGTTGTATTCAAGTCTTGTTCAACTTCGATCGAGGTTTCGGATTCATATATTGTGTCTTTGTTTGCTTCGCTGCTGTGCACGCTCATATCGTTATATGTCTATATGCATGCTCGCCATCTATATCTAACATCTAGAAGGTCTATGCTCGCCAAGGTCGTCTCCGAAAGCAACACGCCAAATCGACTCTGAGAAAAAATATATGCAAAGTTGGAATCGGATGAGGAACAACGCAAATGAGGATGGAAAGGGATTCGTGTCATCGGTTTACTCTTCAATGGGCGGACGCCAGCTCCGTCCTTGCCAGTGTACGATCATAGTCGGAATGATACTGACACCCGCAACAAGTGCCGCACAAATGCCAGCACTCGGTGCTACACCAACACTCTCAAACATGGATGGGAACCTAAACGACACCGATTAGCATTTGCCCATATGTGTCCAGCACAGAGATGCATCAGATACTTACCAGAACGGACCGAGGAATCCCCAAATTTGTCGGACAAACGTGATGTATACTCCGACACTGCCGGCTTCCTTGTGGTAACAATCCACTGCATACGTGACAAGAACAGTCGTTACGATTTGGTTGCCACCAGCGCAGATAGCAATGCCGACGACCGGCTTTACGTTCCAGTGACCCTCCGTCGACTCCTGGGTGCAGACAAGGAATACGATCAAGCCCACAATGCACAGGATGAAGCCGATGTAACTGAGCCACAGGCGGTATTCGGGTTCCGGCTTGCGGTGGATTTTCTTTGCACGCAGATTCATCCAGCGATCCGACAACACACCACCAAGCTGCTCACCCAAAAGAGATCCGATGATAGGACCTAGGAATTGGAGTCCCAGCTGTTCAGCATTCAGTTCAAACTTAGTTTGCAGCAAACTGGGGATCTCCACAGTTGTCATTACATTGCCCAGACAGAACACCATGGCGTATGCGGCAGTGGGAATGGCAATACAAGGATGTGTGACCATGCCCAGGGGTCTGAAGAACTCCTTGAACGACAAGGGTGTAGGGTCAATGCGTCGGAGCTGAGCATATTCCCGTACCCAAGCGGGTTGCTCGGGGTTATGGTCACCTCCAATATACCGGGTCTCAGGACCCAGGAAGAGATACAAGATAAACTGGACACCGTTGATCTGAATGTTGGAATTAGGTCAGCGGAAGACTCTTCGTTGGACCAGTAACCCGACCGGGGTTATGGGAACACTTACAATTGCCAGGATCCAGTAAATCCATTGGTAGCCCAGCCGATACGTAACGAAGCCAAAGATGAAGGGCCCGCTGGGGATTCCCAGCGTAATCAATAGCGTCCATATACCCATGTACCGAGCTCGGTCTTTCTTGAATGTCGTCTCCATCACCACCGCACTTCCGATCGCTTCCGCAGCCGTTAGCACACCTTGTCACGATGGGGGAAGCATTGCGTCTTACCTGAAGCAGGGGAGATGAAGAAAGCCTGCAGAGCCCGACATACAGCCGTGGACGCGTAACTAGTGCTTTCCGCACATCCTACGTTACAGACGAGACTGCAGATTAAGGAAAGGAGGAAGATAGGGCGACGTCCCCAGCGGTTGGACAGCGGTTTCCAGAAAATTGGTGCTACACCCAGGACTGCAATCTGGATGGAGGTCAAATAACTCGCGTCGTTCACCGAAACATCGAAATCAGTTGCAATTCTGGTCTTGTGGTCAGTATTATAAGGGCAATGCGAAGGCTCCAATTGAACCTACGTTTGGTAAGCCGGGATGATGCCTGCTGCCGCAAAAGTGCCCATGCACGCATGAAAAGCTACTAGGAGAAGATTTGCAATTTTCTAAAACGCGTCGGAAAAAACCCGTTAGCATGGCCGCTTCTTCACGAAACCTTTCAACACTCTGCAAAAAGATCCTTCAGCACCACATACCTTCCACGACGGCCAATTGTAAGGATCCGCAGGATCCATGCTGGGGATAGGATCGAGTTCCAACGTCCCATGACGTTCCATCAGATAGTCACGGTGTGCCTTGGAAAGTTCAGAAGACACGATATCGGCATATGTCGATGGGATGCCTGCTTCTGTGCTCTCTACAAAGTCGACATCTTCCTTTGCAGGTGTCTGAGACGGGTGCATCTCCATGGCCCCAGACATATTGTGAGAAGGAAAACCCTGAACTGGGGGCTTGTGGGACAATGAAAGTGGCGATTCTTTCTAAAAGCTCACGACACACTTGAGATATCCAAGAAATGCAAGATGTCTCAGGAGTCTAAAAAGGGGAACAGAAGAATAACAGAGAGGAGGAGGAGATGGAGAGAACCTATGTGATGCCTAAGAGGGAAGAGCCGTGCCTCCCTATGCAACTAATCGGTTCACACAAAATGTTCCTAACCGGGGGGAAGAGGGAGGGTTCCACGCTCACCGGGGGGTTGACCTATCACTGGGGGCACTGGTGGTACCCTTCCTGGGGGTTGATCAAACCTGGAAGTGACGAGTCCCGCGTACTGTTGGGGCAACTCGTGGGGAAGATGCGGAGGATTTCCTACGGCACAGTCCAGTCACGAAAGCAGCAATGGTCACTATGTTCTGTCATTGAGGATAGCGCAAGATCCGCTCATTGGCCGGACCAAGCCAGAGAGTGTATCGCCGCCAGAAGCAACATAACCGAGGGCCCGACTACGGATGACTCGGGAGATCCAGAATCCAGAATGGTTCTAGTAGCGACCCATTCGGCCATGGCGGCGGCGGGTTAAGTCTTTGGAGTGGATGCGTCCCTTCCGGGGAGGAGACATGGTAGACCAATGTTTTGCCTCCAAATCTCGGTTATTCCGCTGACCAGATTTGGGGCTAAGTTTGCCGAGTGAAACGGATTACAAAGTATTTGGCCAAGCAGCCGGCGTCAAGCGATATGCGGACGGTAACTGCTCGGGCAGATCTCCTTGTGTGATAATGAAATCACCGTGTGACCAGGACATGATTTTTTATGTCTGCCTGGGGAAGAGTGGAACTATCAAACACTAGTAGTTTTCTATGCCCTACAAACTTGCATCTGCTCTATGCAGATGTAAGGGGAGAGGGAAACAAAGGTGTGATCGATCAGTTTGTGGGAAAGGATGTTTAGGACGCGTCTAGTAGGGACTACAGTTGTGCTACTGCTAGTCAAGATCAGGTGGGTGCTAATTACCCACACCAAATACGTAGACACGGGGTCTGGAGTAGGAGCGAGGTTGAGTGGAGTTTAACGCCTTGGCCCTTGACTCCAGTCCGTCTTCCAGAGCCGCTAACAAGTGCCGGGGTGTGACACGTAAGGAACTTACAAGCTTCAGCGCTTCTATAAGGCAAATAACCCCGGCCGCCGTGTACCGATACGGTTATGTAACGTCCACGTGCCAAGAGCCAAGGCAACAGCGTTGCCACCACATTTTCTGCCCCACAACTCAGGCCGGCTTCTCCTCTCTATTGTTGACACAAAACCACCTGCTTAGTTCCCTCCTTCTCCACGATTTCCCCCCCTTTCGCCCCCAGCCTGTCCCAGCCTGTATCTTATTTGGCTTATTCCTCGTTATCACCACTATATCGTGGTGACTGGCTAGCTGGCTGGCCCTTGCTTCGACTATCTTGCTCGCTGGGTAACGTGGATGGGTTGTGTGTCATTATTAGTCGGAATCAATTTGATCTAGATCTATCTATTTTTATGGCTCCTTTAGTCGCCATGCCACAATCAACCACATCATCCCCTACCACCACCACATCAGCGGTCAAGACATTGATTTGCCGCGTTTGTCAAAAGGGCTTCTCTAAGGCAGAACATTTGAGGGTAACTTGCCCCTAGTGCCAATCCTATGGTGTGGAGACATCACTAATGCTGGCTTGTAGAGACATGAACGTTGTCGTAAGCATACCGCCATTGTTGATTTCCTTCCTGCTTGAGCAGACATGATCGCTACTGCATTCCGCCCTAGTAATTGTGGGAGGTCTTCCATGCAAGTCATGATGGCTAACTTGCCGCGCCTAAGATACGGGATCGAAGCCTTTCATCTGCAAAGAATGTCGGCGACCTTTTGCCCGCCAGGACGCTCTGACCCGGCATGAAAAGCTTCACACCCGCGCGGCCAACGCCAAACAGGCCCAAGTACAGCAATCTTCCGTACATGTTCCTCCGCAGACGACATCTTTGGATGCTCTGCCCTGGGATGCCAGCCGCGCCCCAGCACCACCCATAGTCTCTACCTCTGCATCTAATCAGGCATGGGAGACGTCCCAGGCTGAGCAACATCCGGGCCTGCAACATGCGGCTTCCGATCTTGATTTCGCCCTGATTTGGCCTGACTCAGAGAATCTTTTCCAAAGTATCATGTCATCCGATGCTACCGACCAATGGCAGATGCCATTAGGAGCTTTGCCCTTCCCACCAGTTGTACAAGATGTTAATGGGATGAACTTTGGGTCACCGAATTCGTTTGACGACAGAGGGTCGTCAATAGGTACAATTCCCTCAGGTGGAAGCCACCAGGCCGTGCGGGATGTTACCGAGATGGTGACAAGTTCGGTGGGTGTTCCCCAGCCCTCTTGGTCTTACTACCCATAACTGATTTTCTCCAAATCACTAGTCATCAAGTGTCACAGCTGCAATCAAAGCGACCTCGATAACATCAGTCTTCTTAGATGAATGTCTGCATATGTTCTTCGTGCGGTTCATTCCCACGTTCCCGGTTCTACACCGAGCAATTTTCGTTTTCCGCGAGTGTACACATCCTCTTCTTCTCAATGCTATGGCATTGGGGTCGTTATACTTGGGTCCGAAAGATTCTGTAGCTAAGGGGGAGGCTTTATGGCGCTTGGCACATACTGCTATAGCAACCTCTGTAAGTATCGTAGACGCCTGCACTGATATTCTTGTGCTTACATTTATCTAGTGGCAATCATTGATCACCCATCGAGGGCCTTACGATGTCTGCAAAGGAGTACAGCTCCTCATTACCGCTCTGCTTGGCCAAATATACGGTGCTTTGTCTAAGGTGAATCAAAGTCGCAAGATTCACTTCTACCACAAATACTAACGAGTTACCTTTCATAGAACCGGGTTATCCGTACGACGAGTCAGGTCTTCCGCCCACTTGGCTTCCTATGGGCAAGACACTGTGGGATGCTGGATGCCGACCCTTTTCCCATGGAGAATGTGCCTTTCCCAAACTCGCCCAGCACAGAAAAGGAGTACAAATGGCGTACATGGGCAGCTCGAGAGATTCAACAACGCGCGTTACTAGCGTATCATATATTAGATGGCCTCGTCGCGCAGATGTCTGGTGACAGTGCATCTACTCGGCATGTAGCCAACCCTCTGCATCTCCCCAGCAGCGAAGCTGCCTTCGATGCCGGCAATGTCGACGAATGGATCGCTATCATGCGTACGCAGAAGGTGGAACAACCATCCTTCCGGTTGGTGTTCCGCTCCCTCTTTCCTCCCATCGGAAGCTTTCGACCTCTAGACTTCCAATTTTCTGCCTTTGCATTACGTGTTGTCCTAGAAGGCCTACAGTCTCTTGTGTCGGATTCGGATGAAAGCGATCTTGCTGCCGTCGGGGTTCCCGGCCGTTCTGATGTCCGGAGAGCATTGGCTCAAGTACATGAAACTATAACCATGAGTATTCATCTCTCTGCACCGGAGCGTCTTGAGGTTCTTCTGCGTTGGCATACGATATGTCTCGACACCATGATCAACTCTACAGTACTCTGCAGACATGTTTGTTCCCGATATGACATTACGCAACACGTTTCCGGAGGCTCCCGGACCATCAAGCCAGGATTCGACATGGCCAAATGGGTCAATACTGAAGATGCTCGTCGTGCTTTGCTGCACGCTATTGCCATACAAGATATTGTCGAACAACTCCCGAGAGGCAGGGCCCATGTTATCCACATGCCAAGCTCTTTGTTCTCGGCCACAACAATATACGTTGTCTTCTCTCTTGCTGGTGTGGCGAATATTCATCTTCCACGCACGATTGTCTGGCAGGACGCCCTGCTTTCGCGCGCTGATCTGAACCTCGGGTGCGAGAACATTCGCCCCTCGACTGGTTCTGAAACACGGCGTTTTGTCGAGGAGGGACGAACAGACTCTCCCCCTGGCATGGGAGCGGTGCGTAATCTGTTGTATGAGATGAACTCGTTGCAGAAGCTGTTCCGCTGCATGTTCTCACAGTGGGGCATTGCGCATGACATGGAGGAGATTATTGACCAGTGGATTACTCTCTGCCATTAGGTGGTATTAGTTTCGTATGTACAGCGTGGTGTTTTCCTGTCTAGCATTTTTGGCGTCAGGTCCTGGTGACCTTTTGGTTATACGGCTACATAGAGGTTTGGTTTGTGACTTAGGTCGTTTATAGACAACCGAGGGCTTTACGTAGGAAGGAGCCTGGCCATCGGGGCCCAACCTTCCCTTGAAGACAACAGTATTTCCACTAGAACTGTGCATATAAGACCTAGTCAGTCGGACAATAACCGTGTAAGATTGTGCCACAAACCGTAGTTACCTGCTCTGCCTGGCAGTCCGTCCCCATCACCCACATCCCCCATCGCTTGCCGCTGCCGTCCCCACGTCGACTCCCCACAGCCCGACTTCCTCTCTCAACTGCACCTTCCACACAACTTCTTTCTTGCAGGACCAGTCTCCCCTCTCTCCACAATCCCAGGTTCCAAAGATCTCTGGCTAATGATCGACGCTTTCAGATTGTCAATGCTACGTTGCGAATCTGTTCTCCATGTCTCCCCATGGGGGATATGCACTCCACGGTGCCACAATTGAGAAGTGGCACGATGCTGCTTAGAGCCTTAGACTAAGAAGCTCAGACGCTAGTAGTGAGCGGTCCGGTCCACTTCTCTCAGCACCGCTTCGGTGCAGTAACCAAGTCAAGTAAGTTTGTTTCAGTCTGATGCCAGGATCCTTGCTAGGTTACTGCGTATGCCTTCCCTCTCATTTCTCCCATGTCTTCTCTCAAGTCAGTCAAAATGTGGAGATTTTTCTTGTGTTACCCCTCAAATCCACGCAATATACTTCATATCGCCCGAGCCTTACTTAGTCTGTGCAAACTATGATACTAGTACGGACTTCTTCGCAAAATTCAGAGACTATTCGTTTCACATTACCGATTGGCTTGCACACAAATCCCCAGAATTCTCTGCGACTCTTTGGCTTCTTGGCCAGAGCCCTTGGGGTCTTGGAGCGTTGATCGACGGCACACCATACAAGCAAGTGTATGATATGACATCTCACCTGTGCAATCCCGCCAATGCATGCTTTCCGGACGGGCAAGGCTGCAGACACGTTTCGTTCTGGTGCAGGGGTATGTTTCCCCTCACCACAACGGAGAATGGCCCGTACGCCGTCGACAAAGGAGCCAAAAATCCACATATCAAATGGCGCAGACGGACAGGATACGACACACCACGTTTCTCGTGCCCAGAACAGTGTTGCTCCTAGACCATATTTATGGTATCTTTCGGGACAGCTACAGTCAGACTGACATTCGGTGAACTCGCGATCCCCAGTGAAGCTCGCGTGGTCTTTTGTACGTGCTGTCAATTTGTATAGCTCCCTAGTTGTAGACTGTCTAAATAGTGTATCGTGCCAAATTCGAGGATGCCAGTGTTCGGGCAGAGGGGTAGCAGATGTTTGATTGACTTGTCCGCGCAACAGGTCAAGGTGTGCATTGGCACCCCACACGTATGATGCCAGGGCTAAGTATCCCGCAGCGTAGATAATATCGTCGTAAGAATCGGACCTCGAATCCGGGAGCTGGTTTAATGGCTGGCGATCATAACTGCATACGCCGTACAGTGCATCCTCTTGGAGTGCCCGGGCGTGGCCCAGAGTATCAAATGCACATGCCGAATCAATGGCATACTCATGAATTTCGGTTGAGTATCGGGTGAGATAGAGCCTGTCAGCATCTGGAGATCTGACTGCTGCTTTCATTGGATACCAGAAGCCGTCGGCCAGCCGTTCACGTAGGTATGCCTCAAACGAAGCTCCCTTCGTTTGTCGGACTGGTCGGTCTTTGCGGGCTCTTGTTAGCAAAACACTGTCGAGAGCAGGCCCCGCCCAAGGCGCAAAAGGCTTGGAGCTTCAATCATAAGTTTCGCCAACAGCTTCTTGATCGAATTGCGACTGTAACTCATGTATCATGATCCAGCGCAGTATCGGGCCGCTAGACCAGTGGCCTGGCCTGGCCCTGTCATAACTGAGCAGGCATAAGAACATCGCGATACCCTTGACATAAGACCTTAGATCTTCGTACCCAGTTGGGAGCTCCACCCCTGGAGAATCACAGAGTGACGTCAAACCTTTGCGGAATGAGCTGTTCAAGTCTCCTTCAACACCAGCAAGCATATCAAATGCTTTATTAGGCATCATGCCATGGCACCACTTGAGAGTGCGCTGCCGGCATAGCCCCGGGCATTCCATGGCGAGGTCCCGGGTAATGGCGTTTTGACTGGTTGACAGCAAGTACTGCCTTGAAACACACCCACAAGCCGCAACCAACGATAGTGCTATTAGCTCCCGATCTTCGCTGGAACTCAGAAGCCAAGCTCGGAACATGAAAATGACACCAGTCTTGATACAAGCTGCACAGCCGCCCTCTGTACCATGATGGAGTAAGGTATGCCCCAAAACCGCCGCCTGGTTCAACTCATGGACATCTTCCCTGCCCCAGAGCTCACCCCCACAGGAGCATACAGCATACGCAGGCAGACCAGTCCCTTTACTGCGGTAGCGATGTTTCCTCTTGCAAGTATCATTCGGAAGGGACGCCAGATAGGCGTCTTGTAGCCCAGCACACTCGTCTCGAGAGAGCAGTGAGAGGAGTCGTCTTCGGTATGTCTTCTCTTTGAACACTTTTGTGTAGGCATTTCTACACTCGGTGGGATTAATCGTTGAATTCAGAGTGGACAATCATAGGAGGTTAGACGTTATTCTCGAATTTGCTTGATAGTATAGACAAATATTGCGGGTACTGGAGAGTGCCTACTCTCAGCCAAGCCATCCAGACTGAACTATATACCCGATGTCCAAAATCTGGATGGATACCACAGTCCTTCAATTATTCCAACTTGTCAGATCGATGCACGATGGCGTGTCATCTCTGTGTTCCATCTGACAACATGTTTCGATATCCCTTATCTGTAAAGGATCTCGCGTAACACGCCAAGTACCCTCTCATGGTCAAGTACATTGACGAAAAGGGTGCAATACTAACAACAAGAGAAGAAGAAAGAAAGAAAGAAAGAAAAACCCCGAAGATAAAGATATCGTTGATGTTTATAAATATAAGCGAATATGAATAACCCCTAAAAAGAAGCCAAACAGAACTAAGTCAAACAACTTAACAGACACTCCATCCCAGCACATGCCCTGATGTTACACGCCTGCATACTAATCATCTATAAGGGCCTACCTTATCCACAAAACCCACCTACTGATGCACTCCTCTAGTCTGATCCACTTCAGTAGAGGTAATATAATACCTACGTGTAAGGCCCTGCCATCACGCCACCTCTCAAATGCATATATTGATTAATAACGGTGTAATTGAATGTGTTGTTTGTGGGGATACTGCTACAAGTGACGATGCTCTGATATTATATAGATCTACTTGCATAAAGAGATGTCAATCGATCGATGGAAATTAATATAGCAGTGCATACAGTAAGGGAGGATGGGGCGACCAAGATCACCGAAACTGGTATGAGGTTTGGACCTATTGAGGGAAGCTATAAAGGAAGAGGTGAAGGAAGGAATATTATTGCAGCTACTACACGCAGCAGCAGTCCTGCATGAGGTCGTGGCGGAAGTGGCAGTCGGGGTATTCGGGGGGAAGACATTTTCGGGGTTGGTGCTAACCACACCTTGCAGACTGATATACAGAACGGGTCAGCTGGAATGAAGGGCACGTCATTAAGTACTAGATGTCGAAGGTCGTTATTGGGTGTTGTAGTGAAGCATATATTAATGGTTGTAAATTTATATATGAAATCAAGTTTTGTCCATTCTATTCATCCTATGCATGCCATATGTGCAATTAATAACAAAGATGCAAATATGCTCACTCCAGTGATGTAAACCAAACAATAAACCGACGTAAAGACATGAAATCCGGGCTCCAAATGCAAAGGGTATCTCTAGGGCAATCAGCTGCTCATGAGAACAAAGAAGATATGAGTAACAACGATGCAAATGAGGCAAAATGAACATTCCAGGTCACACAAACAACGAGCAAACTCAGAACATGAAACAAAACCACCCATTAGGATCATGCGTAAAATCAATATGCAACGAAAGACTCGCTAAATGCTGAATATGTGTTTGGATCAGTTCGGTAACTGATCTTGAACTGCAGGTTCGTCCATTCGGACCAACGCCTTTGCAACCGCCACTCCGACATCTTTGAAAAGATCGCGCATTATGGCCTCGCAGCTCCCAGGGGCGTCCTGCTGTTTGGCACCCTGGGCCCGGAACCGAGCAGATAGCCGGTCAATCAGTTTGCCGAAGGTGCTTTCAAAGTAGGATTCGACAAGCTTCCTTTTCAGGTGGGCGTTGTCGGCGTGTTCCTCGGCATAAGGACTGCCGGAAGGATGGCTCCCAGGGTCTACACGGATACGTTGGGCAGGACGCTCAGCGAAGGAATCATCTAGCTCGCGAGGTCTTTTGGTCCCTTGTAAGGGATCGTGCAGTGCAAGAGAGGGCTGATGAGGTTGGGGCAGATAGGCCAGAGCCGGGTCCGTCAGGCCATCACCACCAAACTCAAGCTGCTCTTCGCCATTTTTGGTTTTCTGAAAAACCAATCGACGCTCCCGCCGGACTTTGGAGCGAGACATCCAGTCCGCCAGAGGATCGACATACCCCGTCCATGTTCTCATGGCTTCCATGTCCTCCAACGGCGGGAGACTCTTCAACCAGACCAGAACCCGCTCGATTTTCGTCGAGATCTGTACCAACCCCTGCTCGGGCACCATCCGAACGGGCTCGGGGATTTGAGGGGGTTGAGGTTCTACTCTGGTGGGTAGTGCAACAGACGCCCCCAGCGGAGCTTTGGCTGTCACATCCCGAGGTGTGTTGTATTTAACCAACCATGAAGTCAGTAGGTCCCAGACTTCAGTATCAATGTCTACACCCGGATACGGATCACCGTTCGCATACGCCTCCCAGTGGGCCTTTCGTTTCGAGATGTAGGTCTGAATACGGCGGCGGCATGACTGCCAGGAATAGCGACGGCCGGTTTGCAATTCAAGTTTGTTGGAGATCTTGATCCAGAAGGATTTCGGATGGTTGTGAGCATCGTCATCGTTCATGGACGCCGCGCACAAATTGACCAGGCAAACCTGCTCGGGGACGCTGAGTTGTCTCCCGCGGCCGGCGAAAGGAAGGGACTCTATCGGGGTGGATTTATCCAACGAGGCCGAGGGCTTGATAATGCCAACGGCGGCTGCTTTGGAAGCAGTGGTAGAGGGGTTGTTCGGAGACTGCGGTGTGGTACCCCATTGATCATGATCGGACCGCATGGGGTTGGGAGTGAGAAGGGCGGTGGTAGCAGGGTGGTTCATGGCTCAATGGGCGGCGGGGTTAGGAGTGCCGAGTGCCGGGTGCCGGATCCTCGTGGAGATGAACGAAGAAGCCAGCAGCGCCCAGAGAGACCTCTCGTGGAAGAAAAAGGAGAAGGAGAGGGAGAGGGAGAGGAGAAGATATAGAAGGGAGAGAGGGAGTGAGGATGAAGATGAAGATGCGGGCGAAAAAAGAGGCAAAAACCGAAATAGGGAACCGGAAGGAGGAAGAGCGAAAGGCAAAATGATTAAGGCGACGCCCGCACCGCGTCCGCGTCAGCCCACGTGATCGGCAGTTGGGTACAAACGATTCCCTGATCCATCGCATGATGCCGGTCGGGTTTTGCCCCCTTGAGCCCACATTTTCATCTTATATCAGTCGAGAGGAAGTAGTCTGGGTTTAAATGCTTCTATACAGGCAATTGCACAAGATGTTTTATTACTCCCGACTCAAAAAAGATGGGGACAAAAGAAGAAAAAAAAGGAGAAGCACCAAAATGGTTTAAGCCGACGGAGTACTTTGGTCGGTCGGCGTATCATATTACCGCATCGGGAGATCGCCTCGTGATCTGCTTCTTGAGTCCATTTTGGGGGGAAAGAGAAAAGTAAAATAATAAAAAAGAAAAATAAAATGATAAGGCGAGTTTCAAATGGCATCTCCATCCCCCAACTCACGCTCTCCCCTTCTACCTCTTCCCCTCTTTCGCCTTCACACTTTACACTTCAACCTCGGCTTGTCTCACTCTCTAACCAACCACTTAGTGCCTCTCCGCACTGATCTCCATCGGAAGGGTTATCCGCCCGTTCCCGCTCGACGGATCCGTTCAGCCGACGCGCTCCTCATGCATTCATTCCACTCATCGTGTTGAGCTATGAGCTATATGAGCTATGCTGGGCTGCCCTGGATTGCTTCGGCTCCGGCGGGCTGATCCTTCTTTCGCTACCCCCCCTGCTATGGATAGGCTAGTGTTTAGCTCCCGGGAAATCAATTATTGAGGTTCGAACTTCAGCCGATGATCTTCGTTAGTGCGTTGCGCGAACCCATGGCTGCCTCTCCGCCATGGGCCGTGATTTGTCAAATCCGCGTGCGGTTAAGGTGGTACATCTGGGACATGTGAACTTACCGTGAGTGCTTCGTCCATGTCATTCGCCCTGTGGGGTAATCCAGACTCTTCTGATCCCTTACGTGGAGCAACGTTCAGGTCAAAAAGGACCTCCCACCCCTCGTGCCTGTCCTCGCAAGCCAAGCATTGGAATTCTCCTCAAATCCCCTATCCCCCTGATCACTCTCCGACCAAACAATCTCTCTTTATATACTACTAGGCGACTATACGTGCAGGCGAGCAAGGATGTCATCACAAGTTCGACCCAACCTGCTGGATGTGGTTTCCTCTTTGTCCTCCGTCCCGGGGACGCGGAACCAATATGCCGTGAAGATTACACGGGACTGGTGTACCCAACAGTACGTCCGTTTGACAGCTGCATCCTTGCTCCATCACTCGACGGGCTGAGTTGACCAGAGCAGCTCTGTCCTTGGGGGGTTTTCTACTGCGATTATGCTGGCCGCCGGTCAAAGGTTCCTCGACCAGGAACTTGGCGTAGGCCGGTATCCCGACCCCGTTCATGCGTTCGTCCAGTTTTTACACATGGTTCACCCTGGCCCGTCGATTATTACTTGCACACTTTTACGAGTGTCCAAGAAACAATCCGTTCTACAAGTTGAACTCGCGCGTGCCCCTAAGCCGGGAGAGGACTCCGACTCTTACCCAACTACAACTCTCGGTATCTTCACATACGGCGATATTAGCAAAGAAAAGGGCCTTACGCAAGAAACGCGGCCGGTCATCACTCGACCACCCCCTGATCGGCTCACTGAATGCGTTACTATCGACGACCCCGTTGTCAGTTCCACCCCTGTGACCGCGAAGATGAACTGGGTCGCCCCACGATCTCCACAGGGACTCTGGGGCCACCGCCTCGGCGGCCACAACCGCGAGGTCTGGCTGTCCTTCCGCGACGGCTCCAAACTATCTGACGTGTTACATCTGGCGTATCTTTCCGACTTGGTAAGTTGCGGTTCATCCCAACGTTCTTCTAGTTGTAGCTAATACGCCGCGTGCAATAAGCCCCTGCAGCCACCAGCAACCCATATTCCGGACTTCTACGCTAAATATGCGATCTCCACCCTGTGTCTGTCGATCGAGTTCAAAAGGCGGCCCGACCCGTCCACTGACTGGATCATGGTCCGCTCCAACTCCAACAAGGTCTCCAATGGCCGGTATGATGCTGCTTTGCAACTATTAGATGAGAGGGGGGATCTTCTCGCCTTGAGCAATCATGTTGTGTTTACCTCAGACTTGAAGCCGAGGCCGGCTCGGCTGTGAGTGGGGCTGTGGATCTTAGTATTTGAGCTTAGCGTTAGTCATTTGTCACTGCAGTATGCGCTGATATAATTAAAAGCGAGGTGTTTTATCAAGAACATCAATCTGTAGTTACAAGCATGCATTACCAGCAGCACAATGGATAATTTCCCGCTATGATTCTCCGAGGGGCAGGGCAGGGCACTCTGGATGGAAGCAATCATGCGATCAGCGAATGTACTCGAGGGGGGGGAGTTAGGCATCCTTCTTCATTATGTACAATTCAGTCATACTGCTGGCTATGGGGCATCAGATCACGACTATATATAAACGATAGTCTGAGATTTCTGGAAAAACCCCAGTTCTGCTCCGGTACGAGGACATGATCATGATGCTTAGTACTTAGTAGTGGACCACATACTCTAACCACCACTGCAAATGTATATTAGTAGCAGTAGTATTCAACTACTAGTAGTAGTATCGAAGGTTAAGATAGACTTCCATGATACTACGAAATGAGTGCTTTATCTCCCAAATGTTCGAGTTGAAATATAGAACAAAATAGTATACTATTTAAATCTCCTTTAAGTGAAGAAGTGACCGAGCGTAATAAACATTAATATCGTTTGCGTGCGTTGAAATGACTGAAGATAGGCCAGGTATGGTGGTAACTACAGGGAGAGTGAGATGTAGTATATGACATAGATAGTAGAAGAGTACAGGGAACGCCTTTCCAGTAAAGAAAAAAAAAAAAAAAAAAACCTAGAACCGAAACCAAGGAAAGCTAGACGGACTATGCAATGTAGAATCAGATCGACTTCTTCCAGAAACGAGAGATAAAGCAGCATTGTTCTGATCTCGGTTCTCATGCAACTTCACTCCATGGATCGTCCATCTCGTAGGCTGAGCTACTATTATGGGCGAACCCGCCTATACTGGATATGCCGAGAGTAGTGTCATTGTTACTCTTTCTATTGCTGAAGACGCTTGATGTTGATGGAGTAGAATTCGTACCGTTAACGGGCGTATCCTCGAATTCCGGCAAGCGATTTTGCTCACGTTCGCGTTTGACAGTTGAGCTAGTAATCCCATTGCTCACGCTGAAATTAGGATAAGAAGGAAAGCTCGATGTCGATACATAAAACCCCTCGACTTTGCCCGTTGTATGTGCCGGAGGCGAAGGAGGCATTTCAATGATCTCGACATCACTTTCGTCGGAAGCAGGACCTGCCATTGTTGAGATTTGCGCAGACCTGGACTCCGCTTTGAGCGGAGGCTTCATATCGGCCCTTCCATCGTCGAGCATGTCATCTTCTAGAGAGATTGCATCCATAATAGACTGTCCGGCTTTGCTTGAACCGGCTCCGCTTCGGGTTGGTGTTATCAAGTTGGCGGGTGTTCTGGAAGCGGGTCTCTTTCGAGATGAGGATGAGGAGACAGGCTTCTGGATCCCGTTGCGGCCCATACGGGGTGTTCGTGGAGCAGGAGAGGCAATACTGCCGATAGTGGATTTTCGGGCCTTCGCAACGGGGAGATCGGTGACTCCCCGTTCTATGGCTTCCTGTCGGAGTTGATCGGCGAATGAGTGGACTTTTCGGAAGCGGTTTTGAATTGCGTCGTATGTTGCTCCCTGTCCGAAGTAGGTGGCTATGGCATTGTAGTCGAGCTTGCTGGTATGTTAGTGGGATAAAGCCATGGGGAATGAAACTGCCGTACCTTTAGACTCGGATGGGCTACGACGAGCGCCGCACAGAGACGGTCGGCTGACTCGGGTTGTTTCCAATTGACCATTGTGCTTTTGATGTTTTGCGTGGGATGCCGATTGCAAATGTTCAGAGATGAGCAAGTGCGAGATGATTAGGTTAGAGCCTCCTGTCCATTGAAGTAAAAGAAGTCTTGGTAGTATCATGCCAGAGATGGTGTGGAGGTAACACAAAGATCGAGTCTCCAGATGCTCAGTGAATGTCAAGGCATGATGGCTAGCCAGTCTTGGGACCACAGATGTGACCGCCAGTCAAACAGACGGCCGGGCGACAGGTCAGAATGTTGGTCTGGGGACTACCCAGAGACTGAGATTTAGTGACATGACTTTTATTGAGCTGACAGGCTAAACCCCGCAGACTCAAGAGAAGGGGAAGTACCTCTCTCTCATTTTCTGTGGAAGACTGTGTACTGCTACACTGAATCTGTGGGAAGGGAAGAGAGTGTGCTGGGTCCAGCCGAAAAGGTACCTGTCCACTGCCCACAGAGTTGACGTGTAGATTCCACCAGAGGAGAAGAAAGGCCGACTGGCTGCACAGAATCCCCACAACAGCACCAGATCCGATCAGTCATCTGGGGACAGTAGACAGAACAGATTCACTCTGAAACAAGTCTGCATCCACCCCACGGCTGAGTTCGGGGAAGTCTTGTTGCAGCATCCGCTGCAGCCAGAGACAAAAGCCAAGTGGATAAGATAAGCACATGCAGGAACATCCACCCTCCGATGACAGGGATCGTCTGTTGAGACTAAGATGGGATCTGCATCACCGATTCCAGCATATCTACAGAGTACTAAGTGAGGTGAAGTGCGCAGAATACACTGCATAGTATCCGACTGCTACCGGCGCTGAAGAAATCAGAGGCGTCTCTACAGTAGACAGCAAGTAATACATGAATAATAAGATAACTGGTCAACGTCGCTTGGAAATCGGCAGTCACTGTGTGAACCACAGCTATTCACTATAGAATAGTGAACACAGGAGAAAATGTATTGTCACATACCCTGAGCTGCTTTCCACTCCTTCCATTTCTTGTAGTCTGTTCTGGTCTCTCGTCGAGTTCTTCTTCTCCTCTTAACCTTTCTCTTTCTTACATACTCGCTCTGCTTTTGTGATTAAGTCTCTACTACAAATTCTTCTTTATTCTACTTCGTCAAAAAATATTACAGCTTCTCTATACATACATAGAAAACCTTATCTGCACGAGGAAGAAACAACCATGAAGTGGACTCCTGAGAAAGATCAGCTTGTAAGTCTACTCCTCTTTCCCCTCTTCCTATCCAACACACAACCTACACCATCTTTATTATTCCCCTACCTACTCTATCTACTTTACTTACTCTACCCACTCTACCCCCCTCACACCACATCGCATCGTCCTCCCCACCAACAAACAAACAACTCACCCACCAATCCAGCTCCTCCTCAAAATCCTCGAAACCCACTCCCTTTCAGTCGACGCCAAACGCGTGGCCGAAGCATGGCGTAAGTCTATTCCCCCACCTTCTTTTCCACTACTTACCCCAATCCAACCAACCAAACCCAGACTAACCACCTCAAACCAGCTAAATCCCTCGGTCCAGACATGCCCACCCCCCGCGCCATCTCCGAGCGTCTCGTTCGCATGCGAAACACCGCTCGCGAGTCCAGCGGCATGGAAGGGCACTTTTCCATCGGAAAGGGGCTCAAGACCGGGAGTCCAATGACCAAGTCTACTACTAGTGCCGCTTCCAGCCCTGCTTCTGTCTCTACTCCTCACAAGTTGCGAGTCAGTAATGCCAGAAAGGGGTCGGGTTTGAAGCGGAAGCGCGACGACGATGATGATGATGATGAAGTTGAGGATGGAGATGTGCGGCAGTATACGCCTACCCCTGCTAAGATGAAGGTGGAAGGAGGTAGTGATACTGAAATTGAGAATGGGATGGAGACCCCTACCAAGACCATGAAGGGGAAGGGTGTGAGCGCGAGGTCCTCTGCTCAGGTGAAGAAGGAGGTGGTTGACTTGGAGAGCGAGGCGGAGGTTGCTCCTGTGAAGCGTGTTCGTAAGGCCAGTGCGCTTGCGCCTGGAATGGTGGAGTGGAAGGACGAGGATGATGAAGGAGAGGGGGAGAGCTCGGCTAGCGAGTATGTGCCTGAGGTGGAGGCTAAGGGGGAGGGAGTTTACAGTGCTGAGGAGTTTGATGATGGCGACTTGTATGATGCTTAGGTTTGCAGGGTCGTTTTACGGGGGTTGCTGATAACTTGAAGATCTGGTGGATGAACTGGACGGTGGATTATGAAGTTATGATGATTCTGCTTTAATAATATGTACTTTACTTACTCCAGCACAAGTGAAATGTACTCCAACACCAGTGAAATCTGCAAATGAAGATCCCTAGCTCAATTTCAATAGATCGGATACCACTTATCCTAAGCTACAATCACCACCCAACCCAATTCCCTTTCCATCCTAAGCAAGCATCCACCAAATAAAAAGAAAAACAAATAACCACCATCCATCAAACGAGCCAGTTACACAACCATCAACCTCCCCAAATCACCCAATCCATTCCCTCAACCACAAGCCATCTTAAAATCAAGAAGCCACAAAGGAAGCGAGAACCCAACCCCTGGCATCAAGCATCCTCCTCCTCTTCACCCTTAACAACCGGACTCTCCTGCACCTCCTCACCAACCCCACCCTCCTCAGCCCCAGGAGTCTCCGCAACACCAAGCTCAGAAAGCACCTCCTCCCCATCATCATCACTAACCTCCTCCTTCTTAACAACCGCAGCAGTAGCAGCAGTAGCACTACCATCAGCCTTCTTAGCCCGCTTAGCCTTCGGCTTCTTAGCAGCACCAGCAGCCACGACAGTAGGAGAAGTACTAGCTTCACCACCCCCAGCAACGGGGTTCTTGCGGGGTCGACCACGCTTTCTCTTCTCGGGAGTAGCGGGGGTGGGAGTAGTGGGTGTCTCGTTTCCCGGGGAAGTCATGGTAGTAGTAGCAGTAGTGGCCGGGGACGAAGCAGTACCCGAGGTAGAAACTTTGTCCTTGAGACGCTGGATGCGGTGTTGGACGGCGGAGACGGTGCAGCCTAGGGTATGTGTGTTAGTATAGTCAGATGGTTTTGGGAAAGAGGGGGAAAGACATACCGGGACCCATGAATTTGGCCAAGGCGTGCATGTCCAATTTCACGTTCGTGGTGGTTAAGATGCCGACTAGGAGCTGGGTTAGGATGAGATGTGTTAGTTTGTCTTTGGTTGGATTTGGGGAAGAGAGAGAGGAGAGTGGACGTACTTTTGCGTCTGTGACTTCATTCCAAGTCATGGGCATTTTGGCGGTTTAAAATTTGGTAGTCTTTGGGATTTGTTGTAGTGTGGGAAGAAGGTAGATGGAGAGAGGAGAGTTGTGGTTGAGTTGGAGTAGGGACGGATGGGAAGAGTTGAAGTAAGATGGAGAGAGAGGTTGCAGTTGAAGAGGCGAGGAAGGGGAAAGTAAGAAAAGATGAACAAGGGGATGGAGAGAGCCGAGGGAGTGTTCTACTTCAGGAGGGTTGTGGGTTGAGGTGGGGGTAAGGAAATCTGATTTTGATGGTTACATTCACTTGGAATATCACCAGTGTTAGGACTAAATTTTTACGCTTGGGTTTGGAGATGGATTTACTTTGAGGGTTGTGGGAGGTTTGGGTTGCAGTGCATTTATTTGATTGTGTCTGGCTTGGATATCATTATATGAACACTGGTTGAGCCATGGCGCGGTGGTATCATGAAAACATAACAAGTAATAAAGTGAGAAAGGCACAAAATATAATGATATCTCAGCGTGCCTTTTCGAAAATGAATTTGTTGTATTCCGCCGGATGATAGGATGAGAAATAGTCGTTATATCGCAGCTCCTCCCGGCTCTTCTGAGCTGTCTTCAAGTCGTCAAACTGTCGGAAAAGTCGACCGAGAGTCACGTACAGCTCGCAGTATGCAAGCCTACAGATGTCAGTACAAATCAATCTCACATGTGAGGTGACCTACGGCATCCCAATACATTGTCTAGACCCTTTGCCAAAAGAGAACAAGTACTTCTCAAGAGACTTGCCAATTACTGGATCAGTCCATCGACTCGGGTCAAAGGTTTCCGATTGTGGGAATAGATCTTCGTTATGATGCATGGTCCACGAGCTCATGCTGACAACAGTCTAAACATGTGTTAGCGGTTGGGCAATGAAAGTGCTCTGCTCGATGCATACCCCAGGAGGAACATGATAGCCATTGAACTCAGCGCCGACGTCAGGGACGACTCGTGGTAGTCTACCAGGGACTCCACAGGATAGCCTAGATTGAGTGAGCGAATGTCTCTCCCGGTTCATCAGGAATCATATCACCTTAGAGCCTCCTTGATAACAGCGGTCTTTCAACGTTAGCCATGGTTATATCAATGGGAGTATCTGGCGCATACCAAGTAGGGCAATCTTTCCAAAGCCACAAAGTCTATTTCCCCTTCCGGATCAGGAAATGCCTGCTTCAGCTCCTCCGTTAAACGTTTATAAATCTCCTCATGCCGCACAACATTGTAGGCAGCAATGGTCAGCGCATTTCCAGTCGTGTCTGCAGCTGCAGCCAACATGATATAGGCTTCGTCTTCCAGCTCCTCCACCGTAGGCACCACATGACCTTCAGTAGCCTCTGGGTGAAGAAGCTGGTGAAATATAGTTGACCGGCTTCCTTTCTCTCCCCGATCAACAGCGTCTTTCACCTTCAATATCTGGCGACGAGAGCCCTAGAGACGTTAGGCCGTGTATACGGATCAGAGACATACAACCAACCTCACGATGCAACATCATCCTCGTCAAAGGTTCACTAGTCAACTTGGCCAACCAGAACGGTGTGCTAAGTGAAAGCCCCTGGATAGCCGGGAATTGCTGAAAGAACCAGAATGCCGGACCAAAGCCTCGGATCATGTCAAAGAACTCAGCGCCAAAGTTCTCCTTACCAAGAAATCCGTAGCAATTGCCAAAGGCGTAGTCACTGATGACATCCACAGAGATAGCTCGGAAGGCATGATGCAGGTCAATACAGCCGGTCGAGCTGAAAGACTCCCTCATGCGCCTGACCAGCTTGTCTGCCTTCTCCTGCACAATATCCTCCAGCTCAAGCACCTTTTTGCGCGAAAAGAAGGGGTTCAAGGCCGATCGCTTGACTCGATGTACGTCGGGGCTTGGTGCCGTAAAGGTCGCCTTGTGGGTGCCGAACGCGCCGTAGAACCGAGGGTCCTTTCCATACCGTGATCCTATGTAGTAGATCTTCTCGCAGTTTTCAGGGTCGCTTAGGTGGATCTCGTCAGGTGTGATGCGGACAACGGGGCCTAAGCTGCTTAATCGACTGCTGCTCACAGGAGGGAATCATCGTATCATACGGCAATGAACATACCATATTGCTCATGCAGCTTTGGAACCTGAAGATAGAAGGATCCACCTTGCATGTTATACCAGAAGGCGTACAAGTGCGTGGCCCGAGCAAGAAGTGGGCCCGGTAGATGGGCCAGGGGGTGGAAGAACAGCCGGTACACGATCGTCCAGATGCATCGTAGGATGAGCAAGATAGACAGGACGGACACCGTGAGTAATAATACATGAATTGAAACCATGGCGGACAGATGGCCTGGATCAAGCCTCATGTAGGACCCTGGAGAGAGAAAGGTCAGCACCCCTGTCAGAGAGACCTTCCACTGCTTTAAATGGGGGTTATCGGGTGACCAGAAACCCTATTACCCCATCGATGCCACGCGAGTCTTACCAAGCTTGAATAATGATGATAATCATCAGAGGGTCCTACCTCATGGGGAATTGAACGAGCAGACCCCGCAAGGGGGGCTAGCCTGGATGGGAATGGGTGAGCCGTCAGTTGGGATAGAAAACCGAGCAAGAGGGACTACTAGGAAGATGGCATCAAGTCATGCGCCGTTCAGGCCTCGGTAACAAACTTCTCTGTGGCAGTTCCAAGCATCTTGACTCGCCTCGGAATCCCATCCGGTGCGAGAAATGGGTTCTTTCCAGCATACGTTCGGCATACATGAGGTAGGGACAACAGGTCATACTAGCCCTCCAGTTGCCTTCTGCAGTGCAGCCAGCAAAAAGCAATGGACCCAGTGGTCTGGTCCGAATTCCCGGCTGCAGAATTGCAGAATGTCCCGGAAAAGGGTTAATCTAGGCTCTTGGCAAGGATTGACATTCTTCAGACCTGTCATCCGCTGAGCAAGCCCAAGGCCCCATCTCGAATCATCTGTCGATTGATTTTAAACGGCCGTTACTGTTAACGGCTGGCTTTTAGTCATTTTAGCGGCCTATGCGACCAGTATCTGTGGTCTAAGTGGTCGGGTCTGACCCACGGCGAGCGATGACAAGGACAGCAGAGACAAGGGCACGAAAGACGCGAATAGTAAAAGAGGCATTTAGCACAATGAAAAGACAATAGTACAATGAAAACCGGCCGGGCGGGTCGGAGGTCAATCCGCGTCCCGTCATCTCCAAAAGTCCCCAATAGACGTGCCATGACTGGTCAATGGGTCTATTTCCGGGTGGAGCTCGACTTTGATTCTGCGAGTGTGCGGCCTTCAGAAAGAAGATCGTCGTCTGACCACCCCCAGGAAGTCAATGCCCCTGCGGTGGATGGTTGGACGTTTGCAGAGAAAAAGAGGACCGGTGGATGGGATGCACAAGGCGGCCAGGCAGACTGTGAGAGAAACAAGGAAGGCCACCTAACTAAAACTGCTCTACTCGGAGAAATGGTAGCATCATCATCATCATCATCATCATCATCATCATCATCACCATCAGACGATGGTGAGCACTTTCGTGCAACCAAGGGACTGTCCGATACCGTGCAGAACCATAAATCATAATTGGGGTCGAACTGCGATCATTGGATGTTCTCCAGCTACACCGGCGGCCGTCATCCCCCGGTCGCCTCCACCATCCAAGCTCCCGACAACCAATCGAAGGCGCGTGCAACACATACTGAGCAGGACACTAACTCATAAGTCCACATTAAACCCAAGCATTCCCGGCCGCCCCGACCTCTCATGACGGGGGACGTCGAGCCCCGATTCGCACACCTCTGCCAGGCTAGTCCTGCCTGCTTGCAGTAGTCTCCTGCGCACTGCATTTCCTCGGTTCTTATTCCAGTCAGCCGTGCCCGCAGTGCATTTCGTCCCCAAACTCTAATAGGCACTTGTAGGCTTTTGTCCATACACCCCGACCCTGTTGTAACCCAGAAGGAAACAGTCCTAAGTTAGCTTCGTGCTCGTCCAGTCCAGAAGGTTAAACACGATAGTGTCTTACACGTTGAAGTATGCATGAGTATTCGGATCACGGAGGCCTTTTCGCATCTGGGCCAAGAAGACCTGCACTTCGGCATAGCTCCACTAAATCCAGTAAGGATTATCCTGTCAGCCTGTGTCCGATTGGCTGCTGTCAAGGGTGGTGCGCAACGCAAATACGAGGTATGATACTCTCAGACACACACCACAGAAGAAAGCATGCTCAAATGCTTCATCATCGAACTGCAAATGGAGGGTGGACTTACTCCCATGACTCGGGTCAGCAGTGCCATGGCCCATCCTTCAATTCCCTGCTCGCAATGAACCAAGTTCCACATGCCTAGTTTCTTCAGCTTCTTGTCTCGACTCCACTGACCGACAGGCAACTTCATGCGGTGCTCTGTCACGTTATGAAATCCAGCCTGCTGCATATAGCCCTTAGCAAGATCGGCAATGCGAAAGGTCTTGCCGAACTTCTCGCCCGCCTCAATGAAGGTCTTCGACCAGACAGCTAGAACATGGTCGTCTGTCACCGTGCCATCATCCGATCGAAATTGTATGGACATCTCGAGCTGGTCAAACCAGCCCCCCGGCCGCAAGCGACTGGAAAGATGATTAGGGTTGAAATGGGCAACAGGAGAGTTCGTTGAGGCACTCACCTAAGAACATTCTGATAGAATGCGGGCCAGTCCGCGATTGCACCATACAGTGCACGAACGTGGATCAAATCGAAATGGTTCTCTGGATAGACCCAGTCTTCCGAGGCGTCGTCGATCTCGAACTGTAGATTGGGTGGAACAAAACCGGGCTGTATGGGTGACAAATCGGTGCCAATGACTTGTGCTGAAGGATATTCATCTGCGAAATCACTGTTCATGGGATGATCAGATATGCTCAAACTGGCCCATCTTACAAGTGCTTCTACTCACATGGCCCAAATCCCAGTGCCAGTGCCAACATCCAGCGCTCTCTGTCAGGTCAGGACCTCAGCGTTGGCTAAAAGTGTAATTGCCGTAGTTGAGCTACATGATACACACCTGTATGTTGTCGCTGATCGGCGCCAGTAGCAGTTTCCCATCGAGAAGCAATGTAAACATATGGTGACTGATACCAGCATTAGCCTGCGCATCAAGGGTGATTCTATGGAACATACGCCATATCTAATTGCTCATTTTGCATTTCGTCATTAGGACCCCTGCGACTTGGTCAGGATAGTGCGCACACCGAAGCTACCAAATGATAGAGCCATACCAATAAGCCCCCTCCTTGTAGGCGTGATAGCGTCGTCCATTCTCAAATCGGTAGGAGGTGATCTCAGAGTTTAGCGACGTTGTATCGCTCGCGCTAAGCACTCTAAGCATGAGGGGTCAATGGTGAGGGCGATTGATCAACTTACAAATCTTCTGCATAGTCCGAGAACTCTTCTTCAGGCTCTGCCTCGTCCTGGTGAGTCTAAGTCAGCCGACAATTGGAGAAAGCGAAGGTCGGCGATCAATGGTAAGCAGCGTACTGAGTCTGAAGATTCACCATCATGATGCCCTGCGACGGGCGCAGCGCTCTGGGATACGTTTTGTGGAGCCGAAGCCAAAGATGAGGTGGCTTGTGGGGGGTCATTAGCGGCAGCCCCTTGAGAATCGGGGATGGAAAAGGATTCCGCCATGGGGTCTAATTTTCGGGAAGCTCGTAGCCAAGTCGAGAAATAACGGCTGGGAAAAGAGACAACCTTTAGGGTCAGTATGGGGCAAATTCAAGCGACTAGGTCGTGTGTGTATCGAGAAAGATGGATGACATTCGATCGGGGTCGATTTTCTGATTCCTTCGCTGTCAGGGTTGTTCCTTTTAAAGAGAGGGGGCTTCCCGCTTCCCGATTCGTGGCGAGCTGCAACTAGCTGAGGTGGTACTATTAGATTGGACTACCACTTCAGGTGCTAGGCTGCCTTCTTCGAATACCCCTTGGAGATAGTCGTCACGATAGTAGCTCAGGACTATTTTCTCCCTAGCAAACAGAGATGATTGTTTTTCGCCACTCGTATCTTGTCAGCGGAAATCAGATGCAGATAAGATGCAGATGGATCGGACGACTGAGTTTCCAGCCTTGACACGTTTTGACATCTATCCAATCCACGCGTGAGTGGAGACACGAAAGTGGGCTGATCGAAGGACTTTTTGCCGCTTACTTGTGTAGCTCCAAATGCACACGATTCAAAAAATTTTCTGTACTACCGGAAGTCCTCGGCGATGCATGAACAACGATGCAGAGGATCTCTCTTTCGCTTGGCTCGCGGGTCAATCCCCACTTAACCTAGGTGGATCGGGAACGTGTAAGCGTCTAGAAAGTACTTCCTGCAACGTCTTGTTCATAATTTCACTCATGCTCATAATGCCCAAGTATTATTTTCTGGAGGTGTCCAAACATCTGGAGGACGTTGTTTCTTACCGGACAACACGGATACCAAGCACCTGCCGGCAGTACAGCCATCTATTTGGTATATCATATATTCCCAAGATGCTTCTGGTTCTACTGTTGTACTGAATAAGGAAGGTATATGATACAAAATCAAGTTTAAAGTGCGGTGCGAAAGCTTTTCTGGCACAGGTATGGCCCGCGCATGCAGTCTACTTTGTACTTTATATGCCAGTAACAGCTAAATTGAGACTGCAGTACTAGGCCAAATATCCGGTGGAAGCGCCCAGGTAATTTATCTCAAGTCAGAGCATTTGATTCTGATCATTGAAAAAGCAAGAATGCACAGCTGGCCATGATTCGGGAAATTCAGTCGTACAGAGTGGTTTGTCAACATGTGCAAGCTGAAATACATAAACTGCAATGTCTTGTGCTTAAGCTCGTAAATCTTATCTGTTCATTCCATGACACTTCGTCTCCCGTTCCTTATTGTTCGCCCATGCTGTGACCATCTGAGATCGCTTCGATCGCTCTTTGCAGCAGAAGAAGATGTTCCTGAAGAGATCGAAAACAAAGAGAGGAGGTAATCAGATGAATGGGGTCTCTCCTAGATGATATCTAGGATTGTGAACTGCCATAACTATCAATGCCATACCAGATATTCATCATAACGACGATAGGTACTCCTGGCCATGATGAGCTGGTCACATCCTCTGCCTATCCAAGGCTTGGCCGAGTATTTCCATCAAAGCATGGGAAGGCAAACAAATCCGATCCAAGCATAATCTATGTATAATTGTTTCAGTGCCTGCATAGTGTTGAGGAGAATCGCTGTCCAGGTACGATGGTGCTGTTCATGGAGAAATCCCGCAGCGGCACCGTGCATATGATGGATCCTGTTTTCTTTCGTAGTGGGAAGCCTCACCCCTGTCGAGTCTTCTTCCCCCGCATTCCCTCACCCCTTGGAATACGACGATGCGAGTGTTACAAGAAGACTTATGCATACTCGCATATATGTTCCTTGTATCTTTACACAATTATTGATAAGTGGCCAGTGACACAAATATGCGACCCCGAATGCGTTTCGACGATGTGGCCTGGGAACAAGCCGAGTAAGTATCAGACAATTGGCTGCTTCAATTCCTCGACCATGACGTCCTAGTGCCGATCGGATATTTCATGCTCGATCAGAATGGATGCAATGGGAACAATTTCAACATACTCGAGAAAGGCTCCTATAACATTTCGTTTCGATTGAAAAACGAACATGAAGCTACCATTATTCGCCTGTCGCAGCCCGGCGCTGCCTTTTTCCCAGAGGAGAAAGTCATGAATGAGGTTGCTACCATGCGATATCTCGCGGACAAGACATCAATACCCATACCATTTATCCATCACTCGGGAACAAAGAAAGAGAGTCCACTCGAGTTGAGTCCATTTATTATCATGGATTATGTCGAACATGAGACAAATATGTACGAGGCTCTCAATACTCCGGGACGCCCGAAAGAAGAACGCGGGGTCCTAGATCCGGCTATCAGCGATGACAGGCTTCGGATGCTCTATGGGGAAATGGCGGACATTTTACTCCAGCTTTCCATTCCATCTCTACCTCGGATAGGCTCTCTCAGCAGATCGATGACTTCACCTGGGACGTAACACGTCGGCCTCTATCCATGAACATGAACGAACTCGTCCGAGTCGGGAGCCTACCACAGACGAAACTTCCTGACATACACACTACATACACTACAGCTTCTTCGTATCTCGAGGCTCTCGCAGATCTCAATCTTGAGCATCTCATCCATCAAAGAAACGATTCCGTGGACTCTGCAGACGACTGCCGACGAAGATTTGTGGCGAGGCAGCTTTTTTGTAAACTTGCCAGGGACAAGCGACTCAACAATCCTGCGCTCGACAAAGGGCCATTCAAACAATGGTGTGATGATTTACGCCCAGCTAACGTGCTTCTGCATGGAGATTTAAAACTTGCTGGCGTGGTCGATTGGGAGTTCACATACGCTGCACCCGCCGAGTTTTCTTATGCGCCTCCTTGGTGGTTGCTCATAGAGAAACCCGAGTACTGGTCAGAGGGTCTCGAAGATTGGATCAAAAAGTTCGACTTCCGACTGAAGACGTTCCTTAAGGTGATGAAGGAACATGAAGACAATGCGATAAAAAAGGATCGATTGAAGGAGAATCAACGGCTGTCGAACCACATGCGCGAGAGCTGGGAAAGTGGGGATTTCTGGGTTATATATGCAGTAACGCATAGTTTTGCCTTCGATGCAATCTACTGGCAAAAGATAGACCCACGATTTTTTGGACCTACAGTGGACTACGAGGAAGCATGGAGAGATAGACTTGATCTGCTAGATGAACAGGAAAGGGATAAGATGGAAGAGTTAGTGTCACGGAAGTTGGAAGAAATGGAAAGTAGAGTTTTGGCTTGGGACCCGGATGAATATACGATGGCCTTTCACCAACATTTGAAGGAGCGGAAAGTGAAGGAAGATGAGGGGGCATGTGAGGGGGACTAGAGGAGAAAGACGCGATGATAGGTATTTTCTATATAGAACCCACATGAGGTTGAGTGCGTGTGGTTGCTTATATCAGCCTTCAATTGCATTTGGTCAATCAGCAGTATGCCACACATCGTGCCACAGTTCATAATTAGCATGGCTCGGTCTCGCGCTAGCAGTGGTAAAAACCCCTCTGCTGGTACTCTTAAACGATTCGTTGTGAGGGCTGACTATCTAGACAGTGAACGATCATCTGTGACTCTATCGTCTCACTTCGATTCTGGGCTCCCGTCGTCAATCACCGCTACTGGTCATACCAGTAAACACCATGCTTCTGAAGCTGGCGATGATGAAGTCGTCGATACAATTCTATCTGGAGTTGATGAACGCGTCAACGCATCTGTGACTTGGCGAGGGAGTAAATGCGTTATGCAGGAGATGTGTGGAAGAAGGAGAGAATAGAGGAGAGGAAAGAGGGGGGGGCTTATACTCTACGAAATCGTGCCTCAGGACCACACAGCCCGTCACGAGATTTAGAGGTACTCTCCAGAAGACATGGTGGTTGTATCTAAACAGGAACCAATAAACCAATACCAGAGTCAACGCGAAGCGAAAAGGCTAAGATATATTTGTGATGAACTGCAAGTCACCACTCCATTACCATGAGTTATGAATACTTTACTCAGTCCTTTATACCCATGTATAACAGCCATAATAGCAGCTGAGTGTGCAATATATGTTTCATTGCAATTTACTCATTGAAATGTTCTCTCAAAAAATGGTAAGATGGCTTGGAGAAGGTTACCCGGAGGGGTTTGCAACTGCTGACGTTGACAATTGTCAACAAGGCTGATTATTATATCCCCGCTTCACGGAAGGACATGGAATTGTCATGGTGGGATGGGACAGGAATGTAGCAAACAAACTACATGCACGATGCGGTACTCGGCAATGTGTGAAGACGGGAAGTCAAATGGAGCCGGACATGCAACACTTCGGCTTCCTGCATATGGATATCCGCCTCTCGGCTGGTACTAGTTATGATTCTAACGCTGGTAAGCTGGTTGCTGGTAGGCTACGATTGTCTCGGCCGCAAGCAGTCCAAGTTGCCTGTCATTAACAGATTCAGATAAATTGGTGACATGGTAGGAGACTACGTAGATCATGAACGTATTACACTTCATACGGCTGACAGAAATGGAAGAACCGTGGTTGAGGGAGCGGAAGGACGGGCCCGCTCGTTGGCCCGAACCTTGTTCTTGTTCTTGTTCTTGTTCTTGTTTCTTACGGGAATGCCGCATGTAACATCAGCTTACTGGAGGCACTACTGGGCCGGGAATGGGCGCGAAGAAGATGTTGATGAATGGGCGATTGTGTCCATAGCAAAAAGTAGAAAGTATGGTAGCATATGGAATATCTCCTTCATCCGTCCTCGTTACAGTGTATTTGGGGGGGGCTCGCATTCATAAGTAGACGTCAGACTTGGATGCTTCGAGCAAGCTATTAACGGGTTCTATTGCGGGGATGATGGTGATAGCTCAAGATCTCAAAATTATAAATGCGAGATAATACTGCCTGTGTAGATTTTGCTTGAATACAATAGTCATCACCGCTGGAAGGCAAGGACCTTGGTAATAGGCCTTGCAGGGTCCATATCAAGTAACTAATCCATCTATTTATTCATGGTTCGCTGTTCCAAGGCTTCCCATTGATGAATCTGCTGTGTTAGGAAAGAGCGACCGGGGGAGACAGAACTCGAATACGACTGAGGTGCCTTGGTTTAGAAGTAAACCCGAAGAGAAGAGGACACTTTGACCACAACCATCATTAATCTCTCACTCTGTCCAGATGCGTTAGCTCGCAGCCAGATATGCGGCTGAGCTATAAGCTAACTAGTAGTTAAGCTGCCCGCGGGACAAACGTAAGCCAACAGAGACCGAATACACTGGTTCTGGCCTGGTCGCTTGCATGCGATATTCATAGCATCTGTTACAGATCGAGATCGCATCCGATGCTGGGCACCAAGCGAAGCGGACATTCCGATGCAAGGAAAGGCCAGACAAACAATAAGACCACGCAACTGCAAGAGGGGTAATGTGTTCATCCGCTGGGAGACATTTCGCCCCATTAACAGCGTGCCAAGAGGAGGATTCGCCAGGTCAAACAGTCCCCATAGCGGGGTTTTCCTGGGATAAGCCACACGACAGGTTTTGGATCCGCGGAATACAAAGCGCTGCCAGCCAACGGTCTCCCAAACACTCCAAAGTTTCTTTGTTTGCCTGAGGCACTCAGCCCTGTCAGGGGCATTTCCAACGTCTTGGCCAGCAAGACAAGAAGTTTGAAACACAGCCACTCCGCCCGGAATCGCTCAGTCCAGAAACCCAGTGTTGTCAATCAGCCTTATGTCATTCTGTCGGCTCTGATTCACTTGCCAAGGGATTATCCCGTGGGGCGTCGTTGCGCCCAGTGACAGTCAGCCCAACAGAAGCCCATGGACGACGCATCTGCGACCAGCCGGATCCAGCACCAGCCGCAAATGCTCATCGATGACAAGCATGTCGCCATTCCATTTCCAACGCACAGCCGGGGGGCATGACATGCACCAAGCGCCATACCAAGACTGCTGCCTAGGACGGTAGGGAATCGGACGACTGGCAATGGAGATGGAGCACTGTCTGTGGCTGAGATGAAGGGGGGAAGGACCCTTTCAGGGTCCACCGCTGACCTGTCTGCCAAGAAGCCTCATTGAGCACGCGGAGTGGGGGGAATACTGGCCCCAGAGACCACCATGAAACAATAATTGTCGATTCTATGGAGCAACAAGCCACAATAGTGGGAATTTTGGCGCCTTTCTGGGGCTAGCAACGGTGAACCGTCAAATCACCGTTCATGGTACTTCACTCCATACTGGGGTTGTTGCATAGCATTCCCCTATCCCAGGAAAGCCCCCACGAAAATAGCCTACCTACTTACCAGGTTGTCGACAATCAATCAATTGAGTGCTCAAGCCACTGGCAAATGACCTGAGGCCAAGTGTATGATATTCATGTACAGCATCTCTTGGTGACTGCGATGAGCCGACTCCACTGATGCTCGACGAGGTATAAAAACCCCCTCCATCCCAAGTCCAATCTTCTTCTCCTCCATCAACAAAACAGACCACAACCACAGAGCAATCAATCTCATCACACATTCATCCTCCATCCATTCTCTCATAACCTCTTTCACAACTCCATCACAATGAGCTTCTACCGTACCGCCGAGGACATCCGCGTCGAAGACGACCACATCCTGGTCGCTAACGTCGCCAACGAAGACGGAGATATGGTGGAATCTAGATTCGACCTTAACTCGTGCATCGGAAACGATGAGGGTATGTGATCTGTTACCAATATACCAGAGTGTAGCCATCTTCTACTTTGGTTATAGATAAGCTAACCATCTACACCCAACAGGTCGCTTCCTGTGGGGCGGCAACGACTTCGCTGGCAGCGCCGAAGACATCAGCTTCGCCATCGAGGGCGCGGACAATGTTCCCGTTCTGAGAGCCAAGCTCTCCAACTCCGAGGGCGAGCAGTTTGACGCTGATGTCAATCTGGCCGAGCACATCAAAAACAACAACGGTAACCTGGAGTACCAGGAGGAGTCCCTGTTGTAAGGGCGGATTGTATCATTGAGTGTATCATGGTAGACAGTTATCATGTCTTGATAAATTTATGTGGAACTATATGAAATACCATTACCTCTGAACAAGCAGCATGCTTCTATCCCAAAATAGAGTTCAAAGTTGTTTCTACCGCTTGCTTCAGTCGAACTTTCGTCTAATATTGTTAAAATTGCCCGCGTAAGATACAAAGTAGAGGTGTTACTTTGGTAAGAATCGCAAAACAGCCCACTCGTAGTCCTATCGCCCACCCTATAGAAGAAACTCCCATCCCTGGAAATCAACACTTCATCGATCCCGAACTCCTTGACCAAATTACCCAGTGTGTATCATGTTAAATCAGGAGAAACAAACTAGATAAAGCAAAAGTAATCGCCAACAGGTTTGAAAGATCAGTTTACCACGCGTGTCTCCCATCATTGACATCCAGATCATTCCCATTCCAGTCTTCATCGCCACTGAGCTCGTCGTCGAGGAAATCCCCCTCATTGTATTGTGTCTCAGACGGACGCTGATTGTCAATGCGGACCATCACAACATCACACATGCCTTGCCTCGCAGTCAGTGGTTTGTCGCTGGCCTCCCGAGATTGCTGCTTCTCTGCATTTTCGGTTTCATCATCGCCGGTCTCGGAGAATTTCCTCAGAGCAAGACGCGCGCTCTTGCGTTTAGATGGTGTCGAAAGCCCGCTATGTTGGGTGTCAGAGTGCGTATGAGTCTCCTCGGCTTGTGGGTTACGACTCTGATGGTTTACATCTGATTGCGGAGCGGCGCGAGGGATAGAACGCAGGTTCGGGTCCGGGGGTGGACTTCGTCGTAAAAACGTCTGCTCTAACTTTCCGATCCATTTTTCCCTAAAGGACGCACGATCTCGCCAGCCGATCTTGAGGATTGCACTGATCACAAGTCGTCGCAAATTTCGCAGTTCGGACGCTGCATCGATGAGCGTCCCAAAGAAGACCTCGGCTGTCGTATCGTCCCATTTGCGCAACTGAATCAATTCAATGTCCTGCAGCGTGGATGGCCAGGTTGGAACACCGGTTGACAGGTCAAGCAGGGCTTGAAAGTGGGGTTCGACGTCGTGATAGCTTGACGCATCATACATGGATATATCCATCTTGAACTTCTGGAGATTCTTGCAGGACTCTGCAAGATTCACAGCGAAGGCTAGGCTTAGATGGCGGTTATGTCTCAGATCTAAGATCTGTAGATGATGACCATGGGAGAAGAGAAATGAGCCGAGATTCATGGCAGTGACGTTGTCGCAATTGTTAATGGTGAGTGAAGTAAGTCCCATGGGCAAGTTGGGGAAGAGGTACTCGTTTACGATGGAACATTGTACAAAATCCAAGCGGCGCAGGTCTGGGAGTTCTCGTAGGGCTGTCGCGAGAACCACTTCGTTTTCATCGGAGCCCGACTCGTCACCATCCGCATCCTCTGAAGTCAAGTGCAACAATCGAAGTTCCTGGAGTCTATGAAATGCGGGCTGCAAGTGTTTTTCCAGCATTATAGGTAGCAACTGTCTGGTCTCCATGAAACGACTGTTCCATTCCCATGACCGTAGGTGTATTGAACTGGAGACCAGTGATGTAAAGAGAGAATCTGGGTATGTCCATCTCGACCTTGGGTTCAGCCAGGGGGAGCCGCCCAGAAAGTAATCTTCTTTATGGTAGAGACGCAGTGTTTTGACCTGAGGGGTTTGTTCAATTAGCCTTGACAACTCAAAATATCCCAGAGTCGGTCCGCTCTTGTAAAATAAAAGACTCTCAACGTCAACATGCAGTTCTTTGACCTTGCTAACGTAGTTAGTGGAAAGAGAGTCTTGGGGCTTAGCCAGTAGCTGTAGCAAAGCATGGGCCTTAGCTGCTGGCAGGAGGGGAGGACAATGATAGAGAGCCGCCAGCGCAGGTTCATGAAACGCATGACACATCAAAGCAATGTTCACGAGCCACTGGACGGAGCTATGCCTACTCGCGGTCTTTTCATCCATTAGTGGGCTCGCTGCACAGGAGAAGATATCAAAGAGTATGTGGTATGGGAGAGTTTGCCATGGTGGAATGACCCCCGACGTAACAATCGGCGTATTATCTTCCTCAACCTTCCTACGTTTTTTGAGCGGTCGGCCAAGCTCGATACGTCTCCGACCCGTGCGCTTCTCCACGTTCTTTGTCTGGGAGCGAGTCTTCACCGTTCGGTTGCGCGGGGCTCGTGATGGCGCAGGACGACTGTTCGTCTCAGTAAACGGGTAATTAATATGCTCAGGGGCGTCAATCGTAGGGACTACAGCCTCCGGCTCATCATTGGTGGCATCAAAGTCATCGTCAGTGGATTCCTCACGGTAGGATTTGGGCATGCGAGCTGAGTTGCGGGGGCGCAGCGAAAGCGACAAGCGCCTCGCTCGTTCCTCGTCTGACTGGGTATCTTCGTCATCACGACCTTCGGAGCTGCTTTCTTCATGGTAGGATTGGACTTGGGTGCGACTGGAACGGATGGGACGAGACGATCTCGATGACGGGGCCATGGCGGGACGAGTGAACTGATTTGATAGTAGGCGGTGTGAGTGACCACAGGGAGTGGCAGGCGGCACAGGAGCTGTTGCTGCTAGTGCGGCTGCTACTAAGCTCCAGGTGGTGTACGGTAGGCGGGATGCAGGGGAGAGGATCGCATTTCATCTGGATGAACACCAAGGAATATGAGAAGATATTGTGAGAAGAGCAGGTAAAATCTGGAGGGGAAAATAAACATAGGCCGTAGGAGAAAGAAAGAGGAGGTGAGTTACGGAGTAGTGAGTAGGAAAAGGAAAGAATGATGTCGCCGTTCCAGGTCCATCGCAGCTTCCCAGTTGGGGAAGGCGGAAAGGCGGACAGGCGGGAGGCGGGAGGCATTATCGATAAGGGGGTTCGGCAGATTCACTAGTGCCTAAGTAGACTAGCGGGGGAGACATGTGACGAGTGTGACGGCGTGACAGGACCAGGCATCAAGTTCCCCCGCCCTGAGGCCACAACGCTAGACTATAACAGGCATCGCAGCATAGGCCTGAAGTCCCGAAATAGAAACAAGTCAAGTCAGCTCCTCCCAATCGAGTTATCACCGGCTTTCTTTAAAGCGCCGCCGTCGGCCAGCCACCTTCTCCTCTTTTTCTCCTCCCCCTTCCATTTGGCGCCTGGCGACAATGCTCTGTCGGTCGAATCTTCGTCGCCGTCGTCGTGGATTGATGCTTACAATCCCGAGCGGGTATCATCTTTGCTTGTTCTGACACTTGCGAGGAAAACAACCCCCCGAACTCCCCTAAACCATCGATTGTTTCCCATGCGCACTACTCGTCATTGGGCTGGTCCCTAATTTTACCCGTGCGGTTTGCGATCTGATAGGGTCTTACGACGTCGGCGCGTGCTGGAAAGAAGATCTGCCCTATCTCATCTCTCTTCGAGTCAAAAGCTAAATCCATATGATACTACTTACTCCTCCACCTTCCCTCCTATCCTTATTATTATTCTGATTATCATTATCATTATCGTTACTACTTCCTGTGTTTACCATTGCACCAACATCTCTCTATTGAATATATAGAATCGCTTTCCATCCGGCGATTTTCTCTCCTTTCTTTTTCCCTTTTCTTCCACATAATCACAGTGTTTGCTGTTTGCTTGCTTTCTGTCAAAAAAGAACCTTCAAGATGGAATCTTCCTTTCCCAACGTGATGAACCAACCTGTGCCGCCGGAACGGACTGAATTAGGGCCTCCATCCATGGTCATCCAACAGTACGCAAGGTATCCTCCGGCTCTGGAGCCTGGTTTACATAGCGCTTCTCCCATAGGCAGTGCTCGCACTCACATAGCTCCCTCAAAGTCTCCACCTCTGGCGCGCAAAGCTACCCCGCGCAGTCTTCAGGCATCGCCAACCGGCCCACGGCCGATAGCGCCGCCTCCTCCACCTCCTCCACCTGCAATGGTGGCGCACTCAGGACCCTCGATCTCGCCTCCAATGTATGATTCTATTCGTCCACGGCCGCCACGGGAGTCGATGGACCAGACAGAAACACGATCCCTGCCATCTCGCGATCTGACTGACAGCTCCATTGATGACGCCTACATCATGTTTGTCTTCTATTGCAATCCAAATGTCCCTTTATCCGTGGATACCTCAGAGCTCCGCAAGAACTTTCGCTGCCCACCCCGGAGTGATGGCAAGAGTTTCAGTATATTCGCATTGTGGGAGCTTATTCGGAAGCTAGATAGTAAGGAGCTAAAGACATGGATACAACTGGCGATCGAGCTGGGGGTAGAACCGCCTTCCTTGGAGAAGAAACAGAGCACCCAGAAGGTCCAGCAATATGCTGTTCGGCTCAAGGTTTGTCGCTTATGTTATTCCGGACAGAATATGTGGCTAGTGGACTAACCAATCGCTAGCGCTGGATGCGCGCAATGCACGTTGATGCATTTTTCGAGTATTGTCTTGGTCACCCGCATCCCTATTACACCCACCTTCCGCCTGCCAATGTGATCAGCGACAGCCGCGATGGAGTACCACTGGAAGAAGATCTTGCGCTACGGGCTCTGGTTCCGCAATGGAGGCCGAAAAGGGGCCGCAAGCGAGCTGAGGAAGAAAACGAAAGACTAGCCATGGCGAAAAGGCCCCATCTCGATCCAATTATGGGCGTGCTGCAGCCAGGGCCATTCCCAGGTCCTCCAACACCATATCCATCAGGTGCGCTGCCATTTAGCACCTTCCCTGACGAGATGGGGTCGCATGATCCGTGGATGGGCAGCGCACCTCCATTCCCACCGGAAGGGACTTCTGAGCCTTCGTCGCAGTCGAACCAGGACCTGCGGTGGCGACCTATCGAACGAGATTCGTCCCCGGGGAGTTATCCGCATTCTGCTATAGCACCCAGGAGCCAGCATGAGTCTGAAGTCTTCATTCAGCCTGCAGAGCCGCGCTCAGCGGTCACAATGTCTTCTTCTGGGGAAAAGGCGCGACCTAAACGACGCCATGGCCCGGCAGTGTCATCTGCCTGGCCTAGTAACACCAGTAGCAATGGAAAGACCAGAGGTCGGCCACCAAATCGAGGAACTGTCTCTGGACCATTCTCCTCGTTCCCAGTCAATCCGAATCGCACTGATCCATCCCATTTACCGGGTCCAGGGCTTCGGAACTCCCCTGCTATGCTCCTCGATCAGGACTCTGCCGGTCGATTCAATCACTCCCCTTTCCAGCAGTCCCCTACGCCGTTCCATTTCGGTCCCAAGCCAGATAAATTACAGCTTCAGGTACCGCCTCATGCCGGCACACCTGTCCGTCTGGCAACCCCTCCTACCCTAATGGTCAACAGTATCAACAATGCTCCTGGGTCAACGAAATTGGAGGGACAAGGTCCGCAGCGTAACGGTACTCTGGCCCCTCTAAACGACTTCATGAGCAATGTGGGCGTCACCAACCCATCTGCCTACGCGAACCGCAATAGCGTACCACATGCGGATATATCTTCCGATGATGTTGTGCGTGCACTGTCAAGTGAACTTCTTCGCGGAAAGACCACCGGTCGGCCTGCTCCTATTAGCACCGAAGAAGCCCGGGCTCTAGCAATGTCTGTAGTGTCCAGCTTGACCACTACATATGCCAAGCTACCAGCCGGCTTGGCGGCGCTCATGTCCGCCTTGCATCTTGGGCTCGGACAACAATTTGGCTATCCAGGGGTGACGGACAGCTTGATGACTGTGAACATCAAATCAGAGCCTGCTGTAACCTCAGGCACACCAAGCACCGACGGGAGCCCCAACTATGTGTACACCATCTCTCATGAGTACAAGCACGGACTTCGGTTCTCGACGAAGGTTACGTACGGAGACCTGAGCATCAGCACCCCGACTCCGGACAGTCACAAGCTGGACCCTACGCCCCGGGTAACCGAGGAACTGGAAGCCAGCATCGCAGAAGCCGACAGCATGACAGATGCAGAATTTGAAGTGGATGCGGAGAATTCCACTCCCGACGCAACGTGGAAACAACGCTACCTCAAGCTCCGAGCGCAGGTGCAGCGAAAGGAGCGAATGCTGTCGCAATATAAGCGCAAAATCCTTGAGTCTGTGATGGCAGACATCTAAGCTCTGTGAGCACTGGTCGCTCACAGAGAAGTACCCTTTGTGGTCGTCTCATAATCCCCTCCCAAGCCCCCTCCCTCGATTTGTTGTGATACCCTATACAGTATATTCCTATGTAAATTGTCGAGGTCCACCTGAACACACTTATAAAACTTCATTTTCTTCTATGCTCTTGGTTGTGTGTCTGTTTGTCTGTTGGCTGGAGCCAAATGGCGCTCTCCTGCTGTTTGTTGGTTTCGGTTCGGTCTTCTTTACAGATACCCCTTGAGCGAACTTGTCCGATCTGCTTCACAGCCTGTTAGGTAGTATAGAGTATCTTGATACCATCAATGTTTAGTTCATATTTGCAGTTATTGAAACCCTATGCAAGTCCTGGAGTCCATCATAATATCCTGTCGGAGTATCGCATGATTCGACATCCATCCTTCATCGCCCAACCTAATAACAAGCAAGCCCGCAAGCAAAAGTCACAGCGCATCCAACCATCCTTCTGCCCCATCAATGATCACTCAGTAACTCATCTTTCCCTAAACCTGAATGCATCATCCACCAAACCGACCAATCAATCATGTAATTCATAGCAAAGAAAGCCAAAGCCCTCAAGCCTCATCCACCTCCACATCATCACCCTCAACCCCCTCCTCCTCACCATCCACAGCCTCCTCCTCCTCCTTCACAGCCAACTCCTCACCATCACCATGAACCGGATCAGAGAGTCCCTCCTCCCTCAAAGCCGCCTTCACCTCCTCATCCTCCTCAGTCTCATCATCGTCTTCCTCCTTCTTGATCCCAACGCCAGCATGCTGTTTCTTCTGCATCCAACTCTCAGCCCTAGCGACAGCCATCTTCTTCAACCCCTTAGCCTTCTTCGATGCATCACTGATGCCATCAGCCTTGCGCTTTCTGCCCTTGGTAGGGGTGGATGGAGTCGTGCTCTCTGTAGCGGTAGTGGTGCTGGTACTAGCCCCGGTCCGCTTCTTAGCGGGCGCGCTGTTGGCAGAGGGGAGTGAGCCGCCTGAGCTGTTGATGCCATGCGATTTGAGGAGGCGTTCGTAGCGCTTGGCTCTGTTTGTATGTAGTGGTAGAAGGTTAGTGGGGTATTGCGCGTAGTATAGTACTCGTGTTTATTTGTGAAGTGTGGAGGATCATGCGATTAAAATCATATGGAGGTTGAGGAAATATATATTTCAATAGTATGTGTGTGTATGAATGTGTATGTGACTGAGTTGGGAAACTGAAGGGACAGGATGATAATCAACGTACGCAGCGGCCTTGGTGATGATATTGCATTCTTGTGCGACGACGGTGAAGTCAATCTGTTTGATTGTTATATTAGTCTGGTTTGCTCTGGGAGGGTATGATGAGATAGAACGTGCCTTGCCGCTGTTAGAGTGGCGGATGCAGCTGAGGAGGAATTGAAGCTGCTCTTCCGGGGTGATGCGGTTGGGCTTGGATGGGGTAGTGGTGGTAGACATGTTGAGCTGGGTTTATTTTTGCTCGAGTCAGGTTGTAAAAGGGCGAGGGATGAGTGGATGTAAGTGAGAATCTTCTCGTTTCTTGTGATCGTGGACTCGGTCGAGTGTTAGGGAAGATGATCGCTTGGGAAAATGGGAACGGTGGATTGAGGAATAAGGGCAGTAGAGATAGAGTAGGAGGATGGAAGGAAGTAGTCAGAAGGAAGAGAAGGAGAGGAAGAAGGTGGGAGGGCAGTAACACTGAGACGAGCGGAGGGTTGAGGAGATGTTATTAGCGGAGTCACTGCTGCCTTCGCTTAGGTTTCTTGTGAATAAATGAGATATTTGACATACGTCCGAGCGTCTCAGACTGGGAGGTGGAGAAGTGAAGAGTCTCTAGTGAACAGTGATAGGATACTACGCTCTTGCACTTCTCAACAAATACTATGACGGAGTGGCTAGGCAGTAGGTCAATTCTCCCATTTAACAGGTATTAGTGCTCTAAGGCTACAGAACCCTCCCAACCAACCCAGCTGTTGAGAATCTGTTAAGTAGAGATTGTAGAGTAAACTTCCCAACCCCGGTAACAACGCAAGCCCTGCAATGTAATAAGGAAATACAAAATGCGTTGCGTCAATCTCCACCCCTTCCAGATAGGCCTCCTTAAAATTCTTCGCGCTAAATGGACCTTCCACGACTATGTAGACCAAATGAAGACAATGAAATGAGCATACTATATGGACTCAGTTGTTTGAAATCCAATTAAGCGCTCAGCAAAATCGCGCGTAGAAGTTCACGCCGTAGCACACTCCATGCCACCATCCGGGGTATTGTCTTCCACGAGATTGTCTTCATCGTCTTCGTCTTCCTCCTTCACAACAACAGCCGACTTAGCCCCGCACTTGCGGCCCTTAGTCCCCGACTTAAGCGTACCAGTGGCAGGAATGGGCTTCGAAGTAGTAGCCTTCGCTCCCTTACGCGCGGCGACTTTCCTGCCCTTGGGCTTGACGGGAGTAGGCACGTCGGAGCCAGACTGCTCTGCGACGCCATCACCAGCCTCGGTAGCACCTGCAGCGCCTTTATCTTTATCGCCATTGGCACCTGCACTCTTGAGTACGCCAGAGCCGGACTTGGCCTCAATACTGTTCAAATTGGGGCGCTTGCGAATGGCACGGAAACGGTTGCCGACTGAAGCAACATTGCTGTAACCCATCATGTCTCCAACCTTGGTAAGATCGATCTGAAGATAGCAAATTGGTGTTGTTAGAGCCTATATCTGCGAATGGGAGAGTATATTACCTGCTTGTCGTCCCCCATGCACTGCAGACAGGCGAGGAAGAACTGCGCGTCTGCATAAGGGATTTCTAGACCGGCGTTGATGGACTTCGCGGCCTTGGATTTCGTGGCCTTATCCATGGCGAAGGTTGAAGTATTCGGTTTTCTAGATGGTATAATGTAGAGAGGTTGTAGGTTAGATGATTCAGATATGAGAAGTGAGTAAAAGTAAACGGGCTAATCACCAAGATGGAAAGGAGATGAAGAGAGACCGTTCGGGTGGTGAAGAACAGAGACAAGTGAGAGATCAAGCCACAAAGCCCCACCGTATAAACACGCCAAAATGTGAGATGCCTCACAGAGCAGTTCGCTACTATTTCAGGTTAATCGGCGAAGCCAACTCCCGGTCCACTCTCCCAGTGTAGCTGGTAATATCTGTTGGTGGTGGTATGAGGGAAAAGTGAAGCGGGTTATAAGATGCTACGCACCATCAATGCCAAAACTACCGCCCAACTGAAGAATAACTTCATAAGCAAAAGCAATATCATATTTCTGCTATCAGGATAGGTTCAGCAAGGGACATCGGTCCTTGTGATCGTTTGTCGAAGCCAGCAACAAATCCCCAGAAAACCCGCTTCCAGATCCCACAAGGACCGAGTTCTACCTGCCACTGGTTATCTCAAATGCAGAAACGAGAATTGAGACTGATGTTCATCAGTCCTCAATGACAGTAATATCCGACTTTCTGTCCGATAATTCCTCCTTGGCCTCCCTATCTACACTCTTGCCTTGGTCGACCGGTTCTTCTTTGATCTCGTCCAGCTTCTTCTCCTCGTCTTCTGGCTCAGACTTATAGGCCTCCCAGCCAATTGAAGCCATAGAAGTTGGCAAGTACGGCTGCTCATGATTCTGCTGCTGGTAGAAACTACCTGCAAATCCTCCCATCGGTGTGTACATGTTGTATTCATCCATACTGTATCTGTGCGGGTAGTAGAATCCCCAAGGATATGCCATATGGGGGAAGAACGGTCCCGGATGCATGGCATGAGGAGGAGCGAGAGGTATATCTGCCATACGAGGCATTGTCTCACCGTAACCTTCCTCCTTGACCTCCTCCTTGATTTCCTCCTTAATGGGGACGAAAGGTTCAAAGTCAGGGTAAGAAGTCGCCGGCGCCGTTGTAGCCCCTGCCCTACTGGAGCTAGCTCTGGCTGACCTTCTGTTCTCGACTCTCTTAGGGCGCGCCGCTTTCTGGTTGGGCCCTTGATTTTCCAGCTGGCCTTTGAGCCGCGAGTACCGCATTCTTGCAGCATGCCCATTGGAGATATTCAGCTGCGAGGCAACCAAGGCCCAGTCGATCTACTCAGTTGTCAGCTACTATTACTGTCTCCCAAAGTTTCATTCACGAACCGTTCTCAAGTCCAACTGTTTCATAATGGTGTACAAGAATTTCACAGCCGGCTCATCGACTGACATCATAGACTTGGTGCGTCTGTAGTTGGAAGCGGTGGACGTAGCCGATGATGGATTTGTTGGAGATGCGAAATCATTCTCGGCTTGATGATTCATGGTTAGGTCGGACTTCAGAGTACCTGCTATGCCAGAAGCACTCATGTCAGGGAGGACCACTCATAGGGGGATATGTGAGGAGGGGACGTACCAGACGCACTCAGCTTGACGGTGGTTTTGGTAGGAGTTGGGCTCCGGCTTTCCATCGCCTCAACTACTCCAACGTACATATGTGAGTGTTGGTGACCTCCTGTTCAAGGACAATGGAATATGAAGTGTTCACTGTGTGAGAAAGATGTTGGAGGTGAATGATGAGAGACGGATGAACATGGCTTTGGACCTGATACTTATAGACCTACATTCCAGTACCGGATTAATTTTCGGTATCTCCTTTGTGAGTAAATTGAAGTACTGTATTCATGCTTGTCGTGAGGGCTCCACTTTGTTTCTGACATAGACAGGGTATGTGCAGTTAGGCATTGGCTCCATACAGATGCCTAGCGCCCTGTTCCTGTAAATGTCACAGAATACCGAGCTTGATTGGTGCTATTCACCCGTGCATGCGGGCTAGTAAGTCCCGCTGCTGGCACAGGATTGGGAGACTGGGTGTAGCCCACCAGAAAACAAAGCTAAGGTTGGGTCTAGATGCACTCTAGGCAGTCGGTTCTGGGTAGTCCGTCCATGTTCTGTGAATACAGACAAGGTCGAGGTCCAGATCTCCCATTTTTAGTAGGTGTTTGGTACCAGATATATGGGCTCGCTAAGATATAATTGTACTTGTGCAAGATGGAACTGCGCAATTGAATTGCTATCCCAATAAGAGTGTGTATCATGTCATATCTCATGGTGAGATGCTATTACATACTACTGATATCTCCATGAAACTGGATTGGGAGATATGGCAGAGTATATACCGAAATATTCACCAGCCAAGGATAACTGGTAACGCGTGAAAGCTACTAGTAATCAAAGGGTCTATTTGTGGCTCTACTTTGCCATTGGAAGTTTCTCGAGACAGCTGTACCTGGAACATTATCTCCAAACCCTACTTGTCCTGTCACCTTTAGACTTTACATGCTTTTACACGTATATTATGACAACCTTTATGTCTGAGTAGGCAATGCAGGCACAGATAGCTGCATGATAAATTATACTAGTAAATTGATTAAATATTCCGGAAACGTACCTCTGCCTGTAAACAAAAGTGGATGATTTATCTTTCCATGAAACACCAATCACACCAAAACAATTAGCAGGTAGTACCGATGTCTCGTTCTATTTTTATATGCCAACTAGACTTACGGAAGATGCCGTGGTTCTGTGCATATTCGCGTGGCTCTCTCCGCGATAACTAGTCACTACTAGTACTTCTCCTTGGGAGAAGCCGCCAACCGTACGGTTATTTCCACAAGGGTCAAATCCTACACAGTGAATACTCACAGGAAGGATTCAAACCTAGATTTGGTGTCACTGTTGCCTGTTCAACCATGTTTTCCTACTGTTTACTCGATCGTGGATTTCCAACTTCAGCGATGATGTCGACAGTGGGTCCTGACTAATCCCACCACCGCAATACCCCTCTCGGCATACAAGGTGCAGATATTCTGCTTCGGTATATCATTTCTCTTTGCAGGAGTTACTAAGTGAACAAGATGTCCTTGGTCGCAATAGGTGCATGCTATGTGGATACAATCCTAACGTTGGTTGGCATCCTCTACTGCTAGTTCCCAACTTTTCAGTAGCTAACTCTTCGTATCAGAACACCCCACTATCCCGGAGAAGATGATAAGCTACGAGCTTCCAGCATCTCTCATCGGAGGGGAGGTAACTGTCCAAACTCTCTGGAAGTCTTGAAGCAGTTAACAACGAATGACTCTTCAACCACTGATGTCTCCCTGAACCTGATTGCTGTCCTACCTGCGAAGACGTCTACAGCTGCCCAAGAGATTCAGTCAGCATTCAAGCCCCACGTTGACCTGTCTCATTGTATCTTTCGAGAGGCCTTCAATGAGCCTGCCTCAAGTTACATCATCAAGAGTGAATCGTCTGGCAGTCGTACCATTGTCAACTACAATGAACTGCCTGAGATGACCGTGGATGAGTTTACCCAGATTGCCGGCAACCTCACCAACCCAACTTGGTTCCATTTCGAGGTTTGTCATTACATTTATGATGCATTCTCCGGAGCTAACAACTTCCTTAACAGGGTCGGATACCTGACGTGACTTTATCATGTATCCGATATCTCCGTCAGCGGTACCCATCCGCGACTATCAGCGTCGAGGTTGAGAAGCCTGGACGCGAGGGTTTGCAGAACCTAGCAGAGGAAGCTGATGTAGTGTTCTACTCGAAGAGCTGGGCTCAAGTAAGGGACCCTTGATCAAGGAGTCCAGATCATGCGACCCTCTAACCACCGACTCGCAGGGAAACGGATATCACACTGCTGAAGAATGTGTTCGGAAAGAATCGACACTGACACGAAAAGCGTATGGTTCTTGCTGTATTTTACACATTGAGTCTAAGGGTGCTAATTTAACCAGGTCCTTGCTGTGCTGCACTTGGGGTCAAGACGGTGCTGTGGCTTTTGAGCCCAAGACACAGACTTCAGTTCATAGTCCTGCATATTCTGCAGCAAAATTTCAAGTCATCGAGTAAGTCGGCTATGTTTTCATCACTCTCTTGGTCCGGATTATTGTTTGTACCCTTGCGGCAATTGTTGTTGGCTATTAACGATAGTTTCTAACATTAAACAAGCCCGATTGGCGCAGGTGACACTTTTATAGCCGGTATGCTATACGCACTAATTTGTCGAGGAAATAAATGGAGCCTGTCCCAGAAATTGGGATTTGCCAATCGACTTGCGGGTATGAAGGTCTCCCAGGAGGGGTTTTCAGGGCTTGCAAGAGCCTTGGAATCTTTTCCTTAGAGACGTTGTGTATTGTTGCAGAGAGTAATTTTGCAGGGTAACAAGCAGTGAGAATATGTCATGGTGGGCTCGAGAGTAGGAGAGCAAAAACCACTGCGAGTGCAGCCGTTATGTTTCGTGATGAACTAAAAGCAATCATATAAGCTGCAAGATTAGCAACTTATAAGCATATCGTGCATATCATCGTTGAGGCGATAAACTATTAACATGATTGTTACGATCACACGTGATAAGAATCTAGATTCAACTGTAGGAAAAGGTTATTGTCACGTGATTAGAAGAACATGTATGCGGAAGGCGGTCGCAGCCAAAAATTATTCTGCCCGCAGCTTTTTCTAAATTTGCGGGCGATCAACAGATTCGGAGTCTCCAAATCCCTACAACCCATACACCATGGCATCTGTTTACAAGACTATTTCGAAGAAGGCAGCTCGTCAGCTCGCCAAGGAGGAGGAGTTTGATGAGGAGGATGTCGAGATGGAGGAACTTCTCGACAATGCCGACGACACCACCGACAGTGAAAGCGATGAAGAAACTACGACCGAATCGGCCAAGAAGCAGCTCGCTCAGGGATTCATGCCCAAGACTCGTGTACTGATGCTGACCTCCCGAGGTGTGACATACCGGTATGCTTAATGTCTTCGTCCAGATGTTATATGTGAAATGCGAATGTGATGCTGATATTTTCTGTTTGTTGCAGCCATCGACACCTGCTCGCCGACCTTGCGTCTCTGCTCCCTCACACTCACAAGGAAAGCAAACTCGATACCAAGAAGAAGACCGCTGGATACAACCTGCTCCTTAACTCTCTCGCCGACCTTCACTCCTGCAACGTAATTTTCTTCCTCGAGGCTCGTAAGCAGGGTCAGGACTTGTACCTTTGGCTTGCTCGCCCTCCCAACGGACCGACGATCAAGTTCCACGTCGCCAACTTGCACACAATGGCCGAATTGAATGCTGGTTTCAGCGGCAACTGCCTCAAGGGTGGCCGTGGTCTTGTTGTTTTCGATCGCTCTTTCGACGAACAGGGTCCGCTCATGAGCCAACCCGGCAACGAATACCGGGGTCTGATCAGAGAGATGCTGCGTGGGGTCTTCTGTGTCCCTAAGCGTGGTGTTAAGGGCATGAAGCCGTTCATTGACCGCATCATTGGTGTCTTTGGTGTGGACGGCAAGATCTGGATCCGTGTTTACGAGATCCGCGAGTCTGAGGCTGGAAAGAAGTCTGAGGATGGTGCAGATGCCAAGCCCGCTCCCAAGAGCAAGGATGGTCAGCCGGAGGTTTCTCTGGTCGAGATCGGCCCCCGCTTTGTTCTTACGCCTATTGTCATCTTGGAGGGCAGCTTTGGCGGTCCTGTCATCTACGAGAACAAGGAGTACGTGAGCCCGAACCAGGTCCGTCGCGAGGTCCGCATGAGCAAGGCTGCTCGCTACGCCAAGCGCAGAGATGTGCAGACCGACCGGTTCGCGAAGCGGTCGACCCTGGGACTGGGAGAAGGCGAGAGGAAGCCGGATGCGCTCGACACGAGGCAACTGTTCAAGTGATGGATTCCCGTTTTGTTGGTTCTTTCTGTTGTTTTACGCCCTATTAGACTTGATATCCTCAAGGGATGTATATGTATTGATGCGAGGGGTACATGCATGGTCCTACTGGCGTCTGGTGTGAAATAATAATAAAAGTTTTGATGCTACGGTTCACTATTTTCTTGATCCCATGGATCTAATCATACTCTGTAGAATACACAGCCCGTAGACTTCCTGGGTGAATTGACATCGTTGCTATGGGCCTCGGTGATTGGTAAACGGGGAGAGGTCAGTCTTTCAGCTTTCCAAAAACGGGATGGCTTGCAGCAAGGGAGGCATTGAACTAATGTGCTGTATGTTCTCAAGCTATATGTCACAATTTGACTTAGAGTACGGAGTAGCTGGTGAACCAGTGGAGCAATGGCGCATCTGCGGAGGAGCGTCGGTCTGGCTGGAAAGCGGAATGATGAAGGGGATCCTGTCAAGTGACTTAGCGGCGGGTCTCCCTTTGCCTGCCCCGGATTTCCTCAGCGCAACTGCACCCTTTCGCTCGTCATCATGGCATCCCTTTCGCAATACAGCCCTGGGTGGTTGCTGGGTGCTCATGCACCTTCTTCCACAATGGCCTCCACTCTATCTTGCTTCCACTGTGTTTTGATCACCCCCAAGGGCGGGGTCGCGACCTAGAGCTAGATCGTGATCGCGACGGCGTTGACTCACTACAGCGCCGAGGCTAACACTGCCTAAGACTCGCAATTGAACAATATAACTCTCTCCATACAATTTGACCCAAGTTAACTGTACCAGGTACGCGTGGTCGGTTCATAAGACCTACTAGTGTACTCCTTATTTGCTGACGCCTCTAGATCTTTCAAACCATTGAACCATGCCCTTCCATCAATTGGCCACGGAGCTATTGCTCCATATATTTCGCTCATGCGATTCTGTCACCGATGTTATGAACCTTGCAATGACTTGCCGGCGACTTCATACCGTCTTCCACCGGTCCAATAAGCTACAAATCCTCGTTGATGTTGCCGAGTCTGAGTTCGGTCCATTGGATGATATCATCCAGATCGTCACACAGAATACCAGCCAACGTGCCCACCTATTTCGTACCGCCCCCATAACCAACTCCCTCCTTAAACAAATAGTCCAGATCGGGCACGTGGCCCAGAAGTGGGAAACCATATATCCGGTTAAGAAATGGAAGACCGATTTTGAGAATCGTCGCTCGCTGGATGATGATGAGCGGTTCCGTCTCCGCCGTGCAATCTATCGTCTCTGGCTGTACCATCGAGCCTTTCATACGGAGTCTTACAGCCGCTTTAGCCGCACCCTTCCACATATCGTTTCCGAGCGTGCCCAACTCTTGCACAACTGGTCCACAGCCGAGCTGGCCGAGATTGAGGACGTGCGTTTGATCATCGGTGATATCGTACAAAACCACATCTGTCCCAGCAACGGGACCATCCAACGAAAGTTCCGAAAACGCTACCCGGAAAGTAACCATCAATTGACGTTCAATATCCATCTAAATTACCCTTCGAGCAGTAGTCCCGCTGGTGCACCTAGTCTGTTCGAGAAGGACGCCAATTCAGCCGAGCAGTATTTCCACACCGCGCACCCTAGCAACTTCACTGAATCGCCCGCTAAATACAAGTCCCGGTTTCGGAACGATTACTTCCATGACCCTGGTTTTGAAGGTTGGGGTGACGAGATCCCACATTACTATGTGGTGCAGGACATGCTGAAACTCGATCCAGGCCAGGTTATCTGGCTGCGGGAGCATGCACCTCTTAAAGAACAGGTGGAGACCTATGTACGCTCCTTTGGGGACTGGTTCCGCGACAATGGCGAAACGTTTGGCGATACGCTGGAGTGGGTGATGAAGGAGCGGGGAGATGATATTGATGAGTTTCGAGCTGCTATTGCAGACCGGGAGGTTGGCGTGGTGTGGGATTGATGTGATGCAACTGTGTCTGTTTGTTTGCTGTCACACCGCGTAGCATATCAATTACTGTAAGAGACATGTTAGTGTTACAATAGTTAATGAGTGAGAACCATCAGCTGTGCGATGTTTAACATTATCCCTTGTGTGACTACTATCAAGTTTTCTCAAAATCTACTTACTCCGCACTGGTTGGTAACATTCATGAATGTCCAGTCTCTGACATACCCAGACATCTGATCTCACTTCGACAGTAGAGAGTATACCATGCACGCCAAGCAAACAACTGACTCACTGTCATCTGCTTTAAGTTACTATCCATTCTGACCCATCATCCCGTTCCTGACATCCAATTCCATAATAGTGCGTACAACAAAACAAGCTTAATTGCTCCTCTAATGGAGATATTATACCCTTCACCCCCTAATCAGCTCAATTTCTACATCTACCTACCCACAAACCAATTGTTTATCCATAAACCCGCGTGTCCAGACCCAGAGCCATAAGAGCAACCGCAGCTAGTAGATAGATAGCTACCTGTCAAACGGAACTCTATTCCGCTAATCAATAACTAGTCACTACCATTACTATCTATGTATCTCTGCTATAAGTAGGCTTCCCACACACCATATCTCTCAACCCTTAATACAATCAATCCAGCACGCAAGTCACTAATACGCAGCTTAAGTAGCCCCCAACTCACCAAAAAAGCAAAGCAGTCAGGTCAGAAAAAACAACCCCCTTCTCCTCGCCCCCTGATCAACCCAGTCTAAACCAGACGGGGAATAAATTCAGCCGCGGCGGCTAACAGTGGGTAGGGGTGAGTGGAGACCGCTGTGAAGGGGAAAGGAAGCACCTTTTGAAACCGAGGCGGTCTTACATAAGGAATTGCCTGAGTGGTTGGTTAGTACTACTTAGTAAGGATGAGTGGGGGCTGGAAAGGTGGCTGTGAAATTATGGAGATAGTTCATCTGTGAACTAGATATGTTCCCCTACATTGCAACTTATGATGGTCGAGTGAGTACCGTGTGTAGCGATGAGAGAAGAGAGGAAAGAGAGAGGAAAGAGAAAAGTAGCTGTGGAGCTCCGGGTCAAAAGTGGGTCGGGGGTGATGCCCGCATGGGGTTGGCGAATTATTAATGGCTAGTAACGGGCAAACCAACGGGCATCGGGCCCCATCCGAGGCGGCCAGAAGGGACGATTGCTTGCTTTGCTTCTCTTACGGGTCACTTTTTATTATTTTATTTTATTTTTTTTTTCTCATTTCTTCTTTCATTGCATTTATAGGCGAGTAATCTTAGCAAAACACACTGTGCATATCGAACAGACAATCCTGTAGAGCCACGGATAAGACGCCGAGGGGAAAGTGGGGAGATACAACAACATTCGTTAAACCAAATAGGGTTTTGGGTTTCCGTCATCAGGCAGACATCATGGGGGCAAAAGCAATAAGACGTTATTCAGATCAATTTCTCATCAGGTTAGAATATAGGGAAGAAAAAAGAGGAAAGGGGGTGGAGGAAATCAACAAGAAAGGAAACAAAAAGAAAAGGAGGCAAGTGATAAAAGGGAAACAGAAGATATAAAAGGCAAAGCGAACAAGGTGTCGGGAGAATGTGATGTCCAACAAACACCGCCGTACAATGTCCATGACCCCAGGTGCCATTCCTAACAACGTCCCTCTTGTGTATCATCTCCAGGAGGCTAAGTAACAGACAAAAAGAGAGTTCAAGACCGTTCAATTATCACATCACAAAAATAAAAAGTCGTTGCGGTTGACGTGTCACACATTCCCCGATCTCGTGGCCCCTTAACAGCATCCCTGCTTGGTCTTCGGGTCCTCCGACTCGTCGATCCGCACCATATCGCGGCGGTCGCCCAGAACGGTCTGGCCAGCATCACCGCCATCCAGAGCCTTGCTGGAGACGATGCGGTAGATTTCTGAAAGTAACCAGAATGTCAGCAAGCCGAAGTTCGTCTGGCAAACGGATTTACGGGGGCAAGTCTAACCTGTCAGGATGTTCTGGAAAGCAAGCTCGACGTTGCTGGCGTCAAGGGCAGATGTCTCGATGAAGGAGAGGTTGTTCTCGCCTAGTAGTATGTTAACACACCAGCAAATTCAACCCATGGGTCGCCATCGGCGGAAATTCCAACATACTTGCAAATTGCTTGGCCTCTTCCGTGGGCACAGCCCGCAGGTGCCTCAAATCACTCTTGTTACCAACCAGCATGATGACGATGTTGGAGTCGGCATGATCCCGGAGTTCCTTCAACCACCGGTTGACATTGTCGTAGGTCTGGTGCTTACTGATATCGTAGACGAGAAGAGCACCGACAGCACCCCGATAGTAAGCGGAGGTGATAGCACGGTAACGTTCCTGACCAGCAGTATCCCAAATCTGAGCCTTGATCGTCTTGGAATCGACCTGGATCGAGCGGGTAGCGAACTCGACACCGATGGTGGACTTGGAGTCCAGGTTGAACTCGTTACGGGTGAAACGACTCAAAAGGTTGGACTTTCCAACACCAGAGTCTCCAATCAGGACAACTGTTCAGAACAAACCGTCGTTGGTTAGCCGTGGTTCGCGAAATGCGGCCGACAATAAAGGCGACGGGATCGAGCGGCGACTGCGGAGACGGGAAGTGGCAACTTTACCTTTGAAGAGGAACTACCAAGTAGCCCGTTAGTTATACCGTTGCTTGGCAAGGGGTGCGAATGGGAGAAAGAGGATACTCACATCGTACTCGTCGTTAGCCATGAGGGGTGGTTTGCGAGAGCTCGCTTAGCTTTGTTACACGTAAGATCTAAAGGACTGGGAAGGGAGACGACGTGGTCGAGCTTGGAGGGGAGGTTTGGAGGCTCGTTGAAAGGAAATCCGGGCAATAGAGTGTGTCTGACTTTCTGAGAGGAGGGGCGCAACGTTGTCAGCTTTCAGGACCACATCCAAGGGACAGAGGTACTCGGGGGAAGCGAGGAGAAGGGATGTTTAAAAGTAACCGACGGGAGGCGGGAACGGAGGAACTTACCGATGAGTGTAGGGGGAGGCAGGCACCGGGGCAGGGAGATTAGGAGGTTATCCAGACTGACTTTCTCCCTACGGATTCCCGTCCGTCGTTCGCAGTGCCGAGTGCACTGTCGCCCCTTCGGGCCTAGCGCCGGATCACGTGCGCATATGCAGGTGGGCGGCGCGAGGACTTCAGTCCTTGATCTATTGATCAATTATTGTAAGTATCCTGTTGGGGGAGATCGCAATCCACACGGACAGCTCCTTTAGGTGCACTGTATGTGTCCGTAAGTGTGTGTTTGTGTGACCTGGTTGTTCTCCATCCCATGATCGGTCTTGCAGTTCTTCCGCTGTATGTTTGCCGTGCGCACTTACCACTGCGAATCTAATCTACATTTTGAATCGCGCTTACATGAGCAGCTGGCTGGCTTTAAACAACTACCTGTTCATTGGTTTCAAGTCCAGCTCACACGGCCCACTATGCTATGTTAGGTGGCTGTCCTGTAGCTTAATTGGCGTCTCTGGCTCTCTGTTGCGCCCTGCATTCCTTGGGCTCCACATATCAGAAAATCCTTACGCACCCAATTCCATTCAGTATCAGTGTTGCTGTACAATCCGGCAATGACAAGGAGGCAGGATGAGAGTGATGATGACATTTCCATCACCTCAACTGCGGCCAGCTCACAGGCGTCTGAGTATGATGTGGAAGCTATCCTAGCTGAGCACGAATTCCCAGACAGAAAGAGGTACCTGGTCAAATGGGCCAACTACCCTGAGTGGAGAAGTACTTGGGAGCCTGTGGATTCCTTCAAAACGGCGGAGACCCTTATCGACTGGCAACGCAGGAAACAGCAGATTGCAGAAGGGAAGCTTGAAGCGTATGACGTAGCCAACTGGGAGCTAAAGAACTTGAAACACCAGGAGGCAAAAGAGGAAAAGAGACGCAGAAGAGATGCCAAAAGGAAACGCCTTGGCTTACCCACGAAGGGCCCCGTGATTGAATCTGCAATCCCTCGCAGCAACTCCCGTGTGAGTGCAAGGCAACAGAGTACACAAACGCCGCCCACTTACACACCCAGCATTCGCTCACTGCCTTTCAAAAAGCAGCATGCCCTGGCGAAGCAAGCGCCGGTCCTGTTTGGAAGTGGACAAAAACCAAAGCCAGCGCTAGCGCCAGCATCAGCTACGCTGCGTTCCAACAATGCCCAGGAGACCGCGAAGTGGTTTTCGCACCTGTCAACGAGGCGAAAACACGAGAAAGCTAAATTCAGAGAGCCAGATCCCAATATTGATCAACTAGAGCTTGTTCGACCGTCAGACTGGTCGTCTAAAACACCTCTGCACCTTCTCAAGTCCGATCCTTACAATGCTAGCCCATCTGTTGACCAAAATCGAGATTCAGTCCAGATCGTGACTGACCAGTCTATTCCACACATGGAGGCTGATCACTCAGATGCACCTGCTCACTTGTCTGCCCCGCTGACTGATCCACCAAATCAAGACCGGATCAAGTACGACCGTCGCGATAAATCGGGCCAAGATGTCCCCGAGCTACCTCGTAGGGTGCCGGGTCCCAAAGCTAAATTCGTGTCCGGCCGCTTTTGCAATCCCGGTGAGGTGTTAGTATACATGTATTATGGGCCAGACAAAAGGTCCATTGGCCCAGCTAGACTATGTGGTCTTAGCCCCACGTCTGCTAAAAGGCTTATCGCAACTAAGGCGGGGCAATATATTGAGGTTTGGTTTCAGCATCTCTGCACGCTGGAGGATTATGAGGTTCTCTGTTATAACTCAGTAAGTGCTTTGGCGATATATTATGAGTCTTATTTACTGATCTGAACCACCATAGCGGTCGCGGCATCGCACATATTGTAGGGGCTGGATTCAGGGTTTCAATGATACGGAGTCCAATATATATAATATGGCACGGGAGCTTGAGCAAGGCGACCTTCTCGCGATTTTTCCAGGCAATCAGGGTACGCCACACAACGTGTTACTGGCCTACCCGTCTAATTCACTGAAGCTTGAGTCACTCAACGACGGCTACTTCAGGAAGGAGCCGGATACCTTTCTTAACCTTGTTGTGAGAGATCCGTTGGACTCTCTTGACTTTATTGAGCGACTACCATCTAGGGCAAGAGCCGACGACCGGTGGACAGATACTCGCCGCCAAGAACTCGTCGTGAGGGATTCTCCGGATTATGAACTACCTCGGAGTGGATATGACGGCATAGGAGACGTCGCCGACGCCCCAATGTCAATTCCATCAACTGAGCAGGGAAACACATCAACAGAAAGGCAATCCAAAGAAGTCACTATTGAGACTAGGTTGGATTCATCACCAAAGCCACGAAAGGTCGATTCATCGGAACGGCAATTGAACAGGATTGGAATACCCGTGAAGCCAGACAATTTACAAGAGCCATTGAAGCTACAGTCTGAGGAAATATCCAGTCCAGCGAAGCCAGACTCTTCACAGAAGCCTCTGGAGCCAGCTTCGGCCGAAACGAACGAGAAGTCTACCAGTCAAGTGCAAGACGAACCCATGGAAATAGATGAGGAACAAAACGAACCCATGAAGATCCATGAACAACATAGTTCTGCTTCAGCGCCAGGCGAACAGGATCCAGCAGCCCCCGCACCTACGGCCGATCTGGGAAGTATTTTCGAAACAGAATTTGGAGTATCTTATGAGACTCTAGTGACAGTGAACTCCACAGGAAAGGTGCAGAGAGCAGAAGCATTCTTTCTCTTGTTCGAGTCCGAGAGACTTCAGAGCGAACTTGTAATTCTCCATGCCTTTCTAAAGAAACATAATCCTGTTATATATACTTGGCAGCAGAAGGATGACTGGGAGAAATTTGCACGAGCTGTCCAAGTAGGGGTGGTTTTGGTATGTTCTGCTTCCAACCGAGGTCGAGATGCACTGAAAGACCAACATTCAAGCAGGTTCACGAGAGCTGGGTCGACTTCAACAAGTTGTCTTTCTTCCAAAACCTCGTCAACAAGCCGATCAACTTCTGGAGCGTCTCTCTGGCCAAACCTCTCCAATATGCCGGTCACCACTCCCACTTCCAGCGCATTTTCCCACATGGCGGGGCTATATTGGTGACGGAAGACATAATGCTCCAGGATCCGAAAGCAACCATGGCGATACTGGCATGGTTTGCTGACTTCATCAAGAAGAAGTACCCGGGATATTGGAAGATCATGTTCCGGCCCGCTATCCTGGACTGGATCTTGCAACAATTAGAAAGTGCAGACGAATCAGCACGCGGACTGTACGTTATGACCCTTCAGACCCAACCGAAATCCTAATATCTCTAACCGAAACTCCATCTTCAGATGGCCTACAATGTACCGTTTAGTCTTAGAGTGTTGCGGCGTTCCCGCAAACGACACCCCCATTGCCGAGTTATCATCCGGAGCCCATGACGACTACTTCGAAAGCAACGCCATATCCCCTCCCAGCCTTCCAAATTATGGCACCCGCACTGAAGCAGATAATCCAGACATCCCAAAGGGCCTAACCCAAGACCAGCGCAATGCAGATCACCTTATTGAATTCTTTGCCGGCTGGGGCCTGGTCCATCGCCACCGATACCGACGTTTGCTCGTCCTTACGCAAACAACACCCCTGGACAGATGGAAAGAATGGCAACACATCGACATCAAATGTGGCTCGAATGCGTTCATGAAAACACTCGGAATCAGCTATAGATACTACTGGTCAAAAGTCATTGCTGCTCCTTCCTCGTCTTCAGCAGCCTCTTCTGCTCCTCTTACTTCTTCCAGACCAGGTACACCGTCTGAAACACGAGCCCCATCGGAGTCCTTCACGCCTCGGACGCCAAAGTCTCGGACTTCATCCGTGTCAATGATCAGGGATATGGATGGAGCTAGCTACTATGGTCGGGCATCTGGCGGAGTACCTTCTTATCCGAATCCATACAGATGAGCTTTCGTGAGATAGGATCGCAAAAAGAAAGATTGTGTGTTATGAGCGGCGGTGAACTGACTTCTTCTTATTGAAAAATTCCCTATCAGATATTTCACTTTCCAATTCCCTTTCTTATTTTATCGTTTTCTCTGTTTCCTATACCCAGTGGGCGTGAGTTCGTTGTTATGTTTGAGGGAGGTGGTGTGCCACTCGTCGATTGATAATTTGTGTAGTAACCGTTTCTTATTGTAAATGGAAAAAACGGAAAGAAGACTGTCCTGATAATGAATTGAACCCGGTATTTGAGCCAATACTCCAAGTAATATTCCATACAAACGATCAACAATAGAGAATGAAACATGTAAATACTAGACAGGCCGATAAGTACTAGCAGCAGTAGCAGCAACAAATACATAGTACGCAATAGAAGGTATCAACACTGATATAAAACGCCTAAAACAACTGGCTTATATGAATAATCCATCCGACTAGTAATAATCGCCGAGTGAGGGTCAAAACAACAGGATCAACTGCCTGACTGCCTGCTTATGCCTCATGCTCTCTCTCCCGTTCCTATGTACAATGTCTTGACCAACATCCAATCCAAGTGATTGATACCTAAAACCCAGCCGTCTGCGTACGATACTCCCGGAAACTCGAAATCGGGGGAAGTTCATCCGCCGGCTGCGTCTTCGCTTTCTTATCTTTACTCTTCTCCGCTTTCTCTCTCCGTACCTTCTCCTCCCACTTACTTTCCTCGGCGGCGATCATGGAGTGGAAGCGTCCGCCCTGGCCGCGCGCAAGATAGATAGGTTTTTCGTTCCGCTCCGCGACGGATTCGGTGACCAGGACGAATTTGACGCTCGAACCGGGGGTTTCGAACATTGCGTCGCTGAGGATGGTCTCTAGTTCGGTGCGGAGGGCGCGCGCGCCTGTGCCCATTGTGAAGGCGTTGGCGGCGATCTTGTGCAAGGCCGGAGTGGTGAAGCGGAGCTCGATGCCGGAGAGGCTGAAGAGGGTGGTGTATTGGGCTAGGAGGGAGTTGCGGGGTTCGGTGAGGATGCGCACGAGCAGAGGGGTGGTTAGGGTGGAGAGGGCGGCGGTGACGGGAACGCGGCCGACTAGTTCGGGGATGAAGCCGTAATTTTGGAGGTCGGTGGGGTTGAGGAGGTCGAGGGCGTTGAAGTAGGTTGGTTCGCTGTCGGGGGAGTTGGGAGAGGTGGCCGAGGCGAAGAAGGGGAGGTGCTTTTTGTATAGGGCTTCTTCTTCGGATCCCGGAAGGATGGGGATTGGTTCGTTGTTGCCCGGTGCGTGGTCGCGAGATCGATTGTTTGTGAGGGCTGAGCCGCGGACGGGTTGACCGAAGCCGATTGATCCACGAGATATCCGGTCCATGATTACCTTGTGTAGCCCGACGAAGGCGCCGGAAAAGATGAAGAGGATGTTGTCTGTGCGGACGTTGTAGACCTCGCCCTTCTGGGGCATGTTTCCGCCATTGGGGTTGAATGGAGAGTTCCCTAGCGGGTTGTTGGAGGGGAATGTGTTGGGGGAGTTGCCGACACGAGGCGCACTTCGTTCTTGTTTCGCTTGCACTTGTACCGTTGTGCCCTCGATGAGCTTGAGGAGGGCTTGTTGTACTCCTTCACCACTGACGTCCTTCCCGTGGCTGACCTTTGCTGCGGCAATTTTGTCCACTTCGTCCAGGACGATTATGCCGCGCTCCGCTTGTTCAACATCATAGTTCGCAGCGGCCAGAAGCCTGTGTACGCATACTTCTGCATCCTCTCCGATGTAACCTGCCTGCGTAAACGGTGTGCAGTCCGAAATGCTGAATGGGACGGATAGTATCCTCGCCAGTGTCTTTGCCATAAGCGTCTTTCCAACGCCGGATGGTCCCAGTAGAAGGATGTTGGATTTCTCCAGTTGTAACTCCGAGGAATCCTCAAGTCCAGGCTGCGCGGATGTAGGCAATGTACCTGCTTCGGGGGTTGTATTGACGGTTTGTTGCTGGCCTGGGAATTCGTCTGACTAGTTTAGCTTGGCTCAGGTGTTATGACAGGCAATGGAATGCGGAAAACCTACCTTCGACCGGGTGATGCTCAATCGCCTCTCTGCGCGCACGTTTCGCTAGCAACTCTGCGTTTTCCTCCTCGCGTCTCTGCAGCTCTTGTACCCGTTGATAGTGGTTGAAGACCGCGACACTAAGTATCTTCTTTGCACGGTCCTGGCCAACGACGAACTGGTCTAGGTACTGCTTCAACGTTCTGGGGGTCACCCGAGGGGCTCCGAAAGCCGGAGCTGACGCAAGTGGCCCTGTTGTTGGAAGATCCGGTTCATAACTGCCAGTCCACGGCTGGTTTGTGAAATCTGAGCGATCGAATTGGGACCAGGTAGGGAAAGTGGCTGATGAGCTGGTGAATCCACGGCGAACAGGGCGGATAAGCGGCTTCGGCGCATGCCGATAGCGGAAGGGAGAGTTGCGGTGCGCCCTGAGGAGGCCACGGGCCTGTACAGGCAACCGTAGCATGGCCAAGCGCAGTGATCTCTGCAGGAGGAGAGTGCTAATGTGAAGATATGGGAAGGATCGAAGAAGAAGCTTGTGTGTAAGGGAGAGAGGGAGAAGGAAGGCTGAGGGCAGTCGAGGACCGTCACCTCCGATGGCAGCAGATAAGATGCAATACAATCAAATCAAACTAAATCGGGCGATAGCTTTCCCCGCAGCACGTGATGCTTATCGCCGACGGTATCCGCGGATGACGTGGTTGAGATGGGCTTGTCTGACACGATCAAGTAAGGTTTGGACGCAAATAGATCCGTCAGTGGAAGAACTCTGGAAGACGTGTTGAGCTTCGTGCTTTGTGTTTCTGAGGTTGTGAAACTCGGGGCGGATGAGGACTCGTGTTTCGTCATCCGCGAGCTCCAAGTGCGACGAGCGGTGGCGGTCCCGATCGTCGCTCCCGTCAGTCCCAGGCACCGACTTGGCTAATGCGGATCTGTGCCATTCTAGTCCAGTAAGGCATGTGGTCTTAGATTAATGACCCGAATAAGTGCTACATGTGAGATTCTCGATAGAATAGTATAGATCTGTTTGGCATAGATTGGGAAGAGATCCTCTATACTTCCCCATATTCCATTGTTTCATTTGAAAAGACGCAAGTCTGCCAGGGGGCATTGAGCTACTAATTGTACCGAACCTTTCTCTTGACCCAATGGCCTTGAATAAGCTTACTTATATTCCTGTAAGCTTCGTCCATTTGACAAATGTGTCAAGGTCGTATCGTACATTTAGCTTAGGCCAACTGAACGGTTCCGTACTTTTCATGACACTGGAAGTTTGTAGTCACGGCTGCCATTCTTCCAATCGAGGCGTCTATACTGGTTCAATCGCCTGGGGCGCCCTGTCAACACGGGAAAGCGAGAATCCTCAGGTGCCACGTACGTGGTAGCACGGAGCGTCAACTGAGGGGAACCAGTGGCATTTCGACTCTGCCACAGATTGTACTGGAAAGCGGTCTGTTACAGCAACCGGCTGCAACTTGTGTCAACTGCCACCCAGATTGAAAGAAGGATGAGCGGGTTGCGCTCGAAACAATCCATATTCCAATATTTCGATAACCTAGCTGCTTGATTTGAAGGCAGGCTGCTGCTCCATGGTTTGAGATATGAAGTTCCGCAGGGCTGCCCATCGATTGGAGACCGAGCCCTCATCTGTGTTGCTGTTGGAGTCGGTAGTGGTTGGCGCTGGTGCTTGCATGCTGGACATCTGCGCCATGTTCTTCGCAAACCGATCGCGTTCCAGCCGTTCCAGCTTCTCCCGACGCTTCATAGCACCTGGTCTATGCTGCAGAGTTTTCTGCTTGATGATATTGACCTGTTTGCTAGGGTCGGCCACGTCGTCGTCGGCGTCCGGAAGCGCATCGGCCAACGAGTCCAAAGCAGCAAGTTTCTTGGAGGCACGCCGGCGCTTCGTAGATTTCTGAGAGTTCTTTTCTATCCGAGACACAAAGCTGCTGTGCTTGATCAAACGCTTGTCCTTTTTCGTAGTGCGGAATTCATCGTGGAGAAAGCTGGGCTTAGACGACGGAAGAGCGCCTTTCCCACTTGCGGGCTTCTTGACGGATCGAGTAGGCGCCTGTATTGGTTAAGAAAGAGCATTGGTAAGTATACGTGCATGCATGATGATATCAACTAGAGGAAAGCTTACCATGATGGGGAGGGATGCGTTGTTTCTCCGTTCGGGGAACAAGACGAAAAAAGCCTTGCATGTGCTTCACGAGAACCGAATTCTTCTTTGATTCCGATGGGGTAGCGCGGACTAATCCGGAAGTGCACTAGTCCCCAACCGAAGACCCGATAGTGATTTCTGTCTCTACTTTGGAATATGTGTGGCTCACCGCCCAGGTGACTTATCTCATAGTACTGGGCCTCACCGACTTGGCCGAGTCTAATTATTGAACCATTGAACCTGAGGCAAAAAGATCCCACCCCCTTCCCGGTCTAGTTCGCGGTCCCTGAATAGCCGTCTTCAGTCAAAGATCACTCGCGCTTTGTCTTGCGCCAGCCATTCGGGTTCCATCCTGTGCTACATTAAGGCTGACAAGAATTCCCAACAGTGGGACCAACAATTTAGTAGCAAGGCACTAGACCTGAACAGGCCGACCGTAGTCCAAGGCCACAGAAACTGGATCGTCATATTTCCATCAGGATCTTTCCCCCTGCTCCTGGTCCAGTTTTCTTGCGGGAGGCAAAGATCCACATTCACGGGTTCCGAACCCGCCTTTTTATCTTGCACTTGCCTGGCTCAGTGGCTCACTTACATCAGGGCACCACCACGCCGACGCCGGTTCGATAAGATTGCCTTCTCATTTGCGGCCTTGCATGTGGATGCTGTCTCCAGCGCGACTTTTATCTCGCCGGACGTGCCCTTTTCCATCGAGGACTACTGTGCCTGTGACTCTACCTCGGCCCCCGACCGTCTATCACCTCCTGCCTACCCCATTGAGTCGGGAATTTTCGCCGTGTCTATCACCTTCCACAGCATATAAGCCTCGAGGGCCCGTCGCAGTCCGCTACTACTCGCATAGCCCTTTCCAATCGTCGATCATCCCCGCCAATACCGAAGCAACAATGGGCTCTCTCGGACCGTACCAGCGCAAACACAAGATCACGGTGGTGGGCTCAGGAAATTGGTATGTGCAAGATGGCTTTTCGTCATGGTGCTAGTGCCAGGAAAGAGGAAAATGGCTGACTTTGGTCATATCTAGGGGATGCGCAATCGCCAAAATCGTCGCCGAAAATGCCGCCAGCAACCCCGCAATTTTCGAGGAGAAGGTTGAGATGTGGGTTTTCGAGGAGAAGGTGGAAATCTCCAAAACGTCCCGGCACTATGATCCCTCTTCACCGCTGTGCCAGGGCCCACAAAACTTGACGGATGTGATCAACCAAAAGCACGAGAACATCAAATACTTGCCGGGAATTACTCTCCCCTCCAACCTGCATGCTAATCCCTCGTTGGTTGACGCCGTCAAGGATAGTACCATCCTTGTCTTCAACCTGCCCCATCAGTTTATCATCAAGACTTGTGAGCAGATCAAGGGCAAGATCCTGCCCTATGCGCGGGGTATCTCCTGCATCAAGGGTGTTGATGTGAACGAAGAAGGTATCCATCTCTTCTCGGAGACCATTGGCAAGATCCTGGGTATCTACTGCGGTGCTCTATCTGGCGCAAACATCGCGAGCGAAGTCGCACTGGAAAAATGGTCCGAGTCAAGCATCGCCTATGATCCCCCGCACATGGATTCCAAGGCGCCATCTCCCAATCGTTCCCCGTCTACTTCGACCGAGAATCTCGTTCAGTTTGAGCACAAGGATGTTTCCGGCCAACTATCGCAGGTGAAGCTGCAAGCGCTGCCGTCCGACTACCCCCCTGTGGACCACGCGGTCCTGAAGTCGCTCTTCCATCGCCCGTATTTCCATATCCGTGTGGTGAGTGATGTCGCGGGCGTGTCGCTTGGAGGCGCCCTTAAGAACGTAGTTGCTCTTGCTGCCGGCTGGGTCGACGGCATGGGCTGGGGTGACAATGCCAAGGCTGCCATCATGCGGGTTGGCCTTCTCGAGATGGTCAAGTTTGGTGAAAAGTTCTTCGGGGCCACCATCAATACTCGAACCTTCACCGAGGAGAGTGCAGGTGTTGCCGATCTGATTACTAGCTGCAGCGGTGGCCGGAACTTCCGCTGCGCAAAACTCAGCATTGAGAGAAAGCAGTCGATCGAGAAAGTCGAGGAGACGGAACTCAACGGCCAGAAGCTCCAGGGTACTTTGACTGCGGTTGAGGTAAACAACTTCCTGAAGAAGCAAGGCCTTGAGGAGGAGTTTCCCTTGCTTACGGCTGTGTACCGTGAGTAACCCCGTTCTTTTGCTCTTTATTATTATGGTTTTTGTCTTCGATATACTGACCATAAAATAGGTGTTCTCGAGGGCAGTATGTCCGTTGAAGATATTCCTTCTTACATTGAGCGGTAAATTGGACCTGTTGATCCTCTCCTTTGGTTTATGTTCGGGTTGTTAATTTAGGGAAATCTGTTCCTTTTGTGTCTTAACAGAAAGCCGGAGTCTATCTCTTACGTTGAAACGGGGCGGGTGACCAGCAGTGGAACCAGCCAGGCTGTTTTGAGCGCCAGGTTGTGAACGGGGGCAGGATCCATGCATTACCCCCTCCTCTTGTGTTTTCCCCATCCTTGTCACTTTCATTCCTTTCTTTCCACCAACTTGTCTATCTTTATCACCATCTATCTTTTTGGGGGAAGCGTTTGTTGGTAGGTATACTTTGTCGAGATTTTCTCATGCACATAGACCGATGACTATAGACCGCAATGACACCGGAATGTCTGAATCTTCTTCATTTCTATCACATCCACGCCAGTAATGAGCTGTACAATTGCCAGATCATCAATGGCCTGACCGGGGCTATGAGGGGAGGCCAACAAGAAAAAAGAGGAGGCGTGCGGAGGCCCGTGTTCTCGCCCGGGCCGTTCCAGCCCGCCTTCTTTCATGATGTCAGTGATCCCGCGGGGTTGCCCTGGACCTCCCAGGAACAGGAAACCTTGGTCGGCCTTGCTTCTCGTCCAGTTGTTCTTTTCCTCCCTCATAAATAGCCAGCGACCTCTGTGCTGTGGCTACACAGTGTCGTTTCCAGGAGGACATCCTGCCTTCATATCCATTCATCTCCATTCCTTGGCTAGTCTGGCCTTCAATTCACCCAGAGTAGTGCCGCTAGACTCACCATTGTCACGAACTCTCGTCGAAGCTCTTTCCGAAGCTCCTCTACTTGTGACAGGTAGTATTATTCGAGTTCACAATGTCCTCTCCACAGCAGGTTTATCTGCTGCCTCTGAAGGATGATGGATCGCCCGATGTTCCTGGAGGATACCTCTACCTCCCTTCTCCCACGGACCCGCCATATTTGCTTCGCTTTGTCATTGAAGGCAGCAGCTCAATCTGTAGAGAGGGTGCTTTATGGGTTAACATCCCCGAGAAGGGTGAATCTTTCAATCGGTCTGCTTTTCGGAGCTTTAGGTAAGAGAAATGCATGGTTACAAGTTTATCAACCTTTGACATTTTCCATGAATCTAGCCTATCCCCGGATTTCAACAAGAACATTCAGATTGATGTCCCCATCACCTCTGCGGGTTCCTTCGCCTTCTATGTGACCTTCTCCCCGCTTCCTGAGTTCTCCGTCCTATCAACACCCACCCCAGAGCCAACGAGGACTCCAACCCACTATATCGATGTCTCACCCAAGTTGACTCTTCGCGGTCAAGATCTTCCACTTAATGCTCTTTCTATATACTCTGTGATTTCAAAGTTCATGGGACAGTATCCCAAGGACTGGGAGAAGCACCTCAACGGCATTAGCCAACGTAATTACAATATGGTTCATTTCACGCCCCTGATGAAGCGCGGAGCTTCGAACTCACCTTATAGCATCTTTGATCAGCTTCAATTTGATGACGCCGTGTTCCCCAATGGTGAAGGCGATGTTGCGCGTCTTGTTTCTAAGATGGAGGATGAATATGGGCTTTTGTCGCTTACGGACGTTGTCTGGAACCACACTGCCCATAACAGCAAATGGCTGGAGGAACACCCAGAAGCTGGTTACAGTGTCGAAACTGCCCCATGGCTTGCGGCAGCGCTGGAGCTGGACACTGCACTGCTGAAATTCGGCCAAGAACTCTCCACTCTTGGGCTGCCCACCGAGTTCCCAACTGTGGACGAATTGATGAAAGTCATGAATGCTATGCGGGACAAAGTCATTTCTGGAATACGACTATGGGAGTTCTATGCCATTGATGTGAAGGCCGACACACAGAGAATACTCGATCAATGGAAAACATCCAAAGACCTTGATCTAACAGACAAGAAATGGGCGCAACTCAACCTTTCAGACTACAAGAACTGGACTTTGAAACAACAAGCAACTTTTATTCGAGAACACGCTATACCCACCTCGAAGCAGGTCTTGGGGCGGTTTAGCAGAGCTGTTGATTTGCAATTTGGGGCAGCTATACTGACAGCCCTTTTTGGTCCGCACGATCCTCCGACATCTGACACTAATGCAGTCGAGGAGAGTCTGTCCAAAATACTTGACGAGGTCAATCTTCCATTCTATGAGGAGTACGATGGAGACGTCTCGGAGATTATGAATCAAGTCTTCAACCGGATAAAGTATCTAAGGATTGACGACCATGGTCCCAAGCTCGGCGCCGTCACGGCACAAAGCCCTTTAATTGAAACGTACTTCACGAGGCTGCCTCTGAACGATGTTACCAAGAAGCACAAGAAAGAGGCGCTGGCTCTGGTGAATAACGGCTGGATATGGAACGCTGATGCTCTGAGGGACAATGCGGGGCCCGACTCTAGGGCTTATCTGCGACGTGAAGTAATCGTCTGGGGCGATTGCGTGAAGCTGAGATATGGCAGTTGTCGTGACGACAATCCTTTCCTCTGGGATTTCATGACAGACTACACTCGTCTTATGGCCAAATATTTCTCAGGTTTTCGCATTGACAATTGCCATTCGACACCATTAGTGGTTGCCGAGTACCTGCTAGATGAGGCACGCAAAGTTCGACCCAATCTGACCGTTTTTGCGGAACTATTCACTGGCTCGGAGGAAGCTGACTATATATTTGTCAAACGTCTCGGCATAAATGCGCTTATCCGTGAAGCCATGCAGGCCTGGAGTACAGGGGAACTGAGCCGTCTTGTTCACCGTCATGGCGGACGTCCGATTGGTAGTTTCGATCTTGACTTGCCTTCTTCAGGTAGTAGTCATGCGATTGCTTCTTCTGGTCTTGACTCCAGCAAAGAGAAAGTTGCTCATATCCGACCTACACCAGTTCAGGCCTTATTCATGGATTGCACCCATGACAACGAGATGCCTGCGCAGAAGAGAACCGCAAAAGATACTTTACCAAATGGCGCTCTGGTGGCCATGTGTGCCTCGGCCATTGGCAGCGTCATCGGTTACGATGAAGTATATCCCCGGCTTGTCGATCTCGTTCATGAACATCGGCTATACTTTTCTGAATTTTCAGAGGCCCCCGAGACTGGGCTAAACTCTCTTCAGGGAGGAATAGGAGGCATCAAAAAACTACTCAATGACCTTCATACTAGAATGGGTGTTGAAGGGTATGATGAAACGCACATCCATCATGACGGCGAGTATATCACAGTGCACAGGGTGCATCCTAGAACACGGAAGGGTGTTTTCTTGATTGCACATACAGCCTTTCCTGGTCAAGACGGAAAATCGGTTCTGGCGCCCACACATCTTGTCGGTACTCATGTCAAGCATATCGGGACGTGGCTCTTAGAAGTTGATGCAAGCCAAACTACTAAGGAGCGGATACAAGCAGACAAATCCTATCTACGAGGCCTGCCGAGCCAAGTTAAAACGTTTGAAGGTACCAAGATCGAGGAGTCTGGCAAAGATACCATCATATCTGTTTTGGATTCTTTTGTTGCCGGGTCTATTGCCTTGTTTGAGACATCCATGCCGAGTGTTGAACATGCAAGTGGACTGGACAATTATATCACCGAAGGCGTGGATCATGCATTCTCGGATCTCAGCTTAGTTGATCTGAACTTCGCGCTTTACCGCTGCGAAGCAGAGGAGAGAGACTCAAGTAAGGGCCAGGACGGGGTTTACGACATCCCCGGCCATGGGCCTTTGGTCTATGCCGGTCTACAGGGGTGGTGGAGCGTCCTTGAGAACATCATTAAATACAACGAACTCGGCCACCCACTGTGTGATCACCTGCGAAATGGACAGTGGGCTCTGGACTATATTGTGGCTCGCTTGGAAAAGCTGGGCCACACGGACGAACACACTGCCCTTGGCAGGCCAGCTGCATGGCTTCAGGAAAAGTTTCAAGCCGTCCGTCAGCTGCCAAGTTTCCTTTTACCCCGGTACTTTGCAATAATCGTTCAGGTTGCCTACAATGCTGCCTGGAAGCGAGGCCTTCAACTTCTGGGACCGCACATACAGAAAGGGCAAGAATTCATTCATCAGTTAGGTATGGTGAGTGTCCAACAAACTGGATATGTGAATTCAGCGTCTTTGTGGCCCACGAAGAAGGTACCCAGTCTTGCAGCTGGCCTACCACATTTCGCGGTAGACTGGGCAAGGTGTTGGGGTCGCGACGTGTTCATTTCACTCAGAGGCCTCCTTCTGTGCACAAGTCGCTTTGAGGATGCCAAAGAGCATATAACTGCATTTGCGAGTGTATTGAAGCATGGCATGATCCCGAATCTTTTGAGCAGTGGGAAGCTCCCGCGCTACAATTCTCGGGATTCTGTTTGGTTCTTCCTGCAATCCATCCAGGATTATACCAAAATGGCGCCAGATGGTTTGAGGCTTCTAGATCATAAGGTTCCCAGGCGTTTCCTACCATACGATGATGTATGGTTCCCGTATGATGACCCTAGGGCCTACTCGCAAAATTCGACTATATCCGAAATAATTCAGGAGGTCTTCCAGCGACATGCACAAGGACTCTCCTTCCGGGAATACAACGCGGGACCTGACCTTGACATGCAAATGACACAGGCTGGTTTTCAGATTGATGTCAAAGTCGACTGGGAAACAGGACTGATATTCGGTGGCAGTCAATACAATTGCGGGACATGGCAGGACAAGATGGGTGAGAGCGCGAAAGCTGGTAACAAAGGCGTACCTGGTACGCCACGTGACGGGGCAGCCATTGAGATCACCGGGCTAGTGTACAGCGCCTTGACCTGGGTTGCCGAACTGCACGAGCAAGGCCTTTACAAACATGATGGAGTCGACATTGGCGATGGGGAATCCATCTCTTTCAAGGAGTGGGCGTCAAGAATTCGGGCCAACTTCGAGCGCTGTTACTATGTTCCTCTACAGCCAAAGGACGATGGCCAGTACGACATTGACGCAAACATCATTAATAGACGGGGAATTTACAAGGATCTGTACAGGTCTGGTAAGCCATACGAGGATTATCAGCTTCGTTCCAATTTCCCGATAGCCATGACCGTCGCTCCAGACCTGTTCACTTCATCCAAAGCACTCGCAGCTCTCGCTCTTGCCGACGAGGTTCTGGTAGGGCCGGTAGGAATGGCAACCCTTGACCCTTCGGATCTCAATTACCGCCCTAACTACAATAACTCGGAGGACTCGACCGACTTTGCAACTGCCAAAGGCAGAAATTACCACCAAGGTCCTGAGTGGGTTTGGCAGCGTGGGTACTTCCTCCGCGCCTTTTTGCACTTCGACCTTGCTCGCAGGACGACGCCGGCAGAACGGACAGAGACTTACCAACAGATTACTCGACGTCTGGAGGGTTGCAAACGGGCTTTGAGGGAAAGTCCATGGAAGGGCCTTACCGAACTAACGAACAAGAATGGCGCACACTGTGCAGACTCCGTATGTCTTGAATACCTTTCTTTGCTGTCTACTCAATTCTCTGTCGTGCCGATCAATCTTGGCTAACCTTATATTTTTATAGTCCCCGACCCAAGCATGGTCAGCTGGATGTCTGCTTGACTTGTATTATGATGCATCACGGCATTCACAGAACTAGATAATGTATTGTCCATGTCATTTCCCTCTGGCACTGGTCAACCTGATCATGAGTTCGGAGTACATGTTTGTCGAATCTTAGAGAATAGAAAGATCTTAATTGTGCTGGCCTGATCCTTGAATCGTATGACGCCGGGCCGTCTGTAGTTGCGTTTGCGGCAAGCGGCATAAAAAACGGTCGCTGAATAAGCCACGTGCACAACTCATCGCCAACTAGAACGAGACGAGACTAGTACTTTTGAGTTTGGGTTCGTCAACATATGTTTTAGCAAACGATGCCCGACTCGGGTCCAATTTGCCGTTCCTAGCGCGAAGATTGCGGTGTAGAGTGTTAGTATCGGTGTCGCCTGACTTCTCCAGCTCTGTTTTTCGCGTCCAAGCAACATCCTCCAGGTCGCGAGTCCGTCTACAATCTAAAGCGTGACCCAGGCCCCTGACGTCAGTTGTTTTTGACCTACGCATCCTCCCGAGCACAAACGTTTCCGAATGCATTAACAAAGCTGAACATCATCCACTACATCCCCGGCGCAGAACATCTGCTTTTGGAGCGTCATGTCTCTCACGGAATCCGCCGCGGCAGCCATGCTGACCGCCGCGGTCGTGGTAGACAGTCCCATTGACGTGCATGAGCCTCGTTGGGATGACCAGACGAGGGGCCGCGATTTGTACACACAACTAGTGATCAGTTTACTCGTCGGGCTCAGCGCCTTTTTCTCCTTCTGTGTAAGTCTTTGCGGAACGCAAGAATGAATGGAATTCCTCTAACAGCTCGCGTCTCTTATAGGTTCTACGACCGAAATGGACCGAACTATACGCCGCTCGGCGACGACAACGCTGCGCAGCTTCATACTTGCCCGAACTACCCGATAGTTTCTTTGGCTGGATACCTGTACTATATCGGATCACTGATGAGCAGGTGCTGGAGTCTGCAGGCTTGGATGCTTTCGTTGTAAGTTCTGTCTTTCACCTCAACTACGAGCTGGATATCAGAATTGGTCTTGGCTGACACGGAGTTGTTATCATAGTTTCTCACTTTCCTGAAATTCGCCATTCGATTCCTCTCCGCTATATTCTTCTTCGCCTTGGTTATCATTCTACCGACACACTACAAGAATACCGGTAAATCGGGGGTTCCGGGTTGGGATGACGATGATGACGAGACATTCGATGGAGACAAAGACAAGAAGAAGATCATATCGGATCCGAACTACTTGTGGATGTATGTCATTTTTACATACATTTTCACTGGGCTTGCTGTCTACATGCTCATCCAAGAGACCAATAAGGTTATCCGCACGAGGCAAAAGTACCTTGGAAGCCAGACCAGTACGACCGATCGGACTATTCGCTTGTCTGGGATACCTCCGGATCTGGGGACCGAGGAGAAGATCAAGGAATTCATGGAAGGCCTCAAAGTGGGTAAGGTCGAGAGTGTCACACTGTGTCGGGACTGGCGCGAATTAGACCACCTGATCGACGAGCGACTGAAACTTCTGCGAAATCTCGAGCGGGCTTGGACTAGACACCTGGGCTACAAACGGGTTAAGGCAAGTCCAAACGCGCTGACCTTGCTGCACCAGCAGCCGCGTGGCTCTAGTATTGTATCAGATGGGGAGAGTGAACGGATTCAACTTCTCTCTGAAGGAGGACGCGATCATGTTACGGACTATGCACACAAGCGGCCAACAGTGCGCATTTGGTATGGGCCTTTCAAGCTACGCTATAAGAACATCGATGCGATCGATTACTATGAAGAAAAGCTACGTCGTCTCGACGAGAAGATCCAGGTTGCTCGCCAAAAGGAATATCCGCCTACTGAGGTCGCCTTCGTCACGATGGAGTCGATTGCCGCGTCTCAGATGGTTGTACAAGCCATACTTGATCCTCACCCCATGCAACTGCTCGCTAGACTGGCACCAGCACCAGCTGATGTCGTGTGGAAAAACACCTACCTCCCGCGCTCGAGGCGGATGATGCAATCCTGGTTCATCACTGTGGTCATTGGCTTCCTGACTGTATTCTGGTCGGTGCTTTTGATTCCCGTTGCCTATCTGCTTGAGTACGAGACTCTCCACAAGGTGTTCCCTCAATTAGCCGACGCTCTTGCTCGGAACCCACTTGCCAAGTCCCTTGTGCAGACTGGTCTGCCGACCTTGGTCCTCTCGCTGTTGACTGTCGCTGTGCCTTACTTGTATAACTGTATGATATACCCCACCGTTTTGTTCATGTCAAATCTCAGCGCTAACCTGATCACAGGGCTCTCGAACCATCAAGGCATGATGTCCCGAGGTGACATTGAGCTGTCAGTCATATCGAAGACCTTCTTCTTCTCTTTCTTCAACCTCTTCCTTGTCTTCACGGTGTTCGGAACTGCGACTACATTCTACGGGTTCTGGGAGAATCTGCGAGACGCCTTCAAAGATGCTACGACCATAGCCTTTGCCTTGGCCAAGACTCTGGAAAACTTTGCACCATTTTACATTAACTTCCTATGTCTTCAAGGAATAGGATTGTTCCCGTTCCGCCTCCTAGAGTTCGGAAGTGTTGCCATGTATCCCATCAACTTTCTGGCCGCTAAGACACCTCGGGATTATGCTGAGCTATCCACACCCCCTACATTCAGTTACGGGTATTCCATTCCGCAGACGGTTCTGAGCCTTATCATCTGTGTGGTATACAGCGTGTTCCCTAGCTCATGGTTGATATGCCTATTCGGGTTGATTTATTTCACCATCGGCAAATTTATTTACAAGTACCAGCTTCTGTACGCGATGGATCATCAGCAGCATTCGACGGGACGCGCATGGCCGATGATCTGCAGTCGAATTCTGATGGGCTTGATGGTTTTCCAGCTCGCCATGATCGGCGTGCTTGCCTTACGCCGGGCTATTACGCGCTCTTTGCTTATTGTGCCTCTCCTGATGGCAACCGTATGGTTCAGCTATTTCTTTGCACGGACCTACGAGCCTCTTATGAAGTTCATCGCTCTAAAGAGCATTGACCGCGAGCGGCCTGGTGGGGGGGACATCTCCCCGTCCCCGTCTTCGACCTTCTCTCCTCCATCCGGCCTCGACCGCGATTCTTTTCCGATCCGCATCGGTGGTCAAGAACTCGGATTGCGGCTGAGGAAGTATGTCAACCCAAGCCTGATCCTGCCTCTCCACGATGCATGGCTTCCGGGACGTACGATGGTTCCGGAACTCCAGGGAGAACTGGAGCACCGCAATTCCGAAAATAACGCGGCCGATGAGTCCGTCTGAGGCTGCACCATAAGCGCCGAAGTTGACTTATTCCACAATATCACAATCGATCGATCACTAACACTGCCTATATATATGTATTACTTTCTAATCGCCCCCTTGTTGTATGAGTTGCTTTTCCCCGCCATGATCTACGATGCTATGCCTTTGATGTCATAGATGGCCATGTACGCCTGATAGTCTCACACCCTCGGGGTGAGACGGTCAATTCTTACGCGCTGTGATTTCCACGCGATCAGATTTAGATGTTACTCATCTTTGTTCATAATGGTTTCCTTATCTCTCGTTTAGTGATACCAGAAGCCTTCCTATAGGAGGTTTCATTCGATGCATTGATGCCAATATAGCTTGCATGTACTATCAATTTATGTACTCTAGGGAGGATTCCAGATGCTCTTGTCGATATTTGCTATTAATGAACCTCGTAGCCTGGGGCCTTTCTGATCCATGCAAACTTCCGTATCAGGCTAAGAAGCTCCTCATGGGCTTGGCTATGTGACAGCACCAGTTTCCTGCGTCTTTTTCCATAAGAATTATACCCAGCTATTTCCTTTTACAAAGTGACACCAGCGAGTCGAGTATAGGAAGTGGACATAGTCCCGTGACATTTTGCGCAAAATCTTGGCTGGCCTCCATAAAGTAGTCACTATCTCACCAGAGCATACCATCTACATCATCTTACCCTCAACAAAAAAAAAAGGGGAAAGCAAGATCCCTGAAACAGCGCAAATCATTAGCGAGGTTTCAATTGATGGGTTTTCGGGTATACTGTACAAGTCAATTGATTGGGTTACTTGATGCTCTCGCAAGCTGATATAGTCCTCTCACGTTACGTATCCTACGATCATCATCATTACAGTGTATATGTCTCTAAGGCACGCAGGCCAGGGGCCATGAACGGCAGTTTCAATGCTTGAGACCTTCTGTCAAGTTGTCCTCAGGTAACCCAATGACACAAGCCTAATATCTGTCCTATAGTATATAAATTCCCACAATACTATCCGTACATAACATATGAGCCACGGAATTTCACCGAAATCTTTTGAAGGAAAACGTGTACTACAATCCGAAAGAAGTAGAATAGAACATGAAATAGACGTCACTTTTTCTCATCTCATCCAAGAAGCATAAACAAATGAATCAACAACCGCTAGAAGAAATAAATCCGATCCGTTTAATCAACCCATGCGTCGAGAGAACAATAATGGTATGGCTGAGCATAACGTGTTGAACCCCATATAGGAACAAGTTTTAACAGCAATGCAGAAAGAGGAAAGAGAAGAAAAGAGACATGTCCCAACTGGTGACTAATTTATTGGGAGTTGCCGTTGCCATTGACAGCAAGCTTCTCCCGGCGGGTGCGCACAGCCTGTGCCAGGTTCTCCAGAACAAGTTCCGTATCTTCCCAGTGGATGCAGGCGTCGGTAATACTGACACCGTACTTGAGGCCGGCCTTGCCCTCGGGAGGGACCTTCTGGTTGCCTGTTGTGGTGATGTTAGTTGGATGGTAATGTACAAAGTGTAGGGAATGGAGGTGGATCATACCCTCGTTGATGTTGCTCTCAATCATGACACCCATGATGGCGGTCTCTCCAGCAGCAATCTGCTCGGCCAGAACAGCAGCCACCTTAGGCTGATTCTTGTGGTCCTTCTGAGAGTTGCCGTGGCTGCAGTCGACCATAAGGCGGGGAGGCATGCCCTTGGCGATCAGCTTGGCCTTGGCCTCGGCGATGCTCTGAGCATCGAAGTTGGGGCCCTTCTTGCCACCACGGAGAATGACGAAGCAGTCGGGGTTGCCCACGGTGCCGACGATCGCAGCGACACCGGGCTTGGTGACGGACAGGAAGTGGTGGGGGTGCTTGACGGAGCCGATAGCATCGACAGCGACGTCCAGGGAGCCGTCGGTGCCGTTCTTGAAACCAACGGGGAAGGACAGACCCGAAGCCAGCTCACGGTGGACCTGGGACTCGGTGGTGCGAGCACCAACGGCGCCGACGGAAAGACAGTCGGCCAGGAACTGGGGGGAGATGGTATCCAACATCTCACTGGCGATGGGCATACCCTTGTTGGTCAGGTCGACGAAGAGTTGACGGGAGGTGCGCAGGCCCTTGTTGATCTTGAAGCTGTTGTCAATGTCGGGGTCGTTGATGAGACCCTTCCAGCCGACGGTGGTACGGGGCTTCTCGAGGTAGGAGCGCATGACAATCAGCAGCTCATCCTTGTACTTCTCCTTCATCTTCATGAGGCGATCGCAGTATTCGAGGGCCATTTCAGGGTCGTGGATGGAGCAAGGGCCGATGACAACCAGCAAACGGCGACGGTCGGTGTCTGTTCCTTGGACGACAGCAATAGCCTCCTCACGACCTTCCATGACCGTTTGCCGGGACTTCTCCGTCATGGCGATTTCATGTTGAAGAAGGTTGGGGGGTGTGAGAGGATTGTATCCACGGACTGTAGAGGAACAGAGAGACCGAGGGTTAACGAGGGACGGAAATTTGCAAGAGGTGAGTCATGGGCGCACTTACTTCTGGAATCCTCGAGGGAGCATCTGTCCCCGACATTAGGATTTTCGATGAAGAACTGGAGGTAGCATGAGTATTAATATTGCCATTGAGAAGGTTGAAATGCTGGAAAAAGCAAAAACGTACCGACATGGTGGTGCGGCGGGGTAGCAAGTGGACAGACGGAGGGGCAGATGAGAGAAGGAGAGGCGATAAAGTCGCAGCTTAGATAGGTAGATAGTATGCCCGACGGGAGGTACGGATGAGTAAGTCGGATGGGAAGATCGGTTCAGTGGATCGATGAGAGTTCAATAGAATAGTAGTAGATTTGATTGATATCTTGAAAATTCGAGATTGCAACCGGGTGGAATCACAACGAATATATAGGAAAGATGTATGAGAGAAGAATCACTGGAATTGTCTCCTTGCAGAGTCTCTCAAAAAGCAAAAGCGAGAAAAAAAAAGTACTATTTCTTTGGCAGTGTCGAGTCATTCCTGCCTCATTGGGTAATAGACACGTGATTTTCCGGTGAGCGGACGAATGGGGCGAGGTCCAAAAAAGCGCCTCGCCCGCGGTATCGCCTGCCATTGGCTTACTTTGCCATTCGTCTCTCACTCCTTCTCTTCCTGCTCGGAGCAGCATGAATGGATACTCCGTAGTCCGTCATCCGCTATCCCGTACCACATGCCCGGGGCATGGTCCGGCGTTGGATGGTCAGTCAGCCTTAGCAATAGATGACGCCCCTGGAGCTGCCATTACGACCTGGAATGGGGGCGGAAACTTTGTATATAGTTTCGGATCATCCTGGCACGGAGGCTACGTTGGCACTAATCTCTCTCTGGATCTGGATTTCGCCCCTTGACTGTTGCAGAATACGAATTCATGCAGATACGACTAGCCGTGGCTGTAAGAAATAAGTACAGAGCCATCGCCCGAGCAAAGATGAGACAAATTTCAGTTGAAGTGTTTACTATCCGGATCCGAATCAGCCCGGACCGGAAACCTCGTCATTGAAGTCGGAGCATCAAAAGCTGAAATGATGAGACGATGAGGCCAAGCTTCAGTTCATTTTCTCAACTGCATGCGATCCTGAAGCTGCTTCTCGTCCCGCTCTAGACGCTGCATCAACTCCTGGCATACTTCGGTATGGTGTTCGCGAATGGAGTTCATCTGTTGCTGGCACAGTCTTATTCGTTCTTCTTGGGCTTCGAAGAGCTGATCCAGCACCCGATGGCAATCTCGCCGATACATCTCCAAAACTTCGTTGATGGTCTTTTTCTCGCTCTCAATCTCTTGTATTATATGCTTGCGGCCAACTCAGTAAGAATAATTGGAATACCCAGGGTATGTCACCTACCTCGCTGGTCGCAAGAAGCATGCCTTGCGCTCTTTTGTGAAGCGCCTGCAGGCTGGATTGCCAGCTGGTGTGCTCCAGGACACCATCTGCGATATTATCCGACTTGGGCAAACCTGGCTGCGCCGATAATTGGTCTGGAACTATTGTCGCTCGAGGTAGGGAGTTGCATGTCGCATGAGGCTTGTTATCGCATCCCAATGTCAAATGTGCATCAGGACTTGATCGTGCGGGATTTCTAAGCGGGGTCTTGCTTGATGTAGGTTTACCTGCACATGCCATTAGACGATCCTGGAAAGTCAGTACTTCCTTCTCTCTGTTCGTGCGGGTCCCGGAATGCTTTGATCCTAGAATTACGTTTCGCTCGCATGAAGCAGATAGATCGTCATCTTGTGCACCAAATTCTCCATCTCTCAGGATCTCCCGAACGTGCTCACTGGTGGAGGACCTGTACTTCGTGCAGGACACATGTGGATACGTTTCGTCCACTCCGGTCCTGTCAACGATGCATCCACTTTTAATGCGGTACAAAAGGCGGGGGCTTCCATCAGAGTCAACGATGGTTGATCTGGGGGTGACTTTCAATCGCTTCGTGGGATACAAGTGATTTTTGTGAACAAGCCGCCTGGATTCTTCCTCGAAAGCATTTTTCGAGGCTTGCTCCCTTGTAGGTGGGTCATCTCGCATGTCGTCCGAACTGACCGCAGCTATCCTTCTCTTCTCTGGCCTAGTCCGCGGGCTTCTTATGCCCTCAGATGTGTTTTCATGCATGTCAGAACTGCAAATATTCTGCGCGGCCCCGAGGCTTCCAGGGCAAACTTCATAGGGAACATCTGCATCGGAACGATCCTCCTCTGCACACAATGGACTTGATACAGCGGAGCCAGCTGACTGAGACACCCTTTTTTGCTCCTCGTTGTCGATATTGAAAGAACTGCTCCTGCTCATGTGCCTTACGACAGAATCTTCTGCATAAATGTCATCCTCAAATCTGCCCGTGAATTGCTCTTTTGGTGTACTTAAGGGCAACTTATCATAAATGGGATATCTTTCTATGACAGACTTCGTGGGCTCGGACTTCTCCTGTACACCACTCTCTCCCACGGAAGCATATAATATATCTGACAAAACGAGTCCGTTTTCGTTTCTCGGCTTGTTTTGGGTCTTTATATGCTCTAAGCTGTGTTTTTTATGTCCGCCGGTGCCTGATGAAGGGTCTCCTTGCTGAAAAGCTGCAGACAGCTTGTTCCCGACTGCACGGCCCCTGCCCTGGAGTCCTTGTGGGGTCGGATGGCTCTCTGGAGAATTCAACTGATGGTTGTTGTCAATCATTCTACTTGTAGATAGCTGATGCTGGTGGCTTAGAAAACTTTCATTGTTCCTACAGGCTTGAATTCGAGGCGATCTAGTGCAGTTCTCTTCGTGTTGTGGTGTAGCAGAGCCATATCTAACGAAGTCATTATCTGGGTAGAGCTCGGCACATTTGGCCGTAGCACCTGCTCCATTTTTCTCCTCGTCAATGCTTTCAGAGCGGTTGTTGCTGGAACAAAGTATCAGCTTCGTTATGTCGGCATCTTCTGCAAGTGGTAACGCTGCTGTCGATTTATTGGTAATGTTTCCGATCTTTTTTGCAGGACGAGACGATTTATTCTTGCGCTTTGTGGCTAGTTTCCTTCCTTTGGCTGCTCTCCTTTTGCCCGGAATTGCCAAATGACTGCCGGTAAGAGACGTCTCACCAGGCATGGGGGATGACGAAGTTATGTCTGCATCTTTGAGAGGTGATCTCGCTTCATTATCGCTAGGTCGGAGATCCTCGTCCCAGTCAACAGCAGCTTTGGAGCTGGCTGTATATACCTTCTGTTTGGGATGTCGCGTATATATGACCATAGACTCTTGAGTATTAGATAGATGGTTTTTTCCTCTATTCCCACTCCGCAAGTGACCTGTTATTCTTCTTTTAGTATCTGCTCTTGGTGCAAATCTGCCGTTTGGCTTCTCCGGTACTCTGGTCAGTGATGGGTTTGATGTTGGCATGGGAGGTTCACCCGCGTACTGTGCCCGTTGATGATCCTGAGAGCTGTTACGCTTTGAAAGAACATGTGCCAGGTTCTCATTATTAGTATTCCCTTCCTCGAGCATTTCTGGGTGTTTCTCCAGCACTTGCCGAGACTTTTGTATCGAGACGAAACCTGTGCAGGGTCCCTCCTGCCCCTGTATATTGTTGGGTGGAATTCCAGAAGATTTCCTTGCGACTTCATCGCCTGTATCCAATTCCATCACCATTGAAGAAGACCTCCGGAATACACTATCTGTATCTACAGAGGTTCGGTCATTCCGACAGAACTCCTCGATTGCCATTCGCAATTCACAAGGATCTTCATCGGACAATATGCTCAAAGTTTGGCCCCCGAAGCATAGGCGTTTGCCGCTTTTCACGATTAGTCTATGCTGAGAAAGGTCTAATATTAGACGATATGTCTTAGTTTTGTCCGTAACCGAGCGCACTGGTAGACACATGCTCTGAGTGTAGACGTCAACGTATTCTAGGCACATTCTCGCTGTGTCCTGCCGATAGCTCATGAACGTCAAGCATCCATCACCGATCATGGCGAGAACGATTCCTTCAATCAGGAGCGTCGTGTCGATGCCTATTGCGTGAAGGAGAAAGCATCGTCGAAGCTGGGATGTCGTACTTAAGTCTATCGATTTCGATGGCATTGCCGCATCTGATAGGACAACCGTATCGAATAAGATTTGAAAGTGCTGCAGCGGATCATCTTCATATGACGGCATAGTATGAAAGAACCTGACTCTATCCGTGCTATTGTCTGGCGGCCAGAGAACTTTGTCGCTCAGTCCCAAGTTATGTAGTGCATGAATCATGATTGTTGCGAGCAGTTTCAAGGCACAGTTGCCGTTGAGTATGATGTACGAGAGTCTAGTCAACGCTTCGCGTTAGCACAATCAATCTCGCTCACATCATATAAACATATAATACCGTGACATGTCCACCTCTTGGGATGTAACGAAGGAAGCATGATTATGCTCTGGCTCCGAAAGTATCTCCAGAAACATTTTGCCGGCCTGTTCACCATGAGAATCGGTATAACCACATATTTGTCTTTATCTCACCAATTTCCGTAGCCAAGTGGCCTGCCCTTCGGTGGAATATAGTAAGTATAGTTTGCTCAGTATTCTTTCTTGAAGCAAGCGGGTTCTGTCCCCAATCCTTGGGCTTGCTACTTGGTATACCATATGTCCCGAGTCCTTCATGTATTGCGGTTCATCCTATGGAAAGCATTAGAGAGCTAAGACGTGCAAGTATAGGTATCCAGCAAACCAGCAGCAGAAAAAGTCCATTCTTCAGTCTGGTTTCCTCGTCTGAATTGAGCAGTAAGTATGCCAGGCAACGCAGTGAAGAGCGGTCAAGCCCCTGAAGTATTCGCTTTGAATGCCGTTTCAGGATGGACAGTAGTTGGTGTATCTTGCAATTATCGACCTTAGACACATGATATAGCAGGGCCTGGATCAGCTGGTCCGAGAATGTATAAAGTCGAGGATCACGCAGAAGACAAGTATGATAAGGCTTCGAAATTAGGAAACTATTCTCAGTATCACCTCTAATATTCATCACAGAGGCCAGCTGCGAGGCTAGCTCTGAGATGCAAGCCCATTGTGATTCTTCCTGAGACGCATCAACAAGCAAAGAAGCCATTTTGCCTTCTTTAATTCGAGGTTTGGGGAGTATTATAGACTTGAGTGGCAGTTGATGGGAGCTACGGAATCAAAGACCGTAAGAGGTTTTATCACATGACGGTGTATTTGCACTTGACCAGAATGGCCTCATTCATTTGTCGTCTCCAATTACGCCTAATCTCCAGTTGCTCTATTTGGTTCTCAGCATTCAAAACTTTGATAGTAATAGCGAAGCTTGTCAAGAGGGCCATTGACTCGAAGTATCTCTCCAATATAAGCGAGCAAGCGCAAGCCAGATACATTAACATGACCTATATCTCACTCAATCCATGTGTTTATTTTATACGCCACAGCCAGTAAGCTTCATGCATACTCCTTGATATAAGTGCTATTTAGAGCCTGCTAACATTCATCAAAGCCAGCAAAATTTATTCCTTGATGTGCAGGCTCCGATGTGTGGTACGCACCTTGCCTTCTGGCTCACAATGACGAAGTCAAATCCCACAATGAACCGATTAATGTTGCGTGCGCAAATCTTGAGCAGAAGCATTTGCGTACAACTAGCAGCTATTATTAGATGGGAAGAATTAAAGCCCTCCTTTTCCAAGACAATGTTGGGTGAAAATAAGCATTGCACGATAAGGAGTCTACGATGGACAACCAGCATAAGCTCCGCTTCGCTTCCGCAGGGCCCCAATCAGTCCCTAACTTGATTAGCTAGATATCGCGCGATAGTGCGCTAGCAAGCACAATACTTCCACTGGGAAGTATATCAATATCACATCCCCCCGGGTCTTTGGGAAGCTCTCAGGTTCACCGTCGAACATATTGGATGGTAATGGACGGAAATTCCCTGGAATTAGTGGATATTGGTAAGCCGGCTGCTGGAGTATCCGTCCCGAGGCTACTCCGGCTCCGCTCCAGTTAGGGAAGACGACCGGAATGCTTGTTATGCGTTTCCGCTGGGAGCCGTGGTGTCTGCATGACAGCCGTGGTACAAAGCACGGAGTCACTATTTATAATGGACATATACATTTGCTCACACCTTTGTCACCCTGGTTGACTAACGGACAGGAACTATTTTGACAAGATTTATTGACCAACTGAACCAGCCTGACCTATCTAGAAAGATGGCAGCAGTCAATCGAGACGAAGAAGGAGGCCACTCCATCCCTCGCACACGCCGCTCGAGCATGATCGAAACATACGAGCGACTCGGAGAAATCAGCCCTCTGACCGGTCACACACACCCCTCCCAACAGGATACCGGCCATTTTCTGCCTGAAACAACCCCCGAAAGGCGGCAAGTGTCGACAACAGATCGGTCTCTCGAGAAGGACGCCGACCTTGCGGACAAGGTTACTACCCATCATTTCGAGGAGATCGGAGACGGGAACCCACCACCTGACGAAACCGTTCTATACCTTGCCTACGGCTCGAACCTATGCTCGGAGACATTCCTGGGAAGGCGAGGCATCAAGCCGCTCTCTCAAATCAACGTCGTCGTTCCAGATCTATGGCTCACCTTCGATCTCCCAGGCATACCATACCTTGAGCCCTGTTTCGCAGCAACACGACTTCGAAAACCTCCAGCCCAAGAAAAAGACAATGCTTTAGACGGGAACGCTACAACGAAGGAGGCCTCGCGTCTCCTCCATAAGGACCCCGATTACAACCCCAGCATGCCCCTCGTCGGCGTCGTCTACGAGGTCACCCTCACAGACTACGCCCGGATAATCGCAACAGAGGGCGGAGGACGCGGATACGAAGACAAAGTCGTCGACTGCTACCCCTTCCCGAAGGCCTACAACCCCACAGACCCTCTCCCTGAGCGTCCAAGCACGAAGCCCTTCAAAGCCCACACGCTTCTATCCCCTGCCGTTGCCGAGGACTTACTGAAGGCTACTACACAAGACCAAGCTCTCACGAGCCGGAAACAATGCGGTTTCGTCTCGCGCTTTAGCCCTCTCATCCGCCCGAACCCATTCTACGCCCAGCCTTCGGCTCGCTATCTCAACCTGATCAGCATGGGCGCCGCTGAGCATGACTTTCCCGTTGCGTACAGGACATATCTTGCTGGGATTCAGCCTTATCGTATAACTACCCTGCGGCAGAAGATGGGCAAGGTGCTGTTTGCGGGTGTATGGATGACGCCGGTACTTCTGGTCTTGCTTTTGCAGAGGATTTCTGCGGGCTCTGATGGACGCAGCCCCCCATGGCTGGTTAGATTGGCGGATGCTGTGTTTTTTGCCATGTGGCAGTCGTATGATAATGTGTTTCGGGGTGTCTTCGGGGATGGGGAAAGGACAGTTGATGATGGTACTGCACGGTAATAATCTCTTGTTTCATCTAGATAAGAAGTATTTAGATGATGACGTTATTCTCACTGGTGATTGTATAATAAAAAGGCTGGTTTTTAAATAATGCAGATACAACCAAATAAATACATTGAGGCATTCTATTAAGCCTTCCCATAGTGAAAGACAGAACGGCTATTGTATACCAAAGCCCATACAACATGTGTAATAGCTAACAAAGGAAATTGTGACATTGGATCTTGAAGCAACATTTTCAACGGAGAATAAATATCTAGGGTACAGATACAAGTGTCCTGAGTAACATCTAACGAAACATGCAGAGACCATCGAATAGAGTGACAAGTTGAAGGAAATGGCGACGTGGGACCAACATAACTTGTTGGACGATGGATTATATCAAGGCTCACTGGCCGCCTGTATTTTTCCTCCACGGTGTGCAATTCATACAGTCCGCTGCAACATTCAGCGCCGGGAAACGGGGGGGCTGTACACAATCTTTCTCGTCTTGATCGGGGACCACTTGTAACGCTTAACCCAGACGCTGATGGCGAAGAGACCGGTCAGGAGGGTGATAGCCTTGACACCCATCTTCTTGCGGTCGTCCATCTCAGGCTCGGCAGCCCAGTTGAGGAACTCGACAACGTCCTTGGCCATCTGGGAGGTAGTGGCGGGGGTGCCATCCTCGTACTCGACAACACCATCGAAAAGAACACGGCCCATGGCAATGGCTAGATGTCGTTAGAATTAGTACTGAGCATAGGCGAATCAATTGTCAGGTGTAAACTGCAAATGTTGACATACCGGTACCGGGGAAGTAGGGGTTGAAGTTCATGCCAGCACCGACGGTGGCACCAGCCGGGGGCTCATCGGGGTAACCGGTCAGCAGACTGAAGATGTAGTTGCAGCCACCGTGACGGCCCTTGACGATCAAGCTGAGATCCGGGGGCAGGGCACCACCGTTGGCAGCACGAGCAGCCTCCTCGTTCTTGTAGGGAGCAGGGATGTAGTCGGACAGCTTTCCGGGACGCTTCTCGATCTCGCCCTGGTCGTTGGGCTCGGTGTCGTACTCGTTCTCCTCGGCCATGGCCTTCATCTCATCGACGGTGTGCATGACACCGACGAACGAGCGCCAAGGCACACGGGTCAGGGAGTGGCAGCTGGCACAGACTTCACGGTAGACCTGGAAACCACGACGGAGGCTGGAGTGCAAAACATGAGTAAGATGGCCGGTATCGGGGAGAGATGGCGAGGGTGTTATTCGCCCGCAATTGGAAGACTCACGCCTGGTGATCGAAGGTCTTGTTCCACTTGGCGTGCTCCCAAGGGTAAGCGGTAGGGTGCAATCTTGAATTCGATGTGCGTCAGTCTTGATGTCAAACAGTCGGAATCGGGAAGATGATGCCTCGGTCGGAGCAACGGAGCAGCCAGCAACGCGTTGACCATTCCCTCGAGCATCACCAATAATCCACTCACCCCTCCTCAGCAGGTGTCATGGCAAAAGCCTCCTGGCCATAGAGATACGCGGCGGATCCGAGAGCGACGGCGGTTGCGGCGGACGCAGTGAGTGTGAGGTGGAAGGGGGAGCTGGCGGATTCGGCACCGGCGGCGGAGGAAGACGCACGCTGGGTAATTCGTTAGTCAAAAACCCATATAGAAGCTTTCCTCTGCGATAGAGAAGCGATTGTCCTCGTCCATTGGGTTCAATGGACGGTCGATGTCGGGGAAGTTCGTACCGTGGAGGTCTTGTTCAAGGACTGGCGTGCGACGCCCCGGAAGGGCACGCTGCGCAAAACAGTACGTGCCAGCATACTGACGATGTGAAAGACCCTCCGGACAATGGGGTATTTAAGAAGGCACGATAGCCAAAGAAGGGGAGAGGGGAGGGGGAGGGGACAAGGCTGAGCGCACAGGAGAATGTGCTTTTGGAGGTGAAGTCGAGGTTGGTCGAACGGGTCAAGTTTCTCTTGGGTTTGGAATTGCCTAAACCCTCGTTCTGATTGGCTGCCGCCCCGGTCCTAACTGCCTTCGGTGAAAACCGCGACTTTTCGGAACAACAATTTTCGGCGGCCACCTGATAATTGCTGACCACCAACCCCATCTCCCCGTTCTCGCGATAACATAATAGGAGAAGTCCTACGAGAATGCATTCCGGGCTTCAATTTCATACGCCTATCAACAATTCCATCGCTTCGTCGTTAGCCTCCCAGCTCCTCACCCCTCGTTCCGTTCCTCCGCGCTGACCCCAGCACACACACTCCCCCATCAATCCCATCGCTCTCATTGGCCATTGGCTTGTGTTGTTCCCGAGAGCTGCTCTTCCGCCATAGTCATCGTCGCCTCCGTCTTAGCCTGCCATTCCGACGCTATCCCCATACGCAGCGCCTCAATCGCTGTCCGAATATCGCATCGGGTACCGTTACTATAAAGAATCAACGATAGAGCGGGTAGTCTTCGAACCGTGCGACCGCTAAGCCCCTAATCGCCATCGTCAATATCCCAACACATATACCGAGTGCTCATCTTCGTCCAGAATCACTAACCTCACTCTCAAAGACAGCATTAGCAAGTAGCGTGGGTATAGCATCGGGGAACGATCTATAGTGCAGCAGCACTTCGTCAAAAGTCGGGAGGGTGAGGTGTTCCGCAGCCTGCTCCACATACTGCAAAGCCGTCTGGGGATCGTCCGGAGTAACTTGGACCACGTCGAATGAAACACCCTCAATGAGTCCACTCTGGCTCAACTCCTCTAGGCAGTCCTTGTAGATATTATATATAGGTCTGCTAGATAGTTGCGGCATGTATTGTTTGATATCAACTCGATCGAGGAAAGCTTGGTCCTACACGCGAGTGCACGCCGTCAGCGTTAATGCATAGCACTCGGCGCTGAATAGGAGCTTACCAGCGCCGTAATCAAATTGCTGGTGCAGACGACGATAACATTCGAATGTTCTTTCAGCTTATCCAGCCCTGTGAGTACCGCATCGACTGCTCGAATGGCGTCGAAGGGCTCATTGCTGCTCAATGCCCGGTCTCTCCGAGCAACCAAGGTCTCTATTTCATCCATGAACACACAAACGAATGTATCTTCTTCCTCTTGGAGAAACGTCTCAATGTTATCAAACATCCCATTCACAAGTTTGCTACTCTCGCCGTAATACTTGCTTCCTAGTGAGTATGCGTTGATCTCAAATAGTTTGCTCTGGGGATAATCCTTTCCCAGGCGTATTGCAAGCTTCTGGGCAAGACCGCGACTAAATCAGTTAGCCACCAACCACACTCCATGTAATACATCCACAAGCCAAAGGCTTGTCTTCCCAGTTCCTGGTGGCCCCCATATGAGCAACAACCTGTTCCAATTGATAGTCCACTTATCGAGTTTATGAGCAGATAACGAGACTGCTCGAGTTAGATTAAGCCATGAGATGCAGGTTGTAAGGAAAGACGTCACCCATTCTGCTTATAACCGAAAGAAGCGTCGACTGAATTGGTTGATCGTAATCCAACCTATGCAAATGATCAGTTACTTTCAGCCTGGGAAGAACTAGCAGTTCAGCGTACGTCTCCCATAGTCCCTCCAGATCTATGCTCGGTAAGGCCAGTACTCTTGCCGTAGCGACTCCACCCCCGGCTTCTGTTGAATCCTCAAGTGCACTGGTCTTCTGCAAGATTTGTCGCTCTGATTTGGTACGTAGTTGGTACACTTGAACGTCCAATTGGACATCCTGAAGTCGATATGTACCAGAATCCAGATTGCCGCCGCTACATTCGGTCACGAGTATGAACTCCAGGGCTTGGGCATGTGGTTCGCTTAGACCCCCTGTTCATCGTCAGAAAGACGTTCGGAGGTTATCATCTTGGTAGATTCCTGACCGAAAGAATTGATAAACTGATCAACAGACATCACGATGTAATTATTGTGAAGCCATTCTGTAATCTCGTCCCTAACCTGCTGTTCCGTCAATTCATGAATCGCAAGTGTATCAAGCAGCCTACCAAATCAGTGCGAACGATCATGCCATCATTAGCATGTTTCACTCGAGCCTCAATGTGCAATATGGAGCGTTGAGACTCTTCCACTGGGTTTGCAACGCAACTGTTGACGCTCATGTCCATTTTGCTTGTGGGTTTGGGAGGGGAGACAGTTCAGTTAAGAGAGAATGAGGAACATAAAGTGAACCACTGTGGCCGGTCTGAGAGGTAATCTCATACTGGGTACTGTGACACTTCAATACAGACATCGTCGTCTACATCTGCGGCATTCAGTTCATTTGATTTACTGGAGTATCATCCTGTTCCAAGGTGTAAAACAAGCACATATGCAAAATCAGCCCACTACGTATTAGCACTGCATGAAACCATATCAATGTAACTACACTTCATCTCACAATACATTCTGCAACATTTGCATATACTCCTATTAAGTAGTAAAAGGTCGATTGCAAGACGCTCGCCAGAATTATATGGTAACACGATAGCAACTAGTATTGAAACGAGGTGGGAATGTTTGGCTCATTGAGCGGATATAAAATTGTTACCTTGGTGGTACTTGTAATACTAACTCGTTGATTCGTATGAAAGCGCAGATTGGTATTATTAGTATTGATGCCTTGTTTTCCCCGGTTGTTGGAGCTTGATGATAGTAACTTCAATTCAGGGAAATACCAGTTGATTCCCACTGAGAGCACTACTACTACGTACTTACTTAGTACTCCCCGTCGCTGTTCTGAATTTAATATATATCGCCCCACTGGCAGACTCTGGGGAAATTATGCGAACGGATCAGCGTGACTACCCACCAGACGTTTCAGAATTTGATGTTCATCAAGGAAATACCCATTCTGCGCCTACTTGGACCGTTGTAAGGATGTTGTGAAACAGGTGGTCATACTGCTTACTGGGGTGAGTTGGAATTCCGGAGCAGACCAGCGGAAAGGTAAGCAGCCGGCCGATCCAAACCGTGGAATTTCTGGGGTGTTCCGCCCACAGTGACGAACTGCCAACCAACCGACGCAATTGCTCGGCGCCGTGGATTGTTCCATTCCTCAGATTTAGGGGCTATGATTCCACCATGCGAACCGATGTTTCATGATTGCCCGTTTTTGCCAGCAATTCCGGTGTCGCTCGATTACTCGGGTTTACGTTCGACTAATTGGGGCAGCCCCGCGGAGCGAGCTAGTCGGTGGGAACGCTGGGACCCTGACCGGCTTGTCCGCGCTGAGCTTCTGGAGCCTTTGACGGACGAACTCAACGTCCCTCCCGATGCCGACTGTGAAATTACAAGATGCAGAAAGCGAGGACTGGGCCAGGTGCCGGCGTGAAGCCGCGCAAGGATGTTCTGGCTTCACTCAAGATGGCCTCGATGGAGGAAATCTCCAGGGCCATTCTTCCAGCAGGTATGTCCCAACTATGAATACCGAACAAGAAAGGACGAACGGGGAGATGGATCGCATTCACTGCAGGGCATACTAACAATGACCAGAGATCATGTCCTCAATCCTTGATTACCTTTCCCCCGTCGATCTCATACGAGTAGCCCGGTCTTCCAAACTCCTGCGCGAGATGGCATACGATGACACGCGATGGGTGCAGAAACTGAAACGGATGGGTTGTTGGGATGAGGTGGAGGCAAGAAAGCATACGGAAGAAGTGTTCGGAACTATCGCAGATGTGCGAACGGTCGAGGAGCAAGAGGTTGAGGATGCGCAAGCACCGCACGGCGAACCTGCACCCAACGTCTCACGGAGTTCCCGGGCCGATTTACAATCGATCTCTGACGGATTCGACCAGATCAATCTAACCACGTCGGCCAATGCTGATATATCGGATGGATCAGAAAATGATCCCGTCATCGGCGCTCTGAAACAAGTCAAGTCGGTTCGTGGAGAGGCCCGCCAGGAGTACGGAAAGGTACATGCAGCGCTGGCACCATACTACAATGATATCGTTACGAACGGTCCTTCTCCAGATAGCTTGCTTTTCAAGAACTACACCGATCCACAGCACCAAGCGCAGATACTGTCGCAACTACAATCCTTTTCCGAATGCGATGCAGACGAAGGCTGGCGTGGACGGCTTGAACAATTGCAGTCTGCTGTGTCGATGTTCGAAATATCGGCCATTAAGGAGTTTAGACATGGATATGAGACAGAGGATATTGATGACAGGATGCGAAAATACGCCCATGTTTTGTACACGTTGAACGGCGGAGAGGCAGCTGTTGAACTCTTCATACAGCACAACCATCTCGTTACCAGAAGATCAGATCTCGGCAAAGTCTCGGACTGCATTGATCCTTTCTCGCAACGGGTTAAACTTGAACATACACAGGCCTTCTTCACTCGGCTGAGTGTGGCCTATAACGAGGAAGTATCGATCATCAATCGTGCTTTCCCCCCGTCGATGAAAATATCGACACCGTTTATCGAAAAGGTTGGGCAGGATGTGCTCTACCCATTTCTGACTGCCATTTTTGATGAGCTACATGGTTCAAATACCGAGTCCTACTTGACTGCCGTCTCAGGAACATTTGCTCAATGCCTTAATCTCTCGGATACATTGTTGCCAATTCAGAATTTGGACGACAGTTTTGATGAATTCATGGATCATGTCATTGCTAAAGCCTATGTACCTCACATGGACTTATATCTCGCAGAGGAACTGGATCATTTCCGGAAAATATCTGAGGCGGCCGTAGGGGACTGGGATAGACAGCTATCGGAGCAGGCAGCCTCGACGGAGTCATTCTTGATGTCGAACATCAATAGGCAGGCTGATAAGCGTGACTTCTTGACCTCTTTCAAGAAGGTTATTATGGCTCCCGTCAATATTCTTCCTAGCTTTTCAGGAAACAAGGCGAACGAGCAAAAGGCACCATCGGAGCCCACCGCCAGCGACTCCTCGTCACTGAAGAGTCCCAATCGGTTCTCAACCATCGCGTCGCCCACGACGCCTCCTATTATGGAGGCGCCGACCACAGAGCTTGCGGCAAAAGCCGCGATCATGAAGTCTAAACTCGAGGGTATTCGATCTCTTTTCAGCATAGAAGTTGCTCTTAGTCTGGTTCATGCGGCAAAGTCAAGCTTGGAGCGAGCCGCGCAGTTTGTGAAGATCAGAGGCGAATATGGAGCTGCTGCAAAACAACAGTGCGAGGCGGTCTTCGTCGCCCTCGTACGCATTCTAGGAAACCGTCACTTAATCGGTGGGTTCAATAAGGCCGTGGACCACTTGTCAAACTACCGGCCGCGCGAGCAAGGAGAACGCGACCAGTCTGGCGTTGAGCCGCTGGTCACCTTTCTGGAGCTGGTGAACGTTGGTGATCTGATTCTCCAGATGATCGATGTCTTTTACGAACAGGAACTCATCGGCACCAAACTGACGGACCGCAATGATTTTCTGGACCCGGCCGTCAAGGAAAAGAAAAAGTTCGAGCAGAGCTTGGATGAACGGGTTGCTGCTGGGCTTAACAAAGGAATTGACGTTCTCATGGAAGAAGTGGACTACATTCTAGCAACAAGACAATTGGCGACCGACTTCAATCCCAGTGTCTCCACTGACCCTTATCGTAAAACGATGGACGTCAGTATCACAGAGGCTGCGGCGGCCGTGGTGGATGTGGTCTCTTCTCATACACAGATGTTGGTGGGCAGCACAGACAAGAGTATGCTGGACGTCTTCAACCAAGAGGTTGGGCTACGTCTGTTTGCTGCTCTATGCAAGCATCTGAAGCGGCAGAGGATCAGCATTGAGGGGTCACTGAAGCTCATCAGGTAGGATCATCTGTGTCTTTGAGGTTGATGGCGAAGCTGACATCTTATAGCGATATGAATCACTACTTCAAATTCATCCAGACGTTCAGGAACAACGACCTTCTCCTCTACTTCAAGGCGTTCCGGGAACTATCGCAGATCTATCTGATCGACCCCTCTGATGCCAAAGAGCTTGCCACCATCATCGCCGATGCGGACCGGTTCAATGGGATTTGGCGAGTGGAGGAAGTGTACGAGTTCGCCGAGCGACGGGCGGATTGGTACCAAGTGAAACGAGACGTCGAACGAGCCATGTATGGTATTGGCTGCAACGTTATGTGAAGAACATGTCCAGCATTACGATTATACGGTGTATATAGAGCTACGAATACCCCAAGGCTTTGCCATTTTCATGGTTAGAGAATAGACAGATGATTATATAATTTAGTAGCAGAGGAAAGAGCCACAGATTGATACTACTACCCAACCTCATACACCCAAAATCCCTCCAACATCAAGCTGACATGACCAGCGTACAACAATTCCAATCCAACCAGCCAGCCACGAAGACTGCAACAAACTACACAGTACTAGTAATCTCTTTTGCATTGAGTTATTACTAATACGTAACCCAACCAGTTGCATCATACATACAACGACTTTACCCACCCGACGGATCGCATCTCCAGGAAACTCTAAATCTATCCGGCTAATTCCTTGACATCAGTTTCCCACCCCCAAAATCCAGTCCATAAGCTCCAAGCAATGACGGTAATAAGCCAGGAGAGACATAAAGAACTGTCCACCCCGAGCCAAAGGGAAGAAGAAGCAATGTGTTTCAACCTGGAACCAAGCCATTAGCGCCACAACCACAACCACAACCACTCACCACTGCATTGTTTCAGTCTGACAATTGCTGACTGACTGCGATCCATCATTTATTATACAATCTACATTTCCGTCATGAGAAATATCCTCTCAAATACTATACTAAACTTTCTATACTCGCATAACATTATATGAGATCATCATCATCATCATGCTCCATCGTACAATCTCAAGGATACTCACCACCACGACTACCATAATCCTCCTAAGCGCCCTCCTCATCACCCTTACCGCAGCCCAACAACAACTACCAAAAGCAACAGTGATAGTCACCATCATAACAACCGCAACCGCAACAGCACCACAAACCACCACCACCACCACTACCCAAGAACCCCCCTCCTACACCTCCCCAGCTCTCTTCCAATCCTCCATCCTAGACGTCAGCAACACCTACCGCAAAGCCCACAACGCAAGCAACCTAATCTGGAACACGACATTAACTCAATACGCCCTGAACTGGGCACAGGAATGTAAATGGCAGCATTCGGTATAGTACTCTTCCCCCACCCTTTCCCCAAGATCACGTAAATACCCACTTCACAGGGACCAAAAAGCTAATAGATAATGCACATACAGAACGGCCCATACGGCGAGAACCTCGCCTTCGGGTACCCCAACGTCTCGTCCGCCGTAGCCGCCTGGGGCGACGAAGTACAGAAATACAATTTCCAGGAGCCGACGGGGTTCACGGAGGAGACGGGACATTTTACGCAGTTGGTGTGGAGGGAGACGACGGAGGTGGGGTGTGCAGCTATTGATTGTGGGTATAATAATACTAATGCTACTAATGATGATGGTGATGATGATAATGGGAATGGGAAGAGAAGTGAAGCGGGAGGAGGAGGTGGAGGAGGTGGGATTAATGGAACGGAGAGACCGCAGGGATGGTATGTCGTTTGTGAATACTCGCCTAGGGGTAATATCATTGGGGGGGATAAGAAGTTGGGGGATAAGGAGTTCTTTAAGATTAATGTGCAGCCGTCGAGTACTTATTCCGGGCCGTATAATACGGGGTCCGCTGGGAATGGGGCTCAGAGGGTTGAATGTATAATGGGGTTATGGTGGGTTGTGTTGGGGTGGTGGTTTGTGTTGTTGACTTTTGGATAGTTTAATTTTGGGTATTCGGTTGGGATGATATGAAGTGGTATAAACTGAACTTGAATGATTGCAGTAGTCATCATTGTCTGTCATCTCTCATTGCTACCAACATCACGCACATCAAAGTTTTCCCCTCACGCTCGGGAAAGAAATATGCAAACACAGATTCTATTCACTTTTTTTGAAATGTTCCAGACACAGGTGCCCCCACGCGCGCTGGAACCAATCCAAATGGATCACAGATGAAGTCTCACAGGGAAGAAGAGAGGATGAAGTGTGAGGGCTTCAGAGAGGATAGGTAAAGAAAAAAGGGCGAGGATATCGACAGACAAGATGCGAGATAAGGATAAAAGGAAATGAAAAAGAAAAGGAAATGGATGGAATAGAACACATTAGATACGAAGCTGGCTTCCCAATCAACCAATGACTTCCTCGTTCTCCTCGATGATCTCTTCCACAATCTCCTCCACCACTGTCTCGCCTTGGTCCTCCGACACAGCAGGGGCATCCTTGGCCTGCTTGGAAGAGTCGACGTCTTCCGGCACACCGTAGGCGTCCTTCTCCTCCGCAAGCATCTCCTTCTCCCTCCGGATCCAGGCAGTCCACTCGTTGAGCACGCGCTTGCGCGTCTCCACAACGGCTGTGTTGGCAATGTCGACAGCGTACTTGTCCTCCTCCTCGAACTCCTTCGAGTACTCGCGGAGGTTCTTGCGCACTTGCTTCTGCTCCTCCTTGCTGAGAAGAGTGGGGGGACGAGGGCGCCAGATGAACTGCTTGAACTTGTCGGTGGGGTGTTCGGCGAGGGTCTGACCGGCGAAGGTGTGAATGTTGTAGCCGTTTTCCATCTACATAATACATGTCAGTAACGCAATTGTGATAAGACACTAAGAAGGAAGAACATACCGAGTGGGTCCACACGCTAGCACTGCTGACAACGTAGCGACCCGTAGGATCCCAGTCAATATCCGTAACACCGTAGTGCTCAACGGTCTTCATTAATTGCAGGTTGGCGGCCAGATCCTTCTCGCCCTCGGGCTTCTCACCCTCAAAGTCCATATCCCAGAAGTCAATATCGAAGTTGGTCTGGGAGTGAACGGTAGCGACGACGACAAAACGTCCCTTGGGAGACCAGTAGATGGCGTTGCTGGTCTTCTTCTCAATGGTGCGGACAACCTTGAAGTTGCCGGCCGAGACACCCTTCTTTTCGGGGGCGAAGAAAGAGACGGAGGTCTTGGGGAGAACGGCGGTGCCGCTGGGGGCCTCGCCGGTGGTGATGGCGACGAAACGTCCTCCGTTGGGCTCCCAAGCAAAATTGATGACTGTATCCTTGAGACTGTCGACGACTTCAACGGGGACACCCTTCTCGCGCACGCGGAAAATCTCCAGGTTGGTGGCCATGGACTTCTTGGACTTGGAGTGACGGTCGACCTTGACACAGACGTAGGTACCTTGGGACTGCCAGTGCAGCTTGACATCCGACACGTTGAACAGGTTACGCGTACGGACGATCTCCTTCGAGGGAACGCTCATCAAAGCGACACGGGCCGGGTTGCTGCCGATTTCGGGAGTCCAGAAGCAGAGCAGCTGTTCGTACTGCTTGACACCCTCGCGGACGACGGTGGCGGGGGACCACTCGAAGTCCATAACACCATCGATCTTGACGGAAGTCTTGCCCAGCAAGTTCATCCGGGGGAGCTCGTAGATCGAGATCGACTGGTGCTGCAGCATTCTCGCGACGTACTTTTCGTCAGCGGACCACTTGAAAGCGGGCCACTGAACCTTCTTCTTGGGCTCGCCCTCAGCACTAGGGCCGGCAGTCAGATCGTGAGAGACGAAGGAACGAAGAGGCTTGCCAGTGACGATATCCCAGATGATGATGTTCTTTCCGTCTTCCTCGTAGGTCAGGACCGGGTGGCCCTCCTCCACCTGGATGGGGCGGGCGGACCAGGTGGTCAGGTAGCTCTCACCGGGCGAGAATTCGACCAGCTGAACGAAAGGATGGGGGAACTGCTTCTGCTTCGAGAAGGCGGGACCACCCCAGAGCTGGACACCCTGGGGGTGGACGGAGGCGAGGTAGGTACCCTTGGGGGACCACTGGACGAAAAGCTGAGTCCAGTGCGCGCGGTCGACGACGTTCTCCGGGGGGTTGCTCTTGTTGTTCCAGAACACACCGACCTTGTCGCCACGGTAAAGGGCGAACTGGTCACGGGCGTTGGCGTCGCCCAGCCATGAGCGGAGGTGCTCCTTCTCCTTGAAGGGTTCGATGGTGGGGGGCTTGTATTCCTCGTCGATGCGTCCTTCCCGGCCATAACGATCGATGTCCATCAACTTGTTGACGGCGAGAGTGTGCTTCTTATCGAGGGGTACACCGTGCAGTTGCTTGACGGCAGCGACGGCCTGTTCGGGGGTCTCGTACTCAACGAAGGCGAAACTGAAACGACGTGTTAATGCTTCCACAACCTTTCCCAACCGCAATCAGATTTCCTAAGTTGAAACATACCCTTCGGACATGTTCTTGTCGTTGATGGGCATGAAGACGGCATCCTCCGAAGTGTGGCCGACCGTGTTGAGCTTCCTCAACAAGAACTTGATGAGCTTTTGCCGGCTCTCCTCGGGGACGACCGGAAGTCCATCGATCACAACAAATGTGTCCAAACCCTCCTCAAGCTTCACTTCATATTGCTCCTTGAGATCTGAATGGAGAAAATCGGGCGGAGTCAGCGGCGAGGGGCACGGGGGAAACAGGGTGAGAAGAGGATGATGGGACAACAACGCGAGGCGCACTCACCGGAGAAGTCAACCTCCTCCTCCTCCTCTTCGTGGAGATCCTGCTCAGACAGGGTGTCAAAACTGGGCGCCATGGTTGCAGTCGCAGCGAACGGCGATATGGGGGGTTGAGGGTGGAGAGGGTATGATCTTGAAGATGAAAGATGCTGTTCTGGATTTTCTGCTCGTCGACCCCGATTTGGCTGATTTTAGGGCAAAAGAACAAATCCCAAACCACAAGCGCCTTCTGTGTGCGAAGACAGCTGAGTCAGGGCTGAGTCATCTCCCCATTGTCTCTGCTTGCTTTCACTTTCCGTGCGGTAAAGTGACGGTAAATGACCATTGCTCACGATACCACTAGTAAGCTGCCTATTCTTTCTCCAGCTCCACCACGTGATGGTGCTTATCTAAGCCACCCGCCCCCAGCTTCTCGCCCGGCTGATTATGTCTTCTGTAACCGACTTGTACAATCGGCTTGGACCAGCCATAACATTTCGCAATCCTCACGCATCGTCCCGCTTTCCGTTGCTGCTGCGGGTGATAGCTGCTGGTCGTTGTGGGCCGGCCGTCACGATCTCCTCGTTTACTCCCTTTTGTTTTGTCTGATCCATCTCTCTCTCCCTGTCCTACTTTCTCCTGGGGCCTTTACGTACCTCCTCTCTCTTATGCCCCGCCGGTCCTAAGCGCCAGCGCTACGCCCAGATCTAGACGGTCCTCCTCAGTGAACGACCACCGCGAGCTGAATCCCGCTGCTGATAGCCTTGTGAACTCCTACATTGAGTCCGGTCAGCAATTGACAACATTAAATTCTATTCAGTCGTGTCGTTTCCTGCAGAGGTGCTGCAAAGCAAAGCTACCCGGTCCACCATGTCGCGTAAGTTCGGAAGTCTGATGTTCCCGGTCGATTGCTCCACGCCGAGATCGCTCTCAACTGACATCATGGCTTTTTCTTTTCCCCATGCAATAGTATCCCCAGAAGCCCGCGATCAGTACATTCCGATCATTGATTCAATTCTGGCCAAAAGCGATTTGACCACCATCTCCTCAAAAACTATTCGCAACGGCCTTCAGGATGAGATCGGCTATGATCTTACCCCGCATAAGGTCTGCGCCCCCGATCTTTCATTATTGTCGCATATTGCTCTTTGCTCTTTTGATTCACGGCGGTAGACCTCAAATATAATGCTAATGTTATTTTCATTCATACAGCTTGCCATCAAGCAGCTTATCATGGAGCGCTTCGACGTCTGTGCGGCACAAAAGGGCATTCAAACCGCATCGGAGACACCTGCGACATCTGCTTCCACCAATGGCCATGGGAAAGACCACGACTCGGTGACTCCTGTTGAGCCATCCTCTCCGGCTCAATCTTCCATGTCGCAGAAACGCCAAGCGGAGAGTGAAGAGCGCTCGGACACTTCGAGCAAGACTCCTCCTATCAAGAAGAAGAAGCCCGACAATGATATCGATGCGGATGCCTTGTTCGCAGCCAAACTCCAGGCCGAGGAAAACATGCGTGCGCGCCAAACCCGCGGGGCCAGTACACGCAGAAGCCAGCCCGTGAAGAAGAAGCAGCCTACCAAAGCGAAGACGTCCAAGAAAGTGAAGGCTGAGGATGACTCGGAACTTGAATCGGGCTCGGACTCAGGAAAGAAGGTCAACAGATCTGGCGGGTTTCACGTATGCTGCAAACACTTCCTAATGGAGGTGACTGGTGCTAACGGCTGTCTAGAAACCCCTTACTCTTTCCCCGGCGCTTTCGGCTTTGTTGGACGGCGAGGTGACGGTATGGCTGTTATTCCCATTCTTGGACACGTAAGATATACTGACATTCGGCCAGCTCTCGCGACCACAGACAGTGAAGCGGCTTTGGCAATACATCCACGAACATGATCTTCAGGATCCCAATGACCGGCGACAAATTCGCTGTGACGACGCGATGCGTGCCGTGTTCAAGCAAGATCGCATACACATGTTCACGATGACCAAAATCCTCAGCCAGAATTTGTATAGTCCCGATGAATAACCGTTGGTATCTAGACGCGAACTCTTGCCTTCCGGACAAGGCAATCGCAGCGACCAAGTCGTTGCCTTAACGATTCCCCGACTTTTGCTTACTACACAGCATTTGGAACCCAGGCGCTAACTCTCTTTCATTTTGCTCCAAGACTTTATTATTTGCTTCTCATATTGATATTTTTTTTTTCGCACTTGTTGCTACTCTCATTGGCGAATGATTGCCTTATCTTTCCTTGTGTTGACCTGCTTTTCTCTCCAGCGGGAGTTGGTGCTGCCTTGTGGACAGGCGCGATGGATGTTGCTACCTAGAGATCGTCTTTGCTTATTGATTTGGCTACATACATCGCATCGCGTCATTGCATGATACATTCTCAGTTATCGCACGAGCAGCCAGTACAGTTGTAGCCGAAGGGGCCAGTAATATGCATGCATCCCATGGCTAAGCCACACATATGATCTGCCTTGTAGTTGCATGAGCGATAATGAGTCAAAATGAGTCATATCAGTAACTGGATCGAATTCACCAGTAAATTAATTACCTATGTGCCCCCCCCTACCGGGCATAACGCAATTAATAAAATTAAATAAGTCGGGGAGAGAAACTGGACAGCGATGCTCACTAAGCATGCCGCCGATCCAACTTTTTTGCCCGCCGCTCGTAACGTGAAAGCTGGTCCCTCCACAGCAACGCCGGCTTATCACCCCTCCGCCGAAATTCGCTGTCTGGTCGCACAGGCTCACCAAAGCGCGACGCGCTTCTCCTCCTAAGAGAGCAAATTCTGGGCACTGTCCCCCAAACATCACCCTCGCTGATCACTTCGAGTAACCGCCCCTCAATCTTTCCACGTTCCCAATGTCCGAATCCCAGCCCGCCCAAGCTCCCGGAGCGCAAGGCCAAGGCCGGGGCGGCCGTCGACGAGGCCGCGGAGGAGGCTTTGGAGCTGCTCGCCAACCGGGACAAACCGATGGTCACCATCACCATTCTCATGATGGCGCTGGAAGGGGTGCAAGATCTAGGGGCCAGGGACCCCGTCGCGGAGGCGGCGGAGGAGGTCGAGACAAGCAGAATCGCTCGGGGAACAAGTCGGAGGCTTCTGCCGAGGGTGGACAGAGTGGTGCGAATGTTCAGACAGTATCAGAAGGCAAGGGGAAGCAGCCTGTCACGACAGAAGAGTCTGATGATGACGATGACGGCGAAATCTGCTTCATTTGTGCTTCGAAGGTCGACCACACCTCGGTCTCGCCGTGTAATCACCGGACTTGTCATATCTGTGCGCTGAGATTGAGGGCCTTGTATAAGAATAAAGCTTGTGCTCATTGTCGAGTATGTGATTCGTTTGGTCATCGTTTTTGGTCTTGGTCGTGGCTTTGCGCTGACATTCGCTTTGGACTAGACGGAATCCAGCTATGTTATCTTCACGGATGACCATGCCAAGCGCTATGAGGACTTCAAGGACTCCGATTTCTCGCAGATGGACGAAAACCTAGGGATCAAGTACGAGAACAACGATATCTTCGAAGATACAGTACTGTTGTTGCGGTACAATTGCCCGGATAGAGGTTGTGATGTAGCTTGCTTGGGATGGCCTGACCTGCATCGTCACGTCAAAAGCAAGCATGGCAGGGTGATGTGGTAAGTTCCTCTTACTGTTAGATGTGATGAGCTGTGTAGGCGCATACTAACTTCAATGTTGTAGTGATCTTTGCACGCGGAACAAGAAAGTGTTCACGCACGAACATGAGCTCTTCACCAATGCAGAGTTGCGCAAGCACGAGAAGCATGGAGATGACGTGCCTGGTGCCATAGACCAGAGTGGATTCAGAGGTCATCCTGAGTGTGGTTTCTGCCGGCAACGGTTTTATGGCGATGACGAATTATACGCACATTGTCGTGACCGTCACGAAAGATGCCACATTTGTGACCGTCGCTCCGGCGGCCGCCAACAACAGTACTACATCGACTACAACGCTCTCGAAGACCACTTCCAGAAAGACCACTTCCTCTGCCTCGACCGCGAGTGTCTCGAGAAGAAGTTCGTCGTCTTCGAGTCCCAGATGGATCTCAAGGCACATCAACTGGAGTGTCATCCCAACGGTCTTTCTAAGGACGCCAGACGCGACGCTCGCACCGTTGACTTGTCAACCTTCGATTACAGAACTCCTTACCAACCTCAACGCCAGCGTCGGGGTGCTGGTCGTGGACGCGATCCCAACGCGGAGCCTCTGCCTGTCTCCAGCGCTCAGCCCTTGAGAAGAGACGAGGTTGCTTATCAACGCCAAATGGCCATCCAGAGTGCCCAATCCGTTTCGACCCGCAGCTTCGGCGGCCAACTAACACGCAACGACACTCAGCCTGTGCGTGCTCCGGCTCGTCCTACGCCCGCCCAGACCCCTCCCGCATCCACTCCAGTCGCCGAGATGGAGAACCTCAATCTCAGCGCAGACTCGGCCTCCGTTACTCCTCAAGAGAAAGCCCGCCGTCTCCGCCATGCAGCCGTCGTTGAAAGAGCCTCGAACCTCCTAGGCAACGACCAGAACAAGCTCAAGGAATTCCGTGCCCGGGTTTCCAGCTACCGCACCTCCTCCATTTCCGCCACCGAACTCATCGACGCCTTCTTCTCACTCTTCGATACCTCCAGCACCGAATTGGGCAAACTAATCAAAGAGCTCGCGGAGATTTACGAAGACGAAGGCAAGCGCAACGCGCTCCTCAAAGCCTGGAACGACTGGCGTGCCATCAACGAAGACTACCCGGCTCTGCCTGGCCCCGGCGGTATGCTTCCCGGCATGTCCCCAGGAACCGTGAACGGCAGCGGAGTGGGCGGAAAGCGTGTCCTGCGCCTCAAATCCTCAACGGCCCAGTCCTCCCGTTCCTACGTCGGCAGAAGCGGCGCCATGCCTTCTTCATCCACATCTTCCTCCGCCGCCAACCCCTTCCCTCCTCTTTCCTCGACCACCGCCCGCTCTACCCCCCGAACCTCCAAGCCCGCCGCCACTACCCCCTGGGGCGCCGCCGCCGCCGCTGCAGCTCCCTCAGCCCCTACCTCTGCCTTCAGCAGCGCCGCCTCTTCCCGCTCCGCCTCGCGCGCCCCGGCCCGCCCAGTCAACGCCACCAGCTCCGAAGCCTTCCCTGCTCTCCCTGCCGCTCCCAAGCCCAACGTCCTCATGGCAGGTCTGACTCGCGGCACCGTCCGCTGGGAAGATCGTAACAAGCCAACCGCGAACGCCTGGGCTTCTCGGAACGACGCCGGTGCTAGCTCGTCCAATGCAGAGGAGGACTTCCCCGAGTTCCCTGCCGGAGGCAAGAAGGGCAAGAACAAGAAGGGGAAGCAGACTCTGTTCCACTTCGGCTGATTATGACGTTGCATACCACACCACTGTACTGTTTCTTTTCCTCTTTATTTCCTTTTCTTTCGCCCCGCACATATGATGTGGGTTTGTGTCTATGCATCGTCGGTTCTGGGTCCTACGTTTGTTGATGATGTCGTTGCTTGTTCAGCTTGTATTTGAGCGAAAATGGTCTTTTACTTCTAGAGTTGCTTAAGTGAGGTAAATAAAAGCTAGTGGGATGGTTTCTTTTTTTTTTTTTCTTTCCTTTCCTTTGATGCAGGGGGCGGGTGGAGATAGGTACATTTCAGTCTGGGGTTGGAAATAGGGGGATGTAAAAAAACAAATGCAATACAATACTGTTAGAGTCATACTTTGTTTGATGGGGATGAGCCGGTCAGGAATCTTCATCCATGGAGGAAGCGGTATCCTGCTCGTCAGTTGTAGAATCATCATCGTCATGCTCAGAACGTGACGCGGCAAGTCCATCTATATCTTCTTCAAAAACATCCGTGGGAGGAGCGAATGGTCGTGATATACAGTAACTAGAGTCGTTGAGCGGGTCCTCTGACTCAGAAATGTCGAGGTGATCTCCAGCAGTCTGCGCAAAGGGTTCTCCTAGTTCAGAGCTATGATGGACCTCAAGGCACTCATCATCGAAAAGAAGGTTCCCGGTAGAACTAGTGTCCTCATAGACTCCCCTGGGTACCGGTGCATCTTCATCGCTGGCACAGGCCGCGTCCTCGTCGATAGCAGCCATACTCAAGGCGAAGTCATCCTGGAGTCGCTTCAACCATTTCCGAAGGGTCTCGCCTTCCATAGTTCCGTTGCGGACTAGAAGGAGTTGTTCTTTAAGTGAGAGGATCAAATTCCGTCTACGAGTCACTGCCAGGGCTTTGGACTTGCTGTGTCGGCGTTTAGCGAGCTGGTTGAGTTTCTCTGATACCTGCTGGGCGGTTTCGAGGACACCTGGGGGGAGATCTACGAGTTTTGCTAGGGCGAGGCCGTAGAATTGGTTCGTATCGGGGCCTTCGGCTATCTTGTAGAGCATGGTCATCTTCGAAGCATCGGGGGATACTTCGGCTGCGAGATGGAGGCTCACGACCCCATTGCGCTCGCCCATTATCAGTGCGAGATCCCGGAAATGGGTCACGAACCAGACTAATGCGTGGCTTTCTACGAGGGCTTCTGCGATGGCGATTGCTATGGCGAGGCCGTCTGTTGTGCTGGTGCCGCGACCTAGTTCGTCGACGATGACCATGCTGCGCGGTTCGATGTTGCGGAGGATGAAGGCCATTTCGCGCATTTCGGCGGCGAAAGTTGATACGTTTGCTTCGAGGTCGTCGGATGTGGAGACACGTGCGAATAGTTGGTGGACGATGGGGAATGATGCGTATTCTGCGGGGATGAAACAGCCTATTTGTGCCATTACGGTCATCAGCGCTAGGGCGCGGATGTAGGTAGATTTTCCGCTCATGTTGCAGCCTGTGATGATCTGGAAGCGAGATTGTTGTGTTGCGTAGGCGTCATTGGGGATGAATTTCTTCGTGTGTATCTTCTCGCGGATTGGATGACGTCCGGATTTGATTGCGAGAGTGTCTGTCAGTTCAGGCCGGATGTAGTCGTGCGATATTGCTAGTTGGGCGAATGCTGCTAGCATGTCAAGCATGGCAATAGCTTCGCTTACTTTGAAGAGTCCTGAGATCTCTGAGCAGATGTCGTGGATCAATTCCTGCACGGTTTCGTCGCTCATGTTGATGACTTCATTGTGTGCATCTGTGATCTTCTGATTGAGCTTGACGAGATCTAGTGTTTGACACCCTGTACGGTTCTTTCTGCGATAGACGTTGATGAAGACGTCTGGCAAGGATTCGATTGCTGTAGCTGGGAGACTAATGTAGTATTGGCGAGCTCTGTCGAACTTCAGATCAAGGGCTATACTGTGCGTTTCTACAAATGTTAGATATGAGCAGCCTCGAAATCAATGTACAGACCTGCTAGCTCTGCTACCAGATCCGCGGCATCTGTATTAGCTTCTTTGTATGTCTGTCGAGCGACGTCGAGAAGGCTGTTCACCCCAGCCTAGAGAAACTATGTCAGGCTTGCAGAGGAACTTGCATGAGGGACTTACCCGGACACAGTAGATGCGCTGGTTCCTGAGATCAAGTGGACGTGTCTGGTATGTGACATGCTCGTTGAGGGTTTCTTCAATCATCTGCTGGACAGCCCGGTGGCCTGCCGGGGCACATAGCTGTATATTCATTAGCTACATTAGGACGGCACCAGCATACGCTTACTTCTCTTATGGTTGTTAAAAGACTGCTCTCAGCTGCCGTAAGTGCCTTGTAGACTGACTTGATTGCCCCAACATATGTCTTGACCATTATAACATTGTTGACGGACTGCTCAACATATTGGAAGGCACGTTTGTTGGGCACAAGAATAAGCTGGATCGTCAGCCACGCTATCAGAAATGATCGAATCCACGTACAGAAGTAAGGACCTTGTCCGCATCAACAAAGCCCTTGAGAGCTACGTTTGATATGGTAAGACTAAGTCGTATATAGCGGGATTATAGGCGAACCTTGTCTCACCGAGATAAACATGTCTTCCTTAGTAGACAGATCCTCGACAGCGTCGTATCGTGCTTGCAGCTTGGGTTCTTCTGTTGAAGGCTGAAGAATGTTAGCTCGGAGAAGCCTTGCACCCATAGGTGTCAGGGTCTCATTGAGCAGTCCGTAGAGACTATCCTTCGATTTCGCATTGTGTATATTCTGGATCAACTCCAAGGAGACAATGGTGGATAGATCAATTGACATGGATCCCTGAGAAGGCTCAAACCTGATACGAAGCGAGTGACAGGTAAAGGTTCTGCTCAGCTCCAGCTCGACATACTTCAATACCTACATAAATTAGTCGGGTTAGCCAGACGGTTGTAGTGCTCACCGCAGCAAAACAGCAAGCAGCATAATAGTTCCCTCCCAGGACGATCTTGATGGGTTCCACATCCCCGGAAAAGGCGAGTCGGTCTACATAATCATGGCCAGCTCTCTCCGACCAGAACTTGCGATCTATAAAGGTAAGCGTAGTATCTTGGATATTCTCTTGTATGATGTAGAACAATTTGGATTCTTTGGCAGAGGTTGCGAACAGTATCTCAGTCGGTTCGAATACCCCGATCTTCGTGACCGTTTTGACGTACGTCTGGCTATCACATATCTGACACAGAACGGTCTCTGCAGTAGCTAGATTGATAAAAGCAAGGCCAACTGTGGAAGAGATGCCTCTGGACTCACTGACGGCGCAGATGATGTCCTGGGATGCAACGCTTGTTGCCGTTGTCGTCGGCCTCGGCGTAGTTCTGGGGAATGTGCTGTTTCTGGAAAAGGGAGCAACAGAGCTAGCAGCTCCAATGGAGGAACTCCGAACAAATGAAGCCGACATTTTGCGTATTGGTGGTCAGGAAAAGAGCACCAGGATATGGTAGCGAATGATGCAGGATATAGTAGAGCTGCCGTCCGAAAGCGGACTAGCGGCGATAGACTCCCCGCGATAGCGACGGCTATCTTTTATCTTTTTTTCGGCGAAAATCTTCAACGACCAAAACCATCCAACAAAGAGCGGCACAATGGCGACTCTTCTACCTCCCCCGTCGAAGCGTCAGAGGACGGAGACCGCTGAGCGGGCCCGTCAGCAACAGGAGATCCAGAGTATCCCAGAGAATTTGGGTAGCATTCGTGTGCAATTCTTCGACCAGGCGACGGGATCTGCGACCGGGCCGGCGGTGTCCGTTCCAGTCGCTGATGCCAGTGTGAAGAATCTCGAGACTCTGTTGAATACGTTACAAGGCAATGTAGGTATGCTGCGAGGCATTGTTCAACATATACAGAGACTAATTGGTTCTTGCGCCGCAGGAAGAAGATGAGCGAGTACCGTACCGGTTCACATACCAATCCGATGGCAAAGACAAGAACGACCAGACAATCGATATCCTCTCCGACCTGTATCATTCCCTCTTGAAGCCCGGCTTGAAGACGACCGAAGATACCGTACATCTTTACTTCACTCCCCAGGCTGTGTTCCGCGTCAAGGCCGTCTCGCGATGCTCCGCCTCGATCGCCGGACACGGCGAGGCAATTCTTGCGACCAGCTTCTCCCCTGTCAACTCATCCACAATGGTCACCGGCAGCGGTGACTCCACAGCTCGCGTCTGGGATTGCGACACTGGAACGCCTCTGCACACCTTGAAGGGACATACCAGCTGGGTGCTGGCGGTCAGCTACTCGCCTAACGGCGCCATGATTGCGACGGGAAGCATGGACAACACCGTGCGCTTCTGGGACGCAAAGAAGGGCACCCCATTGGGCGCGCCCTTGAAGGGACACGCCAAATGGATCACCAGTCTGGCCTGGGAGCCATACCATCTCCAGCAGCCCGGCCGGCCGCGCCTGGCGTCCGCATCCAAGGACTCGACGGTCCGCATATGGGACGTGGTCTCGAAGCGCATCGACACCGTCCTCACCGGGCACAAGGGCTCGGTGACCTGCGTCCGCTGGGGCGGAACCGGAAATATCTACACTGCATCTCACGACAAGACTATCAAGGTGTGGAATGCTCAGAACGGCACCCTAATCCAGACCCTTTCTGCGCACGCCCACCGCGTTAACCATTTGGCCCTGTCTACCGATTTTGTCCTCCGCACTGCCTACCACGACCACACCGGCAAGGTGCCGCAGGCGGATGCCGAGAAGATCGCGGCAGCCAAGCAGCGGTTCGAGCAGGCGGCGACCATCAACAACAAGATTGTCGAGAAGCTTGTGTCAGCGAGTGACGACTTCACCATGTACCTGTGGGAACCTGGGAATTCCAGCAAGCCCGTTGCGCGACTGCTGGGACACCAGAAGGAGGTGAACCATGTGACGTTCTCGCCGGACATGGCGTACATTGCGTCGGCGGGATTCGACAACCACGTTAAGCTATGGAACGCGCGTGACGGAAAGTGAGTTTACCACAGCCTCGAAAATGATATACAAATTACTAATAAACGATAGATTCATCACGACACTCCGCGGCCACGTGGGCGCCGTGTACCAGTGCTGCTTCTCGGCTGATTCCCGGCTGCTAGTCTCGTCGTCCAAGGACACGACACTGAAAGTATGGAATGTGCGGACAGGCAAGTTGCAAGAGGATCTGCCGGGCCACAAGGACGAGGTGTTTGCGGTAGATTGGAGTCCGGATGGACAGAAGGTGGGAAGTGGGGGGAAGGACAAGGCGGTGCGGATATGGAGGAATTAACCATACTACTACCATACCCATAAGCTCTCTACACTTATACTTCGTACTATATTATAGAACGCATGACACTGTTATGACTAACAATATCATAATAAAACTACTCCCACCAAATAATTAAACAAATAACAATAATTGGATCACAACATCAACAAATCATTGAAAGACATTAACATACATACATATACAAAACAACCATTAATAAATAAACACAAACCACAACCACAACCCCTACTATTTCACTCTATATACACATCACCACAACTATATACCCCATCCCCCCTTCTACCCCACACTAGCACACTAGCACTACCAGAAAGTACTACTACCAGCTTAGATATACTCCCAAGCAGCAACCGAACCATTAGTAGCAACAGCCAGGGCATCAAAGCCCAAGCAATCAGCAACATTGCCACTGGGCACGGTAGCATTCTTCGTAGAAGCGAAGACCTGCCACTTGTTACCCTCGTCAGGGCAAGCCATGAAGCCCGTGGCACCGGCACCGGTGAAAGTCCAGGTGCCGAAGGGCTTGCCGGGGGTGTACTTGAAGGGGCCGGTGGAAGAGCCAGCGGGGATGTAGGCCGAGTGAGGGACGGTGAAGGTCAGGGCACCGCTGGGGGCGACGTAGACTTGTTGGCCGCCGGGGACTTCGACGTCCTGTTTATTCATTATTTCATTAGTATATAATGTATACTACTTTATGTATGATTGGGGGGGATGATCGGACGTACCAAAGCAGAGCCATCACCAGCAAAAACGGTCTCAGTACCAGCGGGGCAGCCGGAAGAGATGGGGCAGTAAGAAGAGGTGTTTCCGCCCAGGTAGAAACCGCCGCTGTTGGCGTTCAAGGGGAGGAGGTGGATGGGGGAGCCAGAGCGGGCGGACATGATGCCGAAGGTAGAGGGAGTAGAAGAGTTGGAGTCGCGCTGCTGGGCGGGGGCAGCGGCGGCCAGGAGGGGGAGGAGGGTGGAAGCGAGGGTGAACTTCATTTTGATGGTAGTTGATTAAAGATGATAGTGATTTAGAGAAGAAGTAGATGGTTTGGTATGAAAGTTATCAATCAAGTGGTTGAGAACGAATGTCTTTGGAGTAGTACTGAAGGGAAAAGAAAAAAACAAAGCAGGATCTAAAGCCGTATTTATATCCTACGATGAACAGACTATGAGGTCAACCGGTTACTATTAGAGAAACTAAGTGGAGTGGGAAAGGAATCAGAATGGCCAGTCGAGCAAGGGCCCTCTCTCCATCACAAGAAACACAACGAAGGCACTACGGTGCACTATGGATAGCAACAACATCGCCTCCAGCAATCCATCCCCAACCCAACCCTGCCACACAGCCCAAAAACCGTAAGGAAGAAGCGGCACGAGCCGTCAGAGAATAACAGACCCTAAACCTATCAGAAGAGGGCTCCCACTTACTATCTCCTAGTTCAGTGCACTAAAGTGAAACCGCATGGAGACGATGACCCTCACCAGCCATGCAGAGTGGCTCAATTGAAGGAAAAAAACTGGGGAATTCATGAGCTCATGACGTGCCGGTTTAAACGACCTGTCTCAGTTGTTGCTCCGAGACACGGCAAGGGAAAGAAACAAAGTAGAAGGAAGCGAAAAGGTTGATGGGCCCCCGTTGGCGACCGTTTAATTATAGAACGACGATCATCTCCAATCAATGTCAGAAGTTTAGGGAAAAACAAGGTCCGTCCAGTAAACTAGCAGTTTGCTATGGACAAAGTAAGTAGTCACTAGTCAGGGTCCCGGAACCCGAAGATCCGATGCCCCAATTCTGACTTACTTACTCTCTCGCTCTTTTTTTGGTCGGTCGGACAAGCCCGATCTTACTTACTCCAAACCCTGCATCATCCCTTGCGAAGGTTTTCTGCTGAAGATTGCCAGAGCTTCGAAGCCGCCTTTTTCCGACGCCCGCCACTTCTCCCATGGAAGCACCTGGCCGATCGACGTCATCGTCGACGGTGCGCACCGCCACAGTCAATACGAGCTGGAAGAGGCGACCTGGTCTCGGTTGAACGATGGTTCGTCCGGTCGAGTTCTAGTCGAGTCTCTGCGCTTGTCCGGACAGAACTTTAACCTAGTCGGAGGTGATGGAATTGCGAACAGAGCACAAAAGCAATGGATTACTGTGATCAGGCTATCATTCATACATTCTCCTAGGGTAATGCAATACAGTACAGTCCCCATAAGATGAGATCATTTTCGCCTCTAACCGTTGTGCGCGGGACCGTAGAACCAGGCGCGAAACCATCACTTCATATAAAGCAAGTCACACGAATCGAAAGCAAGGCAGCATTAATCGAAGATCACGTAGCAAGAAGAAAGAAGATTCAGGAGAACCCGAAGAACCCTGTGACACCGGCCCAGATAGTAACAATACACCCCCATCCTGTTTGAAAGAGCCCATCACCAACACCGCAGAACCAAACCCCGCGTCCAACCTGACCCGTATATATATAAGAACGTGAAAGCAAAAAGTAACCAAAAACACAAAACATCGCCCATTGGTATCCCGAATTAGCAAATAACCCTGGTTTAGTCGTAATCATCCCCGGCGTCGTCTCCGTCGCTGTGGCGCCCGCGAGATCCCTTCACTCCGTCCTTGCGGATGGGAATCTTAATCCCTTGGAGGGCAAAGCATTTGCTCAGCGGTGTGCTCTCAATGACACCGGGGAACTTCTTGGCCGAAAACACGTGGAACGGCTCCGAGAACACAGAGGCCAACACTGGCGCAGAGCCGTGGTTAATCACAGATACCCCGTTGGGGGAATCACCGGACTGGCTGCCCACATTCACAAAGCTCATTTTCAGACTGCAGGAATGAATTAGTACATCACAAAACACGACCAGCTCAGAGAACTGCACTCACCGGAAAGAGCCCTCTGTGCGGACACTCAGGTCCTGCAGGATAAACCACACTCCGATCTTGTTTTCCGGGTCGGTCAAGCGGAACGCGCTGGCGCTGAGACTGCCGATGAGGTTCCGCGTGAACATGCCGCCAGGGCCAGAGGCCACAGGCTGCGCCGGGGAAATATTGGCCTGCGGCATGTGGCCGCCGGCATAGTAAGGCTGATAATAGGGTGCTTGTGGATTCGCTCCATACGGGTTCTGGTACTGTAGTTGGGGGTTGCCACCGTAGTAATTGTTCATCTGAGGGTATCCAACAGGCTGGCCGTAGGCATTCTGCGCGTAGGGCGGGTAGGAAGGCGAGACACTATGCGGCGGAGGGGGGTATGAGGAGGACATGGCCGTCGATATCGAGGGAGAAGTGGCGGAGTGCTTGACGAGATTTACCTCGCTGGTCCCCTCCGCGTTCCACAGGTCGACCATGAGCACGTAAAAGGACGTATCGATCTCACTAGAGTGGCCGGTCAGCACCATTCCTCGGCAGAGCGATATTTGATGCCGTCATACTTAATGTCAATCTCCTTTTCAGTCTGAGCATCTCGGACAACCAGGCGAATGCAGGGAGGAGGTGTAATTGGCCGGCGATCCTGAGCTACAGTCAGCTACCTATAGGAAAGGCGGGAACAAGAGCAGTGCAAGACCAACCTTATCGCCGAAGCCACACATCCGGGCGCGAACCGGCTGCTGAACCACCTGCAAAGACCAAATGCGATTTTCATGAACGGTGGAGAGCGGCGCTAGATGGCTTGACGGCGGTAACCCGCCGGCAGACGCGACGCCTGCAGAGCCCGGAGTGGGGTATGAGGAGGAGGGGGGTGGAATACGATCCATCGAGAGCGGCGGCGGGGGAGGCGGTGCGGTATGTGTGCGATCGTCCAGAGCGTACATGACGCTCATCACGTTGGATGAAGGCGAAAGTCGAGGAAGTGGTGGCGGGGTGAATACCCGAAATTGCAGCAGCAAGACTCGCGACAGGCAAACCCAATCTTATCACGAGTCAAGATTCGGGCAACGACACAGGCTCCTATGGCAGTCCTGCAAAAGGGAACCGGATGAATGTACACGCGTCGTTCGGCGGATGGTGCACAGTGTAGACGTTGAAGCTCGTGAAGTGAGGATTGAACTCTGGGTAAGGCGCAGCGACGAGCTGTCAAAATGCGGGAGAATCGCTGAGCCTTCCACGGATCGGCCGCAGGACCACAGGTTCCCCAATGATGACCGCTTTATCCTGGGAGGTAGCACAAGGACAGGAACCCGCAGTGCTAAATGATTGGCGGCTATGAAGCTGCAAGCCAACCCGAAACTAGAACAAGACAGACCAGAAGATAGACTGGAGGGAGGAGGAAGAGAAGGGAAGAAAAAAAGGCGGGGTTGCGAAAGAGGGCGGGCTGAAAGTGAAGAGGGAAGACGGAGAGTTGGTGCGGACAGCAGAAAAGATTGGAGCAGCCGAGGAGGGGACGAAAGCAGAAGGTGCGCGAGTCACGGGCAGCTCTCGAGGTCCAGAACCTTAAGTTTGGGAGGAGATGAGCTCATTTGCGGTCTCTACGTCTGGTCGCCTATGAGTAGCTACTCATTACTACTACTACTACTAGCTACATTATCCTACGGGCGCTGGTCTTGTCGATTCCATAAGAATGAAATATGATAAACAATAAACAATTCTAGTATATCCAGGGAAACATACTATTCCAATCTTAAAGTATGGAGTCAGTTGTCTGCTGCTGGATAAGGATTTCCATAGAACGCAAATTGAAGGGAAAAGGCAAGCCAGCCCACGGATCTCCGGGGGGAGGTTAGAGAGAGGGAGCCAGTCCCCAGCAGTGCCAGCAAGCCCCGGCAATTCCTGGGATTTGGGGAGCAGAAGGATTGGGCTAACGGGCTTAGCTGGCCAACCCTCGGGGCTTGCCCTGCTCTCTTTTTCCTCTTTCCTTCCTTTGGTCGTAGCGTCACGGATCAGGAGGCGATCAACCCGGCGCAGGAACCTCGCGACCCAGACGGTCGGGTTCAGCAACTACTTTTTTGGCCCAGCAACTCCCGCTGGATTTTTCCCGCACCTGTCCTTTGTTTGCTATTTACCTTTCTTTTTCTATGTGATCCATCTATTCTCCCCCATGTTTTCCTTTTGATTGCTGTTTATCTTTTTTCTGACTCTTCTTTGTCTGTAGGTATTTCCTGCCAATAAAGTGAGAAAAAAAATTAGATCACAAATTAATAGGTTTTCCCCTCCATCTCGTCATCGTAACGAATGGTACCCCATCACAGTTCAGCTTGTGTTCCATCCTCCCCAAAAATTCTATTTACAATTTTCATTCAGCAGGCCTTTGCTGTCACCATAGGAGTGGGTCGAGCGCATAAATGCAACGAAAAGAAGATGCAGCCAGCTGGAGTCTCCTCTACCTAAATTGGCCAACTGCGGCAACCACCCCGGCCGAGATGTGCACAAGTGTGGAGCCATTGCTCCTGTTTCAGCCAATCCAGTGCAGGGATCCTCAGCATTGGGTCGGATTGAAGGGCTGCGGTCGCCGTTCCGGGTTTAGGCGGCAGGGAATCAAACTCCAACCGTTCCGTTTTCAGTCAAGACGGACCCCATCGGCAAGGAAAAATCCCACCGGTGCACCATCCACTTTGTGCCGCTGGGAGCTGAACTGTGTGAGACTTCCGATCTCTCTGCCCTCTGGAGACTTTACATTCAACCAATAATCGATTTAGATCTCACTATCTTACATTCCCTGACTCAGGGGAGGTGAGATGGTGATTGGAGGGGCAAGCAAACCAATCGCCCGTAGACGGATGATCACCGTGGTTGTTGCACCGATGCGCTGCCGGGGAACTGGAAAAGGCCCTCGCTAGGAGATAAAATCCAGCAATTTTTTATCGGGTGCGGGCACCGGTGGATCGGTAAACAGACGCTGCATTGGTACCCGGCCACTTGCCACTACTAACAATCACTCACTGCACTTACTGGATGGGGGATGCGGTTGATTTATCCGCAGTACTGCCGGCCGGTCATGCTCCGTCTCACCTGCATGGCATACTTTAAGGCATTACAAATACTCTGATCAAATGAGATATTACAGATAGTGTGGAAACCATTGCCACAGCGGATTTATACAGTTTAATGAAGATTCTGACATAAATAACAAGACCAAAAAGCTCTTCATATTTTCTGTGGATCCAGCTACTACGAGTACGGATAACATAGTAGAAGAGGAAATGCTTTTTGGATGTGACTCCCTAGTCATCAAACCACTTTTCTTGCACAGACGCGTTGCTCCTCAATCAGAAGCAGTCAAACTCACCTGCAAGAGAATCCATAGAAGGCAGGCATTTGGAAGATCCTTACGCCTTACCCGTGTGACAGACACATGGACCAAAGCTCACACTACTAACCAAACTATATGCATGTACTTTTCTTGAGCGACAGCTTGTCATCCTCTTCCTGCTCGCCGGATCTGCATAAGCTCTCACTCAAATCGAAACTCTAATAGCGCTACGAAATAAGAGCCTATTTGACTGAGAACATCAACCGGTTTGTCGGACATGGTTGCACCGTGACTAAGAATGAAGTCACTGACTCCTGCAACGCGATGGATCAAGCAACGAGGAATGCCCATCCTGGCCTGCAGCTATCCGGCAGCCTGTGATGACCTGGCCAGGATGTGGTAAGCCCCTCGGTCGCTTCATTTCACCCATATCCCGTAAACATTCCCTGGTGTCACAGGCAAGGGATCATATGTATCCAGGGTCGGGGCCAGACCAACCCTGCGGTGACAAAGGTCTTCCAAACCCCTCCGCAAGTCTGATACCAATGGCATGTAGCCACATTCAGGCGGTTCCATGGTGGCAAATACTTGGCTTCATCAAAGGTGCCAGGGGGTCCATTGTTGCGTAGAAACGAAAGGCGTCGACAGAAGCTACATTTTGTCGTTCGACCCTTGGAAGGAAGGCGGACGATGAAGTTGCAGGAATAAGCTTTGGTGCTAACGAGACTCTGCAGGGATGCTATCTCACAAACTTAAGCATAACATAGGATCACACGTGCCCGCGTGCCGATGCAGAAGACAAGGTTTGCTTCTGAGGACGAACCTTGGCAGAATGCTCCCTTAGGTAGCTCCTCTGCAGCCCAGTCTTTACTCGACCATATCTCGCCCTGAATGTGCCCCTGGTCCCCCTTTGAATGCAGCCCTGGGCCTTCGAGAAGATTCATCTCCCGCTTCTCTATTCCGAGGATGGGTAGATCGTGGAATCAGGGACGACCCAGCGATGAACCCGACCCGGGAGCCCCACGATCAGCCATGGAAAACCATCTCAAGGGTCTTCCAACTTGCAAGGAGAAAAATCGGCAGAGAAGGTATACTTCACTGAGTGACTTGGCCTGGAAACAGGATTGTAGCGGGTTGTGAACATCTGGAATGCGGGGGTAGTGACCTTGTTTGAAGAATGTGAGAGCCCGGGGCCGGCCTAGAGCGAGCCGAGGACGGCGACAGATTGACAGGAAACGTCGACGATGATCTACGATCTGAAAGATGCGATCTGCCGGGCCCGTCTCAGGGCTGAATAATGGGATTCAGGACCCAGGGGTAAGTCTCAGGTCCACCACCACGATTGGTCGCCGCTTGGCTGGGCTGCTGCCTTTACATGCCGAACTATGGACGAGAACGAATGCTAGCCATGAATTGGTACCAGGCCCTTATCACTCTCTTGCTAGAATTCAAGCCTACCAGAGCAGCAATTCTTATGACCCACTCCTTCCAAGAAAAGTATGTTCCTGAATGGAATTGTGCAGTGGGAGACAATGAAGGGGAGAGTACTTGAATGCCGGACTCCCTAGAGGGGTCCGCATGCTGCCACAGGTGAGCGGCGACATTATTGTATAGCACATACCCCTTCATCTCTTTCTACCTTTATCCTTGTAGATCATGAGGTGCTTTGGGGAATCATGTCTCCTATGGACCTGGGGATGCGCTCTTCTTCAGGTTGTCGTGTCTGCTTCTTTTGCTCCTCTCCTGCCGCCGGCTTATCCACTTGCTGTTCGCAGTCCCTATCTGTCTTGTTAGTCCAGCCTCTGCTTTGAAGTTCAATCTTGATTTGCATTGCTTGATCATGTAGAATAAACGCATACTGACGTGTACAGCTTGGCTTCCCGGATATCAGGCATCGAGTCTTCCCTCTAGTTCACCTCAGTTTTGGTTTGGGAATAACCTCACCTGGTCTGTCATTGCTCGTGTAAATGGTCAGGCGTACAGTCTTTTCGGGGTCTGTGAGAAATTAGAAGGCATCCAGGCTGCTACTGTCAGAGATGGCAATTTCACCTCGACACACAGCACTTTTCTGCTGACAGCCGGGTCGAAAAATTTCACCCTCGACTTCTTTTCGCCTGTCTCCCCAACAAATTATCTACGCCAGTCTCTGCCCTTTTCTTACCTCACAATATCAGTTAGTGGCATATCGAACAACGACTCTGTCCAGATCTACTCTGACATTGATTCGTCCTGGACCGGTCAACCGGATAACGCCACTTGGGCTTTCTCAGAAGCCAACAAAACTTCAGTCTTTCAGCTGAGTCCCGTGGAAGAGGCCTTGTTCTCGCAAAACTCTCAAGAGCAAGCGCTTTGGGGTCAGACGGTTTATGCCACGCGGGCTCAAAATGGAAGCGTTCTCTCTTCTGCCTCGGGGCCGTTGTCTGCGATCCGCTCTCAATTTGTAACCAATGGATCACTGGGCAATTCTTACGCAAACTGGACATCTGACGGTGTTGTCGCATTTGCGCACGAGTTAGAAACGAGTACGAAGAATACTTCGATCACTTTCGCCATAGGCCATGTGCGCGAGCAAACCATTAACTACCTTGGTAATACGCAAACTGGGTACTACCGAGCAATCTACCCAAACACTACATCCGCCGTCTCGTATTTCCTTGACGACTACTCGGACGCGCTCAATGAGTCAATGAACATGGACGAGTTCATTCAAAAGGGCGGAGAATCATCATCCGGCACTAACTACTCCGATATACTTGCGTTATCTCTCCGCCAAATCTACGGTGGCATGGAACTCACAATCCCAAATGACACACTAAACACCAACGACACCATGGCCTTCATCAAAGAGATATCCAGCGATGGAAACATCAACACCGTCGACGTTATCTACGCATCCTTCCCAGTCTTCTACGTCCTAAACTCCGACTACATCCGCCTCCTCCTAAAACCCGTATTCGAATACATGGACCAAACCAACTACACCTACGACTTTGCCGTGCACGACATCGGGATGGACTACCCCAACGCCACCGGCCACAGCCCCAAGGGAGAGTTCATGCCCGTCGAAGAGAGCGGAAACATCCTCATCATGACCTACGCCTACGAAAGCGCAACCAACACAACCAACATCACAAGCACCTACTCCCCCCTTCTGCAGAAATACGCTCAATACCTAAGCATCAACGGGAAATACCCCGACGCACAACTCTCCCTCAACGACGCCCTAGGCAAGGTCGCCAACCAAACCAACCTCGCCATGAAAGCAGCCAGCGGCCTCGCCTCCTACGGCCACCTAACCTCGCAGCAAAACTACACCGACGCAGGCAAATCCATCGCTGACGCCCTCTATAACGGCCGTCTCGGCACAGACCCCAATGGAACCTACTTCACCACCCAGTACGACAACGACTCCTGGTTCCTCGCGTACAACCACTACGCGGACGTTTTATTCTCTTTTGGCCTCTTCCCCGAAGAAGCATATAACGCCACCACAGCCTTCTACCCCACAGTCCGCAAACCAGCTGGCGTAGCCCTCGACGCTAACTTCGACTGGGGCCAAACGAACTGGCAGGGCTTCGTGGCGGCAACGGTCACCGATGATGCAAGGGACATGTTCATCACCGATATCCATGCCTATATTGCTAATGGTCTCAACGATGTACCCTTCTCGGACCGTTACTGGGTACAAGATAGTACGACTGGTGAGGCCGGTGAGTACTTTGCGTTTCGAGCGAGGCCGGCACTGGGAAGTCATTTTGCGTTGATGGCGCTGCAGGGGGCGGATCAGTGGGTGGGTTGTTGATTCAGTCGCTTAATGGGTTTGGTATATATATATATACATTGCATTTTGGGCGTATTGTACATAGGTTAGATTTTTGGAGTTTAGATTTGGAATCAGAGAGCACTTGTCGGAATTGATCCATGCATTGTTGTCCCTCGCTAGGGCTATGAATAATATGCAGGAATGCGCGACTAAGTGCATATATATATATTGATGGTTAGGGATAGTAAGTGTTAGACAAACACCTTCTAATATCAACTAAAGACATAAATGATTGAAGTATGCACAATGTACATGGACTCTAGTACTACTAATACTAGTAGTCTAGTAGTTATATATAGTCAGAGTGTATGTATATTTGTCTACGACTATTCGTTACCATGCCGCAACTATACTGCATGAATGAATGTTATTCCTGTGGTGTCAAAACTTACTAAATTTGCTTTCCGAACGTATTTTATAAATATATATAGTATATATACACTACGTCACAATTCTGATTATCAATGCCACTACTAGAGAGATACTCCACAAACAAAGCCAGATATGCACTTACTTATTTGTGGAAGAAGTAAAGGGGCAAGTTCAATGGGACTATGTAGTGGGTTGGGTCATTATTTAGTTCACATAGTAGACAGAGGGTTCCAGGGAGATGATAATGGTGGTTGAGCAAGTAAGTGGAGGCAATGAATGGACGCTGGGTCACGTCATGGTTAGCAAGTGGTATTTATAGTTGCGAAGTCGATAAAAATTGGTCTATTGCCTGACATATGACGTTTCTGACTGACAGCGAGCTTGTGTTGCAGGTTTTGTGTCTTTTGATGATAAGCTGAAGTTGTAGCTTACACGTCGATATGCTACGTATTCAAGAAAACGTGGGCGGATTGTAGGTATATTGAGATGTGATAGGCTCATGTTGCTGTTCAACATCGCTGGCTGACAAGACTTTTCTGGTTAGTAAGTGGATGACCTGTGTTGTGACTGTTGAGCACGGCCTGCATTTCGAGTGCAATCCTAGCATGCTGTCAGGCAAGCAATGTAACAGCAAGTTTAGTAGTGTAGTGTCATGTGAGGAAATCTACGTATGAGAAGTCTCTTTGCAGCTTGTGGATAACTCTGATGCTAATGGTTGCAACCTGGATTTCAGACTTCCAACGCTTAATCTACTGAGCAACTGCCTAGTTCCCGGTTGGGCTTGAAATGGGGCGAATTTGGAGGCTGTCCATAACGCAGCAAACTGCGTAGAGTGATCCGTCAGCGGAGGCATCGGATGCAGACGTACGATTCCTTCAAGGACCTTCGCCCTTCAATTTTTCGATAGCTTCTGTCCAGTCTTCAGACAGACCGAAACCCCACTATGGGCAAAGCGTCATCTCAATTCATCACGGCGACTCCGTATGCTGTGCCAGTCGAGAAACAAACGTAGTGACCTCCAAGTCGCACACTCTGTACACATCTGCTTCTTCGGTTCGGCGTATCTCGGGCCCAGCTGACCCAAGTGGTCTGACGAAATTCCAACATGTCCAATCTCTAACCGAAGTATTCCCAGGATTCTGGGCGAATCAACTTGCTGATGCCTTGTCAAGGGCCCATGCAGCCCCTCCTAAGCGCTGCAACTGTGGGCTCGATACAGTGCTAAGCCATCGAGCATGGAACAAGCGTCCCGGATAGGCAGCCAGGTCCAACAGGTTCATGGCACCATGTCCCGTCGTTGGTCAGCAGAGTGGCCAGTTCGTTTAACATTGAGTGGTCCAAGATAACAGACAAGTTGCGGGATGGAGAGGATTCATATAGAAGCAAGGTCTGCATTTTCCCAGTCGGGAATGACGATGACGTCTTGCAGGAAGAGAAGGATTTGCGGAGACGGTGTATCTGATGTGCTGGCTAATCAGCAGCATCTGCTCACCAGTATGGTCCAATCCGATATCCAACGCGCGCGACTTTTTGCTAGCGCCATGCCTATTCGAGTCAAAGCGGCCGACCCTCAGGCGCATCTGGGCGCATGGAGAATCCTACCAGAAGATTCAGTGAAGAGGTCTGTGATCTGAAATCCACCCATGGCTTCAGCCCGGCCCGCTGTTGAGGGCCTTGGCCCCAACAGCGGTCGTTTCTTCTGATCCAACCTAGATTAGCCCGTTGGCGCGGTTAGGGTGAATCCGTTCCCCCGGCGAAAATCAGAGGGACCCACTGGCCGCCTTTATGATCGCGGTACCAACGGTGAGGCCGGTTACCTCCGCCGGCCGAGATGTAGATGGGACTAGTATAGTGGTATCGCGATCCTAGCTAGCCTGGTTTATTCCAGCTGGAGCTCGAGGATTACTCACACGCGCGATATGGCGCAAAAGCGCCGGGCGGAACGGTCGGGCTTTTAGTCCGAGGTATGGCTAGCTGTAGGATGCATGCACCTCGCACTGTGGGCTGAGCTTGATCATTGGACAGCGAGGGCAACGTCACGGACGATTGGTGGGATGCCTATGTGTGATGCTGCTGGGAAGGCGTGGGTGTGGGAGAGGCTGCGGAAGAGGCTTTGTCGCAGCCGGGGTCCATCATCCACGGAAAGTTACGCCATGGTGCCACCGTGCTCATTCCATCGAGTTTCTTTGAGAGAGCAAAAGAACAAGCGGGAAGATCAGTAACTCCTCCGTCACCGGCAACGGCTCGCCCCTCTTAAGCGGGGTATTATCGCTTGATGGATTGACTGATTCAGAATGGTCGTGATCGAACCATAGCTAGCTAGCTATGAGAGGATTGGAGTTCTGGCTGACATCATTGGGTCAAGCGTCTCATGATTCCGGAGCCGAAGGCGATATTCGGAGATGTGAGACACGGATGCCATGCAACAGAGACACAACGTGGATGGAGAAGGAGGAGGGATTGAGACACTAGCTGTCTAGTGAGGGTAGTAGTGTAGGTGTACAGTTGTAGCTACAAAAGCAACAACAGTCCAATGGTGAGTAACGAACCATCGGATCAGGCCTGAGGCAGCCCCGGGCGGCGGGAGAGTCACGGGCCCGCACCCCTTATGCCAGATCCGGCAAGGCGGGAGGATAGCAGGCCAATGAAAACACTGATAAGCCCCCAAGAATCTGAGTTGCCCAAAACAGCAAAAGCAGGGTTCATGGAGGCCTAGCACTAAGCCACGATAGGCAAAGGGCCAGGAGCCGAAGATGGGGATTTGACTTTTAGGTTTTTTGGCTGCAAGTGGATGTGGTGTGGATCCCGGCTTTGTCCCAAGACGGCATGACGAGAGAGATTCATTGCTGGCTTGTCGGGGTTTAAGCATCAATCTTTTTTTTCTTGTTCTTGTTTTTCTCCCCCCCCGCCTCTATGTCCATCCCTCCATCTCTATTCTCCATTCGGGAACGGATGTCCATCAGTTCCGGGATGGACCGGTGCTTCTTATTCAGTTTCGGGGGAAGATCTGGGATAAACTACACTTTAGTTCCATTAATAGTCAGTAGATTATTGTAGGGTAAACGGGGGGGATGCTTCAGGGGGTGTGACTGCTTATTCCTGATTGGGTCAATTGGGCTGGTGGCCGGTGGGGCATGTCAAGGATGGGGGAAGAAAAGCACACCACTAAATTCGACTAAATCAGTACTAGTGAGTTGTTGGTATTAGATAGTAAGTAATATCTAGTAGTGAACAGTTAACCCTCTTTTTCCTTTTTCTCTCTCGTTTTCCATTCCCAGGTAGAAGATCTCAGACGGTATACCATGTAAAGTAGGATGAACATTGGCCATGCATGGTACTTGCTTAGTTTTATTTCTTTTTTTAAACTAAGAATTGTACAGTCGTACATCTTTAATAAATGATCATCCTCTCAAGATGGCAAGTCATCAGCGAGCTGGGTCATGACAGACAAAAGACAGAAAGAAAGAGGCAACGATGATCCAGGGTTCAGTACACCGCGACCCAAGATGACCAAGATGACCATTTGCCCATTCGACCGCATGATGCATCATCCTGTCTCTGTCTCTTTCCCTTCTGTTGCTACGGCGGTTGGGGCGCCGAGCCCTTCGTAGCGCTGCATTAAACACCACAAATCCTTTTTTTTATTTTTTTGCCCGCATTTACTGGTTTCGTCTTTTGGGGAAGGCCAGAGCCATCCAGTTCCATCCAATCCCTCCAATCCATGCCATCGGGGATTCGCGCTCTTACTGCCTCCGTGCAAAGACAACGGAAGTGGGGCAGCGATCTATCGGCTAGCTTTGGACAACTTTGGAATTATTGTTGGAAAAGTGCTTGGGTGGTGGAGGGAAAAAGTGGGTTGTGGAATTGAAGGTGGTCTCGATGAGCGGGTTTTGGAACCTTCTCCCGGAAAAGAGGCCAAAACCTCTTTAGTTTCTCTCCGTCTCCCTCTCTCTCTCCTTCTCTTCAAAAAGCATGGGGAGTCGGTTGTTTGTTTGGATATTAAACCCCATGGATCTCCAACTATCCACCCCGGCCAAGAAGGTGTTGTTGAAAGTTGAGCTGTAAACAGTTGGAGGGGATCACGGCTTCTTGCTTGTTTGATTAAAGGGACTGTTTTTCATATTTATTTTTCCTTCTTTTTACACTTCCTATGAAACATCCCCCCTCCTCCCTTCCATCCTTGACGCTTCTGTTTCCACCTTGCGCCTGCTGGGAAACCTCCCCCCCTCCCTCCCTTCAACCCTCCCCGGCATCCTCTGCTCCTTCACCCAGAACCTGGACAGAAGGAACAAAAGAACACGACAGGGGAAAATAATAATATAATCCCCAAGAAAGAAAAAAGTCCCCAGCAATGCCTGCACGGCGCACTTACAGAGCCCCGGCGCGGAATGGCTGTTTTGAGTGCAGGAACCGGCGAATCAAGGTAGGTGCTCTTGGGGTTTTAGTCCCGGTGAAGCTTAACTTAAGTTGCCTGGCCTGGCCTGCTATTTTCTTGGTTGTTTGGTCCACTAAAGTTTCCATCCATTTTCCCTTCTTCTACTGCTGCTGTTCTTCTTCTTACATTTTCCCTCTTTTTTTAATTTTCTCTCTTCTATTATTCTCCCTTCTCCCTTACCCCCAATTCCCTCCTCCCTCATCATTGCCTGGGTGCCTGGATGCCTGAATGATGCAGTGATCCCTTTCCCTTCCCTGTCTCCTCCCTCCACTTCTCCCTCCTACTTTTAGATATGTACCTATCAGTGGAGCTTTATCTGCTTGTTTGATTACCGCTGTGGACCGGGACCTTTGCTACTTTCCACCACCCCCCTCCCCTGAATTATTACACCACACCACTTTTCTGTGGTTCTTCAAATCGGGACTGGTAGTCCTGTGTCGCCCTCATAGATGCTAATCGAACCGGGATGCAGTGCCCCAACGAACACCCCCAGTGCTCCCATTGCACCAGCGACAACATAATATGTCAATATATTCCCTCCTCCACCTCCTTGGTCTGGCCTAGGGTCAAGTCTCGCTCCACCACCCCGACCCTTCCCCCATCCCGCACCGCCTCCCCTTCCCACGTGAACCCCAGGATTTTCGCTGAATACCGCGTCGTCATGGACCCTGTTGCCCCTTCCACTCCCACCGGGGAGCTGAACATTCAAGACCTCGAGTTGATGATGCAATGGTGCACGACCACATACCGCTCGGTTTCGCGAAATACCTCGGTAGAAGGAATCTGGCAGGGCGTAGTGCCAAGGGAAGCCATGCGCCACCCATTCTTGATGCACGGCATCTTGGCTCTCTCCGCCCTGGATCTGGGCTTCAACTGCCCCTCCGGTCCGCCCAAAGACTATTACATCCGAACCGCCCAGGCACACCAGTCCCGGGCTGTGACCGGTCTCAGCAAGATCGCGGGGCGTCTGGATCAATCCAACTGCAATGCCGCTTTTGCTCTGTCCAGTATCATGGTGGTCTTTTCCTTCGCCCTCCCTCGGACGACGAACAAACTCGGGGACGTCCTGAATGAGCTTCTCAACATATTTCGGTTCACACGCGGGTCGGTGGACGTCCAAGGAGGAATTATCAATTGGGTCGCGGATGGCGAGTTCAGCCCGCTTCTCGAGTGCGACACCTCGCAGCCAACCATGCCCGACACGTCTCGGCTGGCCATCATGTCGCTGACCCGAATGAACGCGGACCTAGCCAGCCGCGATCCCGCCCATGATAAGGACACGTATGACACGACGATCCGGTACCTGAGCTACTCGCTGGACAAGCTGGCCCGGGGCGGAGAAACCATGATTATTGCCTTCCAGTGGATCTTCCAGATCCCGCCGCGATACCTGGATTTGCTGCAGCAGAGACAGCCCTTTGCGTTAGCCATCTTGGCCCATTACGCGGTGATTATCCACTCGTTGCGAGGACATTGGTGGATGGGCGAGTGGGGAGCGCGACTGATCCGGGAGATCGGCCAGCGCCTGGGTGCAGACTGGAAAGACTCAATCAGTTGGGTGGTGGACGCGACAGGATGCTATATTCCTCCAGTCTGAGACGGTTCATGGACGAGATGTATAAGTACCTTTTTTTTCCATTCTCCAGTGCGCGTTGTTCATTTCAGACACCGAATATGGATGCATCTGCGCGCTGGAGAGTACATTGTGTGGTCACCATGACCATCCTTGAGAGACGCGTGCAGCGTGCACGCTGCCCGTCGACATACCTTAAAGCAGGCGGGAACACCCTTACCATCCGTGGGCCAGGCTCTACCATGAGTGACCTACACAGAATTCATGCAGTCTTGAAGAAGAGGGAGTCATGCAGTGAACTGTAATAGAAAGAAGACCAGGACATGACGGGAAGTGACATTTGGGGAGGCCGACCGGGAATAAGCACTAAGAGCGGAGCGGAGTGAACACCACAACGAAGAAAGACAAATGCGACCAACTAGTGGAATCTAGTTGGTTAGTCGATGGACATGAAGGAGAGGAGATCCGACCGCCAATCACTCGACAGCGCAAACTGAACCAGGGTGCTGGACATCTACACCACCTACAACTATCTATGGCATGATCGCATGGGACACATACTCACTTGGCATGAGATGGATGATACCTCATAAGCAATATACGGAGTACTTGATTGGTATTGCATTTCTATTTCAGAGCAAGCTATGCATACATACATTTTATTCGGATTATAGATTCATACACGATCTACACTATCTACCTCGGCAATAGACAGAATTAGCAGAACCCAAAGTAATAATAATAATACCCCAAGTAATGACCACTAAAGAAACAAGGCCAGAAAAAAGCAATATGCAGCCCTCCCCATAGATAAGCCCCCGGGATTTCATTGGAGATCTCACTACTAGTAATAATAGTGCTAACAACCACTACAAAAGGGCCCCGGTGTGCCCTGCCCAACCTTTGTAATAGAAAATAAATGAGTGGAAATGAGAACAAATGATTATAATACTGAAAACATACACAGAGAGAGACACATATTATACTTGAAAAATGAAAAATAATACCCCCAGTCCAAACGCAACAGCAATCACAAATATGAATTGAAATGAAATGAAATGAAACGACAAAATCCGACCCTCGCGCCGTTCTTTTTCCCCACGTCCGGGTTTCTTTACTACATGGGTATTCTTCAAAAAACACTTAAAATAAAACAGATCCAGATCGAATAGGAGGGAATGGAATATGATGGGAAGGGAAGATGAGGAAGGGATCTCTCCATCTGAGGGGATGGGTATAGAGATGGAGAGATGAGTAAGTGAGGGGTAGGTAGGTGGTGTCGAGCACTACCTGCACCTGCACACTGATCTGCTTGGGGATTGTTGGGAGCAGGTAGTGCAGGTATCGGTCGGTCGGTCGTCAGTCAGTCGAAGTATAGATAGATGGGATGCTCTCATCCCATCCATCTCAGATATCCGGTACAGTTCAGTCCAGTCCGGTCCACTCGAAAGAGAGGAGCAGAAACACAAGCACACACATATGGTGCATGCAACAATAATCACACGTTTGGAGAAGAGTCAAAGGCAGAAAAGCACAGCGCAGCCAGAGCAGGGGAAGAAATAAAGAGAATAGTAAGTTAGCGTGAACGACAGGACGCAGCTCACTCTCCCTCACTCACTATCTCTTCCCCATTACCTCACCACGCCATGCTATACATTGCCATGCCATCTCTGCCAGCAGAAATAACTGACAGAAATGACATCCCAGCAATAGATCCAACCCCATCCTCAACTCCAAACATGTGCTAGTCAACTGGACGGATTTCGTTCTTCACCACCCCCACCACCAGCACCGGCACCCTCACCAGCGACACTGGCGGTCTCAGCATCCTTCCTGCGATCCTTCGACTGCGTGCGTACACGCCTCAACTGCTCCTCTTCCTGTTCGCGCACGCGCTTTTCTTCTTCCGCGGAAGGGATATATGCGTTTGCAGCGCCGCCTGGATAACATTACAACCCATTGATTAGCTCATTGTTTTGAAAGACACGACCACGGACGAAGGGGTAGTATAGGAGGTATAGGGGAAATTACCTCGGCCCATAAAGTGCGGCGCTTCTTCCATGCGCAATGGGGGCGACTCCACATCCTGCATTTCTCGGGCTAATTCGGGGTGTTCCGGATCATTGTGCATCATGTTACCGGAGCCGCCGCGACCGGTGGTGAAGATGTCTTGTTTGATGGTGGGGGTGACGAGATCCTTTGGGGTGGTGCGGGATTCATTGTGACCGGAGAAGATGTTGCCTGTGGGGGAGAACAATATCGCGTTAGAAGAGGTGATATTATGTCTTTTAAAGAAAGGGATACTGAGAGACAGAGAGGCAGAGGGGGAGATAGTGCCAAACATACCTGCGCCGCCACGGCCGTGGGAGATATTTCTAGCGCCGCCCATTGTTGCCGAACAGGGAGGGAGTGGAGGGGAAGGGGAGGGCGGAGAGAGAATGCGATCGGGAGAGTGGATGATCAGAGTGAGTAGTAAGGGAAGTATGGGATGCGATTGATTGCGAAGGCGCAACAACAACGCGAAGGCGACCTCTCAATCAAGAGAATGAAGGAGAAGATGAGAAGATAATTTGAAGAGGAGTGGGAAGGGAAAGCACGCAATAGCTAACCCAGCAATGATCAACACAAAAAAGAGAGAGAGCTGAGGAGCCGCCAAAGTGGCAAAGGCCGCGAGCGAGAAGAAAGACTGAGTGGAAAGAAAAAAGACTGAACGAGCAGCCAAGACTTTGATTTTGATCAAATGACGTCCTGCTTTTGGGGCCGAATGACCGAGACGGTGTTTTTCCCTTCCCTCTTCTTCCAATTTTGTTTCTCAGGTGCCATACATTACATCTTCCATCCTTCTATTCTTCAGTTCTTCCATCAATTTATTCTCCTTCTAGGGCCTTACCTTGAAGACTAAGTTCATCCCTCTTACCTCATTCATGGGCGCCAACCATGCCTGAAAGTGGAAACTTCTTAATCTAACTTGACCCCACTTTTTCCCTTTATTATACTCTACCATACTACGTACTATATTACCTTGGATTATGATTTTCCTTAATTCATTCCAGAACTTTTTGCCGACTGATGGAAACCCAGTGGAAAATTCTTCCTAGTTGTCCTTTTGGATACTAGTATATTATTTTTAGTCGATCAATTGTTTTACTATGTACTACTGTTGTTGGGCAGCAAGTAGGTCTAGGATTTCCCCGCAGGGAGGCTATCTATCTCTATTCTTTATCGTTGCTGGTATTTCGGCATTTGACAGATTAGGATTGTAGCTATGAGATAGTTTAGTGAAGCAATGTGTATTAAGCAATGGGAGGGGGGAACAGCATTACTTATATACTGGTTAGAAAGTATGCTTTCCCTGTGTGAATATCTACTATCCCTGAGGGCTGTTGTTCAGAACTGTAAGAAGAGGATGAGTGATAGCAAGAACCATGTACAGTCAATTCTGCAAGTATAGTAGTTCTATTATTCACAAACCAAAGAAACCATTATGTATATATACACACCATAAACATTTATCCAGTCATGCGTGTTCATAAACCAGTGCATCCCATCCATACCATGCGTTGCTGCATACAGCGTATATAATCATGCCGAACCGTCCATCTGGAATAATCGATCCATGTCCTTCTCGTACGCCTGCTCAAACCCCATACTCCAGACCCCGTGCGCTCCCTTGACGCGATACGGCCCCTCCCACTTCCACGACTTCTTCTTCTCCTTGTACGAAACTGCTCCAACATGCTGCATCTGTGACGGGGAGATGGCCAGTCGGTCCAGCTCGGCCCGCCCCGCCTGCATCTCGATCACGCTGTCCACCGCCTTGGTGGGGATCACGTCCTCCATGTGCTCAAAGTACTCCAGGAGGGCTGGAACGTTCTCGCGATTGAAGAGAAGGGCCTGCGAGCAGCAGCCGTGCGCGTTCATCACGTGCACCCCATCCTGCATCGGGTACCAGGTAACCCGACCAGCCAGAAAGAAGAGGGTGATCAGTAGCGGCACGCAGAAGAAGCAGACTACCAGCAGGAACGAGTTGGTGAGGATGCCCTGGGTAGCGCGGATCTTCCGCCGAGTGTACATGCCTGCACTGGCGCAGAGGGAGACGAGCAGCACACTCCAGGACAGGTAGATGGGCCAATTCTCCGAGTTCCAGCCGAGGAACTTCTCCGTGTAGAAGAGCCGCAGGTATAGCCAGTCCTTGATTGTATCGTGCCGGCGCCAGTCCTCTACCTGCTGGACGCTGCGCATGGTGTGCTCGTACCAATTGCGCTGGGCCACCACGTCGTCCTCCAGCATGATGATCCACGGCGCGTCGGTCATGTCGTAGCATGCCTGTAGCCCGAGCCGGTAGTCGATCAGAGACTTCTTCTTTATATTATTCTTCTTCTCCAAGTTCATAATGATATACCCGGGTGCGTCGACATCGTCGTAGGTGAGTACGTGGTCAACGACATTCGATAACCATGTCTGATTGTAATCTGGGTGATCGGAGGGTTTGCTCAGGGCGAAGAGCACTTGGACGGTAAGCGCCGCTCGCTGCTCGGGTGAGAGGGTATCGAGAATCGAAGCAACGGTTGTGTCGAGGTCCTGCTGCAGGGGACGCTTCACGGTAACGATGCCGACACAGGCGGTCTTCTCCCGTGGCGGGCTGACTTGGGAGACGGGACGGGGCGGGATATTGTCGGAACGATTGAAGGCAGACAGCCACTCCAGCGATTCGTGGATCCGTTGCAGACTGTATCCCGGGCGATAGCCTTCGGTGGGCTGGAAGAAGAATGAGCCTGGGTCACGGGCGGACCGGAAGTGGCAGATGATGATAAGGAAGAAAAAGAGGATGGCGTAAGAGGACAGAAGCAGCCTCTGCTTTCTGTTGAAGTGATTGAAAGCCATCGGTCACATACTGGTTGGCAGACGCGATCAGGAGGGAACGGAGGAGAGAGGATGGAGGGGAGAGAGGGAAGGAAAGGAAAAGAGGGAAAAGGAAAACAAAAGGCAGGACCGGATTGCGACAGCAGATAAGCCAGCAGCGGACTAGCAAGAGTTAGCTTGGAGCCATGTTGATGAGACTTGCTGCTTTTGAAGCCCTGGGCCCTCAGGGTCTGCCCATCGCTTAGTTTGCTCTAGTCATTTGCTGGCCAGCTGATAGTCCGGCCGCTCTTTCGTTTATCGGGGCCAGTGGAGCGGTGGTCAAAACCCTTCGAGTTGACCCACGCCCGAGTAGCCAAGTTTTGGGATCGCGTTGGCCCATTGGCCGATCACGCGGTGGGCGCCAGGGCTGAGCGCATGCTGCGTAAGGCATTATCCGAGTAGGGATTCGATAATAGGTGCAGGGTTGGGAATAGCGTCAACAGCCATTGTGGATTTTCCGAAGGTCAATTGGCTGAGAGAGGGGGAGAGGGAGAGGGAGAGACAGGATGACGATAAGAATAGCTCGGATTGCTTGCTTCGTCAGTTGCTTTGCTTCACTTGCTTGATTGTCTCGGAGCAAAAGTGAGAGGGAAATTCCATCCCGCGCGGGCTAAAAAAAGCCTGCCCAGAAAAAGCTTAGCCCCAAACGGTGTCCGCCGCCAGAAGAAGATGAGCATTGAGCAGACAAGAACATTGTAGAAAAAACATCCAAAGTGGGGGAAATAATTGACAGATTTCCTTGCATACTCCGAGCAGTCTCATCATGACACAATCAACAGGGCAGTGCCGATGAAACAGTTGATTTAGTGTGATGGCAAAGTGGTTTTAGCACCACTACATTGTCTCAATTATCTTGGTTTTGGATGGAGTCGGTTCTCGTATTGAACCCACTTCAGTGCTGTGCATCCATCACTATCCTGCACTTTCAATTATCGAGTTTATCCTGCAGACTCGATCACAATAAGATTCTTGACCTGTCAAGTTCGTTAAGTAATTAGCTGGTCCAAGCTAGAAGGTCAGTGTGACAGCCGTCACATGACCTTGAAATGATAGTGAATGTAAGCTGATGAAGTGATGTGTGTTCTGAGTCTGTTCATATTACATGCTGTTGTTTTCTTCCTTTAGCTAATCTATATCATTATAATTACTATTCTTGGCATCGCAGTTATCCTTAGTATGCCTAGTATATTATATACGTAGTATATAGTATACTTCATAGTATTTATTATCTCATAAAGAGGATTATTCATTGTATTTAGTCTCTTGAATTAAAACAGCCGCTAGCCCGCATCTTAGTCCCTGAGCAATATTCATTGTATATATAACTAGGGATAATCACAGCAAGCTTACAGCACAAACGTCTTCATATTTTCTTCTCTAAATAAAATCCACAGTACTATCACCATCATTATCATCGTCATCGGCTACACGGGAACGTATGTATCAGATCGAAGCGACCGTGACACATGGAGCACGGAGTATATGGGTGGCATAATTGTCAGGCAGACCCCTGGAAATGATGTGCAGGACAAGGCAAGTCGATACTGGTCCCTTAACATGTGGCAGGGTGAAGACAGATAGCATCGCAGTACTCTGACCGAAATTCCTGGGATGGAAACATCCCACGTCCAGTGCTTAAGCATGGAGCAAAGCAAAGAAAGTGCTGAGCACCACACAGACCTTCGATGAGTGTGCGTGTGCGATGGTAAACTTCCCATTGAGGGCGTTCGAAGTCAGCGGAACCGCATTCATGATCCAACAGGGAATGATAGATACACCCGCCTCAACAATACCGAGGCTGAGCTCAATAGTACCAGGGGAATGATGGCTATAGGCTCCAAGATTCTTACAAGTTGTATCTATACTCTTACACTGAAGTAATGCGGGTAGTTGGATGCTGTCATATGAAATTGGACATCTCGACATCTCATCCCCACAAGACGTTCGGCCTCATCCGTACTTGAAACCAGGCGGCGTCCTTTTTGAAGACCTTGCTGCCCAGCCAGTCCCAGTCGCCAATAACATACTGGGCAATACCTGCCCGGAACAGAATCACATTGGTCTGCTTCGTCGGGTGGAGGAAGATTTTCAAATGCGCCGGTCAACTGACTGACTCATTACAGCAGCACCTGCTACACGAGTCTACTGTGCGAGTCGGCACTGGGATAGCCAACTTGGCCAATCCCACCGACCCACGGCAGAGGACTTGCGTAACAAACATAGTCACTGCAGCAATTGTTCGCGTTTTGCCCGTACCAGGAGGACCACACACAAGAGATAGAGTGGGTAAGCAACTGGATATTTGCCTGCCTCATCTTGAGATTGAATTCAACAAATGAATTCATCATGGAATATAAGAATGATGATGTTGGCTATCGTGGGCTCAATCCATTAAGTTGTTAACGAGACAAGCATGGCGCCGATGATCCGTCTAATGGACATTAGTGTCTCGGAATCCCAAAGCAGGGGAACCTTCTGCGTCCGCCGGCTCCGCCTGCTCCTCTTGATCCTTGTGGTCATCATGTCTGGATCTGGGTAGAGTGGATGCCGGACGATTTTCACGGCTCGGGAAATTTAATCGGTGGCTCTCCACGACCATTTCATCCCACGATTCTTCCTCCGGGTCGTCTTCCTCCGTTTCACTCTCTACTTCTTCCTCATTGTCTTCATCCGTGGCTTCGGCCTGCAGCGCATCGGGGTCTCGGAGATCGAATTCTTCATCAGTTACGTCGGCGGCACCACTGAGAGCAAGAACTCTATGGAGCGCCCAATGCATACTGAGCAGTTCGAATGACGGGAGAGGATGACCGACCGGGTCGTCAGTCTTAAAAGTGAGAATATCCCCAGAGCGTAGGGCTTTCTCGGTTTCAATGTTGAACAGCTTCGCATTTAGTTGGCCTTCCACCCTTATAGAGGACCGGCAGCCATCGGGGAAAGGACTCGGGACATCTCTGGACGACATAGCGTCAGAAAACTTGTTAATCGGCATCCAGAAAAATTTCACCTTGAGAACCTTCTCATCCTCGCTGATCGACAAGGGATTTAGAGCAAATCGCGCTGTTTCCCAGAGTTTATGGGCGAGGTTGGACAAGCACATCAAGTTGGAACAGGTCTCCGTGCCACTAGGGCCTAAGACCCGTTCTTTCCATTTGGCTATCTTCTCTTCACTCCAGTACGTTTGCAAGCTTCCCCAGAATAAGTCAAGTTCCGTCTTGTTCCTCTGACCGAGGCTGTAGGGGAAAATATGTGCAACCTCTAGCGGTTCACGGTACCCGGTGAGGATACAAGCGTTCTGGTCTCGTTCCTTACACTTCGATATGGGATTAGAAACTGACATGGCCATCTTGTTTGGTTCGGTATGTGAATTCAACTCACCAGTTTCTTGGCTAATCTGCTACGGCGTGCCGATGGTTTCGCTATTTCTTGACGATCTTCTGCCGTAGGACGGGTGTTGCCAGCGAGGATGGGAATCCTGGACGCGGTTTCTGTAGTACGCTGGCGCTTCTTTGGAGTTCCTTCAATGTCTGGTTCTTCTGCGCCCTCTTCAGAAGCAAGTGAGCTTCTACGCCGGCACTTCCCTAGTGCTGCATTAGCTCGTACCTATTTGGATGACCGGTTACATCACTTACAGAACATTATCATGTCGTGAAGCCACTTGCTTTGGGTAAAGTTATGTGCCACAGAATGCGGACCCAACCGCGACGCTCCACAGTTTTTGAGATACTCCTTCAGGACTTCCAGATCTGCAAACCAAAGGAGAGCCCATCCTGTTGAAGGGAGACTATGATTTCCGACATAGACGGACAGCTGGGCAATGATTTTGCGCCGCTCTGGGTCGAGGAGCTCGTCTGCAGGTCCCCTGGAGGCTATTTTGTTGGGCGTAAGTGTCGACATCACAACAAAACTGACACCAGCTTTTGCTGGATACCGCGAGGAAGTTCAAGCAAAAGGGCGAAACGGGTGTGGCTTCAACGACAGGAGGCTAATGGGGGCGAAGCTTGGGAAGGAAAGGGCAGGTGGCAGGAAGAAGGTAAAGGTGGCCAGGAAACAGCCATGGAGGAGTGATGGGAAAGGAACATCATATTAGGCAATCTACTGGAGGATACGTAAGAAGGTTGTATTCACTTGTAAGCTCTAATTCACAGCTACGTAAACTTTGGTAGTATACTCAGTGTCAGATCCATCCGAATCGACGTCGGCCTTGCGTTTGGGATCGGTCTTAGCTTTGGCTTTAGGCTTCGCCATAGCGTCGTTAGTTCGACTCTCTTGTCCGAAACTGAAGGGTGTAGACTGTGTAGATTGCCTTGTGCTGAAAGCACCCATTTGTTCAAGTTCTACATTTGAATGATCACATACTCTTAGTACTTTACTTGTGTTTCCCGCTCACCTCACCTTCAACTCACTTCCTCACCATAGTACCTTTCCACTCCATTTTGACCTCACCTCTTCATCCCACAACTTTACGCCCTCCCAACCGACACCTTGACCGATATCCTCTCTCTGGAGGCGAGGGTCAGGCTTTAGCCCCCCGAGGGTGCATACCTCGGCATCAAAGGGGACCGGATTACAACATCCGCCAACTCTATTCGCACATTGGTCAAAAATGATTACAATATCTGACACATCTGACAACTACAGCTGCCTTAGATATTTCATAGTAAATCGACACTGAATTAGACACAGCAACAAACCTCATGTCAGAACCAACAATTCATCTCCCAGAACTGCGGGGTAAACTCACCAACACCCACGGAGTAATACCCGGACCTCGGCGCCATCATCCATCGTCCATCCCCTGCATACTTCCATAGCGTTTAGTAAACAAACTCTGATAACCGAGCAAATGCCCATACTTCAAATAAATCAGAGTATATAAGCAATACAGCAAGACAAGAGGAGTACTCAATAGCAGTACCATCTCAACAATTAGCTCCAACCATCATCCCATCCTCATCAACCAACACAATTCATCATAAACCATAGTTAACTATTATCAACATGTCCATCACCCTCCCCCCATCCTACGAATCCCACCCAACAAGCCACATCAAACTCTCCCACCACCCACCCAACACCCCCTCCCCGACCCCCGTCATCATCATCACTCTCAACCGGCCCGACAAACGCAATGCCTTCACCTCCACCATGGCCCAAGAGCTCGAATGGGCCTTCACCACCCTGGACCGCGATCCCCGCGTGAAAGTAATCATCCTGACCGGTAGCGGAGATACATTCTGCGCTGGAGCAGATCTCGAAATTGGATTTAGTGTAGGCGAGAAGGGGAAGGAGAAGTTGAACTTGCGTGATTATCGCGATAGGTGGGATACTACCTACTTACCCTCTATACTTACTTCTGTCCATGGACAAACTTCTACACACACACAACTACTATTGATATATATATAACCACCAACAAATACTAACTATGGGAGGATCACTGCAGTGGCGGCCGCGTCGCCCTCTCCATCCACCGCTGCCGCAAGCCCACCATCGCCGCGATGCAAGGCTCCGCCGTAGGAGTCGGCATGACCATGACTCTTCCTGCTGCTATTCGGTGTGTCCACACCCCCCAACCCCCCTCAGCATGATCCCTCCTACGCAAAGTCCTAACCTAACAATGGTATAGAATCGCCCACACCCCCAGCAAATACGGCTTCGTCTTCGCCCGCCGCGGCATCACCATGGAATCCTGCTCCAGCTACCTCCTCCCCCGACTAATCGGGTACTCGCGCGCCATGTACCTCGTCTCCACGGGGGCAGTGTACCCGCCCACGTCACCGCACTTCGGGGGTCTCTTTGCCGAGACATTTCCCACTAAGGAAGGGGTTATGAAGCGGGCGGTGGAGTTGGCGAGTGAGATGGCTCAGCTGGTGAGTCCCATGGCCGGGGCGTTGAATCGGGCGTTGATGTGGAGGGCGCCGGCGAGTGTCGAGGAGGCGCATTTGCTGGAGTCGAGGGTTTTGGGTCATATGTTTGCTTCTAAGTAAGTCTTTTTTTTTTATCTTGTTTTTGGGGGGTAGTAGGGGAATATTGCTGACGAGTGGATGGTGTAGGGATCAGAAGGAGGGTGTTGGGGCGTTCTTTGAGAAGAGGAAGCCCGAGTTCAAGTGTGATTTGGATGTGGATGGGCCGGGGAATTATCCTTGGTGGGCGGAGATGGATATTGATCCGAGGGGGGAGGTTGAGTATAAGTCAAAGCTGTAAGAGTGGAGACGACTAGGATATAGATATAGCGAAGAAGTGAACATATTCAATAATCATTTTAAATCGCTCACTGATATGAATATTCGTACAAATAGGAGAAAAAAAAAGAGAACTTAATCACAGTTCTCTAGAATGCCATAATAACACTCACTCAAAAGAAACAGGCATCCCATGCAAAACAGAACCACTGACTAACTTTAAACAATGAAATGACGTCTCTTGCGGTTATACGCCCGCTGATCCTTCAACCACTGGCGATAACCCTGCACACTACCGATCTTCTCACCATAGTAATCAGGCACGGGGTTAGCAATGGAGTTGGACGACGGGTCGACACGGAAGCGTCTAATCCGATCGAAGAATTCCTTCTCTTTCTACACAAAACAATCCATTATCAGCATTCCAAACTTCAGGAATAAACTTAAGCAAGCAAGGAAGGAAGGAAACTTACCACCATAACAGCAGGCTTATATCTCCGATAAACCAACCCCCAAACAGCATTCCCCACAAACGGACCAACAAGCCAACCCGCCGCACCGCACGCCGCCGTCGCCATACCCAGCACCACAAACGGATCCAGACCCATGACCTGCGCGCCAAGGGACTCCAGATCCTGCGTCGAGAGAACCTGCACGCCAATGACCGTGGTGAACAGGGAGCTCACGATCGACGAGGCAAGCGAGTACCGGCGACGGCTAGCGCGGAGCTTGAAGAACGAGTCCCAGTCGAGACGGACGGCTTCGCTTTTGGCAGCGGCGGCGGAGGAGGAGTTGGCGCGGCAGAGGACCAGAGAGGTGGGGAGCTGCGTTGTCGTCGAGGGACGCAGAGCTGTAGTGGTCTTCAGGGTGTGGGTGCTGCGGACTCGCATGGAGGAGGAGTTGGTGCTTGCGGTCCGGGCTTGAGTGAGCGCTTGATACAACGGGTTGGTGCAGCTGCTGGGATGGGCGAAGGGGCCCAGCGTCTTGGAGGTGAGGCGTCCGCTCAGCATAGCGGTACGCATCCCGTTGATCGAGGGGGCGTGCATGGTGGATGGATGTTGGGTTGGGAGTGGTAGGATGTTGTGGTGATGGTGGTTTGATTGATTCGTTCTGAAGTTCGGCGGGTGAAGCTGGGGATTATGTAAGCGGGTCTGAGGCATGACCTCATTGGGAGATGCCGCGGTAAATATGGACTATACAGGGGCAGTGCTTGTTTGGAGTGATGAGTGTGCTCAATGGCTGCAATTGCCTTGGATGTAGTTTGGGTAATATGTTAGATTATTTGGGCGGATTATAGCATTTTTGGTAGGATCTATCGGAGGATCTTGGGCTCTTGAGGAAAATACTCAATTGGGGAGTAACATGCTAGACAAGATGACTAGTCAAACATAGCAGTACAGAGTAAATCTACTGCTCTCGGTTTTTACCAAGCACTATGATGGCTAATGGATCGTTTGCCTGTACAACATAATATGGCATGGACTATTCTATACTCCAACGTTCAAGGCATTGCCAAAGTTTGAGCAAATCAACAACGCTGTGAAGCGGATAAAGAATTTGCATGTCAGGATTAGGTGTACAAATGATTATCCCACCATGTTGCATTTCCATCACCAAGCCAATTGGTGGTGCGATGTAAAAGAGAAATCTGCCTGGTTGTGATCGGTAGATCTGGGAGTGAAATAAGGGCCGAAAATGAAGATTGCGATCTTGACATTGAATAAGAAGCGTACTGAGACCGTTACCAGGGGATCAGGGTAGTTTTCAGAATGAAGAGGGGCCGAAATTTCCAGAATTGAAGAAGGTTGTATAGGCTGATTGTTTGGCAGGCACTATTTCTGTTATGTAATTTGCTCTTGGTGTTGAATGAGCTCGGCTAAAGAGTGCGGGGTTCAGAACGCTTTGCGGGGTATCGAGCCTAATAGGTGAAAATGATGCATAATGTTGCACAGTATAATTCCGGAATAAGAACATCTCGTGTATATCGAATCAATTGGCTGAAGTGTTATATGCTGGTAGTATATATCGTCTCATCTATACTGTGGTGTTGACTATATCTCGCCTAGATCGAGTAGGCCCACCGCTATACTCTGCAACTCAAGATGTATGATTAAATATTGCCGTTGCTTTTGATAGCTCCAGGGCGAGACTGGGCTTTGGCGCTCGTTCCGTATCCGTTCACGCGGCCATAGAGCCATTTGAGAGTTCCCGTGCTTAGCGCCATTGTAACGGCGCTTAGGGCAAAGAGTCCAATGCGACCCTCGAATCCTACAGCCTCAAAAATTGGGTAAGGATACCTGTGCAGTCAGTGAGCTGTACTTCCATAGAAGCGAATACAAGACATACCATCCATTGTATTGGAAGCATCGTTCGATCCAGAACCAGTATCCAAAAGCGATGGTGCTGGACAGAGCCAGTGCAGGAAGAACAGTAATAGTCCAAGGAGGTGAAAGAAAAAGAAGGTCAATCAGTAGAACGATAGACGGTATAGCATGGAAGCCGACGTCTTGGTCGCAATATTAGCAAGCTTCCTTCAAGCGATACGAGTCCGACTTACCGGCATGCATGGGAAGTATCACCCAATCAGGAACAACCAGACGCTTATCAATCTGTTGAACAGTTAGGGGGAATTACAATCGTCCATGAAGAAATGAATTACCAAACGGATCCCCCAATATAGGATGCTGATCAACACTTCCATTGGAGCGCTGCAGACAGAAAGAAGGTTCTTGACTAAAAATAGCCGAGCCGATAACGTCATATCCGCCAGCAGACCGGCGGTAAAGGTGAGCGTGGCCAGCGTCAGCCCAATGACCGTCAGGTACTGGAAATGCCAACCATATGCTTCATTACTGCCATGAAGGTCAATGACATCTTTGGTTACCCCAGAGCAAGGACATGGGATACTTACGCCACATTGGGGTTCTCGTGCATGCTAGAGAACAGCTGGTTAGTGGGCGGGCCGAGCACGGGGAGCACGAGCTGTAACGGACTCAACATACTACTTGAACGAGAAGAAGAAGCTGGCTAGACCTAGAGACTGCCATGGGAACAAACATCAGCCCAAGGAACGAGGGACCGACTCGGGGAAGTGCTCACATGAACCAAGGCCGAGAAGCCTCTGGACGGGCTGGACAGGCGCTGCAGGGGATGTTGCCGCTGAAGCGACTGAATTGTTCCAGAAGACGCCATACTGGAAGCGGGATAGAGGTAGAAACTGAAGGAGTTTCAATTAATTAGGACGACACTCGGTTACAACCCGGAAGCTTGCAATCACTGCCGAAGAGGCATGAAATGAATAAGAGAGATAGGGATCTCACTAATGCAATGATCTAAAGAGCTGGCTAGGATGCCCGGCTATTCCGGGGAGGCCTTAGTAACCGGGGGCAGCTAAGCCTGACGGGGTAAAGCTGGGCGCAGCTGAACTGGACAGACCGCCGCGAACCGGAGAAACCCGCCGCCCGGACCAGCTGGGCCTTGGCTTATCAGGCCGGTCTGATTGATGGAGACGGCCGATGGTCTCCCCCCCACTGACTGGTTATCGGGTGGGCTTCATGACTGTTGACTGGCTTGTCTTCTCCGCCCGTCTCGTGTAGCATGTATCTTGGTTCGGTGATTACTTCCACACCTCCCTTTCCTTTCTTCTTCACTCCAAAAGTCCCTAAAATTTTGCTGGCTTTTGCTTCTTATCCTGGACAACAATAGCGTCACCCTATACCCCCTAATTCTTGGCTACACTTCAGTTTACAACGGCGTCGATCGACTAGTAGGGTTGCTGTTAAACCACATAGATTACCGTGGATTCTTCCCCACACCCCGATGAGTACGAACAACGGGTGTGGGTGTCTTGTCGATTATCGTTTCTTATCGTCTTGGGTGAAACGCCCTACACGCAGGAAAAAAGCCTTCTTCAGTCTCTTGTCTAGATCGTGATCGCTGTCTCGGTCTGTATGGCGATCTTACTCTGCAAGGTAGATCGGAACCATCTCAGATTCCGGACCATTTATCGCTGTGGTCGCGATTGCTGTTTGTCGGATTTAATCCCTCAGCCAGATCGGGTGTGAACTTCCATGCCTCGCCCCAGAAGACCCGGCGCGCCAGAGCCGAAACGACGATCCCGTAAGGGCTGCTGGTGAGTTTGCGGAGTACCTTGGATATAAATCTTTAAACTAACAATTCCCAGGCCGTGCAAAGCCCGAAAGGTGAAATGGTTTGTCTATACCCTCATCTCATCTTTTGCTACTAAAACCGCTCTTCACGGATAGCACCATGTTATTGGGTTTTGGTGTTGATGATGAAGCTAATTTCATGCAGTGGAGAGGAGAAGCCGTCGTGCCTCAACTGCCGACGCCAGAATGAACCATGTGACTATAGCATCAGGTTGAATTGGGGCGGGAGGACACGGAGAAAATCTTCTGTAGACTCCCCCAGCTCTCAGTCCAGTAGTCCACCGGGCCACTATGCCACCTTCAGTTTCTCGCCATCGAACCAATACCATCCGGATGCCCCGAGTCCAGTCCAGCCATACACACCCTTTTCCATGCGAGACGGAACGACTGTGCCAGATCAAGCTGCAGGGGACTTGCTATGGGATGTCGGACTTGCAGGGGGAATGGAAATAGGAACATCCACAACCAGTCCTAAAGGATTACATGATATCCTCCATGAAACTCCGACTGCCTTTGGCCAGTTAAATAATGAATCCAACTGTACAAATGGCAAGACCTCTGTAGACATGGGGGCTACGTCGCAAGATCAAGAAGCGACCTCCCCATGGCCAGATTTGTCCCCCGATTTAGCCACATCCTCGTCGAGCGAGACCCTGCTCGCTTTCTCCCCGCCTGTGCCTTCATCGCTGGACACCATCTCATACCCATCGCCTGCAGATACGAACTCGACTATCGGTTCATTCGCGGCTTTTAACTTTTCCTCTGCCACGATATCGAGGCCCATCTCGTTCCTCCGACATACATCGGACCTCCATCATTCCCCGCCCGACTCCAATCACATGCCCGAATCTCGTACCGAGTTTTCTAGCTATTCCTCGTCTACAGATGTGATGAGTATCTATGCAGATTTCCAGTCACATGCGTCATCTTCTGCTCAGAATGCGGCATCGCCAGGGTCGGCAGAAGCAAGTTTGCTTTCGTCAGGATTGGCTCACGGGGCCCCAGCGCTGCAGGCGGGTCCAGCCGTCCATACGGAGAACTTCTTCAGCAAGATCATGAACGATCCTCTGCATCCTGATAGCCAATCCGATAGGGTGTATTCTCGCACAGGATACGTCTCCCATGCTGCTGACCGTGCAGGCCAGAGCCTATCGGAACCGGAGGATGTTTCCATGTCGGAAAAGAGATGGCAAGCTTATCTGACCAGGGTCACGGACAATTACGGGTTGGATTGCGGGCGCCCGGATCTCGATCTCAACAAGAACGACGATCATTCCGCCATTGACATCAACTACGCTTTGGATTTGATTAACTCGGACAGTCGACCTTCCGCTTCGAACTCGGAAGGTTTGCATACAGAGAATGCAAAGTACGATGGATCTGACTGCAACAAGAGTAGCTACTATGCATCGCCGGTACCAATCAATATACCGCGGTATCTTTCGCCGTTGCCACCGTCACTCGTGAAGACACCAATTAACTTGATGTATTTCCACCACTTTCTCAACCATACCGGTCGCATGCTGGTCCCTCATGATTGCGAAAATAACCCGTTCATCTCGGTGTTACCGACCAGTACGTACCATTAGATAACTTTACTTAGCGCGTTTACTGACATGAACTGATTAGTGGCAATTGGCGACTCTAATCTTCTAAATCTGATGCTGGCATATTCCGCTAGTCATCGGGCGCGGTATCTGGGCCATCCTGAGCCCGCAACCCGAATTGCACACTGGGTGAGCAATGTCTTTCCCACTCTGCGCTTGGCGCTTGAGGATCCTCGTGAGAAGGTGACCGACAGTCATCTTGCGACTGCCATCATGCTTCTTTCTCTGAAAATCATATCTCCCAGCACGTTTGAAGTGCCCATAACATGGCAAAGTCACTTGAAGCTAGCTCGGGATCTGTATCTGGCACGACAAGAGCAGATGTCATACCCTGGAAATCGTGTCGGCGCATTTCTCACGCGCTGGCTGGGATACATCGATCTCATGGGCGCTCTATCATGCCGGGAAAGTGGACCACCACTGTCTGCATATCAATCTGTTCTGGCGGTCTGCTCTGATGCAGGAACACATGGCGAATATTGTGTTGACTGCTTCAGTGGGTTTACGCCCAAGACTGGCTTGTTTCTAATGCAGCTGGGAAGATTGACTCATGAGTGTGACAACGAGCGTTTCGACGAGAACGGGGTCTTTCTTCCTGACTGGGAACCATCACCAGGTGTTGTCTTCGAGGCAGAAGCCTTGATAGCGGATCTTGGCGCTTTGGAAACCTACGCCTATGCTGATGCAGCGCACTTCGGTCCGAGCAAGACCGATTTTCTAGCCACTGACCGGGCCTTTCGTTATGCAGGGCTATTGCACCTTCATCGTCGGGTGCTAAATGCGTCGCCCTTTTCTGAGGCGGTTACGGGGGCCGAAAAAGACCTCTTCAAGGCAATAGGTGACATCCGGCAGAGTGCGTCTGCAGAGGTCGGGGTTTTGTTTCCATTGTTTACTGCGGGCTGCGAAGCTCGGGATGCCGCGCAAAGAGCAGAAATCCAAGACCGCTTTGATTTTCTCGAAAGAACAGGAATGAAACAGGTGAGTGGGTGGCTATTTAACCAGTAAACATATCTGACTTTGTCCCTAGATGCAAAGCGCTCGTACGCTGATGCAGCGATGCTGGTCCGAAGACTTACCGTGGATCGCATTGGCTCAGGGCGAATTTCTAGGGTAGCCAGGCAGGTAGAGTTATTCTGTACATCATTCTTGCTCATAAGCCATTGCTACTGGGTGAAGTGCATGTATTGTATCTGTACCTGCATGGTGCGTCACGCTGACTGCGTTTATCTCATATATGAAGCGAACGCAGACAGCAGGCCTGACTTCACTGAACATACGATGTACATATTCAGAGGCCGTTAAGGGATGGTCATTTGTAGAAGCTGTTGGTCTTTGAGCCGCCCATCACAAGTGTCGTAGTACCACCACCACCCAAGGCACGTTGTATACTCAGAAAAAGTGATTGTCTGTCTTTTTGCACGAATGGCCACACGAGGATTTCAGATTTCTCTCTAGTAGATGATTCTACCTTTCCTTGAAGCGAGATCTATTTGACCTCACTCTACCCTCCGCATACTATGTCTTAGTAGCAAATCTGCTAGGAATCCTACAACTATATAAAGGCCATTATTTACTCTATCCCCTTCTAATGTTCATAATTCTCTCTTCCACAGACCTCGGTAGCGATCTGCGAAATATTCTCTATAACGGCCATTAATACTCTGACTTCTTCCACCCAACACAATTCTCTTGGTCTCGCATCGATAACCTTGACACCTAACAAAAAGAGAGGTTGCCTAGTGACGGAGCACGCCACTAAGCTGTGACGTGAAGAACTTCACCAAACGCCCACTACCAGCGCCACTTCCCAAAATGGAAGGGTGCCCCTCCCAGCCACACCAGGATGGTCCTCAGAGTGACTCCATTCTAGTCCTGATACTTATAACCATAGTGTTTCTTTGCTTTGTGGTCTATCGCATAGAATCTTATGTATTCCTAATGCTTCAGACGTGCGAGCGGAAAGACATGGCTCACAAGAAGGACAAGAATAGTCTGCAGCTGGAGCGGACCGCGCTGGCTCCAGTGAATCCTTGTGCTCAGAATACTGCTCCGCTCTCCAGTCTTCTGGACAGCGGACTGGACGACATCAAAGTCCCCAGCCTGCAGCCATTGTCACCTATCAAAACGCCTTCTGTTGTGCGGATCACAATTCAAAAGGACCCTACACAGAGAGCGACGAGCTTGCTCATAGACCAGCACGTCGACAATCTGTCTATTCCCGTGCTGGAACCCCAGAGAGTGAGTCCGCGTTCAAATTCCACTACCACTATAACCCAAGTTCGACCTCCATGGTTAACCCGTCTGGTGTGCGTCAAGAAACCGCCGTTCGTCACCATGAAAACACCAGTGCTCGTGCCGTGGGATGGCACCATCAAATGGGCTATCCGAGGATCCAGTGTTTTTGAGACTACGGATGAAGAACTCGACGCGTTGTTATACCGCCCGAATATTGTCAGCAAGGAATCTCCAACTGAGCTCTGGATGTTCCAGTTTGGCTTGCGCTATATCCCCGCTGAAGGTGACAGAGATGTACACCGCGCCGTCACTATTGAGAATCTACCATCAGATGTGACCCTGCAGCAACTCTTACCTCTAATTACCGGCGAAATCTACTCAGCGCACTTCCTCGATACTGTATCTATCACGGGGTCAAACACCGCTTTCATCGTCTTCGTTACCCAGGCAGATACTGTTGACTTTCTCAAAAATTCCGGCGGTAGTCTTGCCCTGAGGGCGACACAGGCTAAAGTGACCCTAGTCCCGACTCCAACTTATCCTATGGCGGCGAGTATGGCACGGCTGGTTTTCAAAGAAGGTCATACGCGGTGTGTCTGCATATCTGGTGTGCGAGATACTCTGAAGGGGGAGATTCGCCGGGTCTTGGGCCGGTCGCCGTTTTTAGAATATCTCGAACGGATCGAGGACGGACAGGTGCTCGGGGATGTCTATGCTCGGTTTCACTCAATCAAGGGGGCCACTGCCGCCTATAAGCTTTTGAAGAGCCATCCGAGCTTCCAAAAGTGTAAACTCCGGTTTCTGGCAGCAAGACCTTTGGCGCGGCAACCTCGAATCGGAATCTGGGATTGAAGAGCAGTCTCGTCTTTCCGCACGTCTGTACAGTAGCTAGCCTTTATATCGTTTCATTACTGGCGTTAATGGAGATCTTTCAGCAGTAACCGGGACTTGGTAAGCAAGTAAGCAATGCCTAGAATTTCCCCGCATGGGGGCGGGTCTCCAGCATTCCTAGCCGAGCTCCCCCCGGCTTTGACCCATCCACAGTAACCATCGCATCATCCATTGCCATTGATCCGCGGGTACACTACTCAAGACAACATACCTTCTCCGATGTCATTACTCGAGCTGAATACGGAAGGGAACTTGATCGCCGTGCTAGCGCATTCCACGGTAACACACACATACCCGACTCAGACATGGTAGTCCTTGCTTCATCCTGTGCAGACTTCCAACGCGGGGAACAACCCTTCGTTTGGGCCCGACTAACTTTTGGGTTCCTCCTCCAGTTATCTCGGGCCAATCGTTCTCACGCTCACCCTTGGCGATCATTATGATGGGTTTCTCATTGGCTCCGTGGGCGCTGATCGGTCTGTCTATCCTCGCTTCTTGACCCTAGATCCTTCGCGAAGAGCATCGTCATTCAGCGCAGCTACGCTCATGATGGGATTACCAATTGCCGGAAGCCCACCCTTTAAAACGCTACTGGTGCCTCCCCTCCTCCCTTCACTGCTCCTCTCAAGTGATTTCTTTTCGCTCCTCAACCTCCATCTCTCCCAGTGCCACACAACATCACAATGGCGCAGGTCGACGAGAAACCAGCGATACACAGTTCCTCCCGTGGTATGGTGGATACCGAAAAAGCCACTACAGTTCACGGTTTGCCAGAGGAGTCGCAACTGGATTTCCTTGATGACCCAGATGAAGGCTTGAGTGAGGAGGAAAGGGCGAAGATCGTGAGTAACCCGCCCTGGTCAATACTAACAGGGATATTGAGCTGGACTAATGCAATTACCAGGATCGTGCGTTACTGTGGAAACTTGATTTGCGGCTCATCCCGTGGTTGAGTTTGCTGTACCTGATTTCTTTCTTGGATAGGTATGCACAATTGCTCCAATGACCGTTGGGGAAATTAATGTGGCTTCGATAGAACAAATGTTGGCAATGCCAAGCTCGCTGGTCTCCAAGGGGATTTGCATATGACTAACTCGCAGTACAACGATTCTTTGACCATCTTCTTCGTGTCATACGCGATTTTCGAACCTATCACCAATGTTCTCCTCAAGCGCTGGCGACCTAGCGTGTTCATTCCGATTATAATGGTAGTATGGGTATGGATAATGAGGTCTTACGCAGGTTGATCTGCGCTGATTTGAGACAGGGTATATGCATGACTTGTATGGGTCTCGTACACAACTTCTCTGGGATTATGGCGGTGAGTGTCTGCATACTTATACGAGATTCATAAGATGGAGTTCGCGCGGCGCAATTATTGGCCTGCTGACAGTAGTAGGTGCGATGGTTCCTTGGCCTGGCGGAAGCTGGTCTCTTTCCTGGCGTTGGATACTTCTTATCCTGCTGGTACAAACGATCCGAATTTGGCGTTCGCATGGCCATTTTCTTCTCCGCCGCTGCCCTCGCGGGGTCATTTGGAGGATTGCTCGCGGCTGCGATCGCCCTGATGGATGGCATCGGAGGCAAGGCGGGCTGGTCTTGGATCTTCATTCTTGAGGGTCTACTGACGATCGTCATCGGCGTGCTGTCCGTATGGATGGTCTACGACTTTCCGGACCAGGCCAAATTCTTGTCCGAAGCGGATCGCAAGCGTGTACTGCGTCGTCTGGCGGCTGACAAGCAGGCCAGTGCCGGGTACGAGAAGTTTGAGATGACTTATTTCTGGAGCAGTATGAAGGACTGGAAGACGTATCTCAATGCGATCATCTACATGGGTTCATGCATGCCGCTATATGCATTCTCCCTATTTACCCCGACTATCATCAATGAGCTAGTATGTCCTCTACAAGTTGACTACAGTATACAGTACTAACGGTAATAGGGTTTGTTTGGTACTCCTCTGATTTGATAGGGATCTAACCGGCGCAGGCTATACCGCGATTCAGGCGCAGCTGCTCAGTGTCCCGCCTTATGCCGCGGCAGCTATCGTCACCGTGGCAATCGGTTTTATCGCAGATCGGACCGGCCAACGTGGCATCTGCAACATTGCAGTGTCACTCCTCGGCATCGCTGGGTTCTCCTTGCTTCTTGGGGCCAATTCCGCAGGTGCGCGATATGCAGGGGTATTCCTGGGCGCCATGGGCATTTACCCCGCGATCTCGAACACGATTTCCTGGGCCAGTAACAACGCAGAGGGTATGCATCTCAATGATAGTGGGGAACTATGGCTAACGGTGACAGGTGTATACAAGCGTGGTGTCACGCTAGGTATTGTCATTGGCTGGGGCAACCTGAACGGCGTGGTATCATCTAACATCTACCGCGGCGGCGACGCGCCTCAGTACTATCCGGGTCACGGGGCGGTGCTGGCATATTTGGTGCTGTTCCTGTTTGGTGGATCACTCGTGCAGTATGTTCTCCTCCGACGGGAGAACGCGAAACGCCGTCGGGGAGACCGAGACCACTGGATAGCAGGACTGGAGAGACAGGAGATCGAGAAGCTTGGAGACAAGCGGCCAGACTTTATATACACGCTGTAGCTGTACCAGAATCAATCTACATATTCACCCTCCACAATCTATAATCTCTAAACCCCCTCCCTCACCGTATAATAATTCACAATATCCTGATCCTTCTTCGGCCCCTTAACCACATGTCTACTCGCCCAACTAACCACCTCCCCAATCCCATCCCCACCATCACTATCATCCTCCTCAGTCTTAACCACCCGAAACGCATACGCCGTCCGATACATATCATTAATACAAAGATGATTTCCCCTCGCCGTAACCACCACCGTTTCCAGCTCCCCTCCGGGTATAGTCGCCGCCGGCGGCGGCACCGGCGCACTCACAAACTCCTCCCCCCCATCCTCATCCTCATCCCCACCACTCCCAGATTCATTACTATCAAGAAGAAACTCCATCCCATGAAACAAATAATCCGCGACCTTCTCATCACCCACTTTCACAAACCAGACGGATAGATCATCCTTAACTGTAGATGTAGGTGTAGCTGTAGATGTAGCTGTGGATGAGTTCAACCTCCAGATATAACTCTTCTTCCATTGGAGATTATGTCCGATGTGTGGCGGCAGGGTGCCCGTCTCGGTGTAGAGGAGTTGGCGCTGCGGCGCGGGGGGATCTTGTGTGGTGGTGGTAGTGGTGTCAGGAAGAGAGGTGAAGGATGCGGTGCCGTGCAGGTTGCCGTTGATGTCGTGCGGGTTTGCGCTTTTGAGGACTCGGAGGAGGGTCCAGTTCTTTGTGGGGAGGGAGGTGAAGAGGGTTTGGAGGTTGAGGTTTGGGGGCATGGTTTGGGTTGGAGTTGTCATTGTGGGTGCATGGTATGGTTGTGTGGTGAAGAGAGGGAGAGTGACGGTGACGGAGGAATGGAGGGGAAGAAGGAGAAGGGCGGGTGGAGATGCGGGAGGGTGGATTGTGACCCACTGAGCTAATAGTAGTCTTGGGTTAATACTTAGTAGATCTAGTATTGAGCTATCATCGATAGAGTGAGTTTATTGTCTTTGAAATTTCTCATTGACATTCTTCATTGATAACAAATAATTAAATATCTTATTCAAATGAATGCGTCTTGTTAAGTTGAACGCCCACGTTTTATCGGCTGACCTGGCACCAAATTCTCACAATTCCTGAATTCTACAAAGTCGCTAACAAGATCTCTACTACTCAAGTCTAGGTCTATACTACACAAATTTGACATGCTAATTCGAAGTTACTTACCACTGTCACACACGTATAGTTGTACAGTCTGCGGTATCATAATCTAACCTCGTATTCTCTACAGAGTAAACCCACATCGACTCCCTTTCCGGCACGCATTACGAATCCAATGTATGAATCCTGAATGAAGCTGCATATATCGAAGAAAACTTCTGCTCATTATTCTATCTGATTAACTTTTATCTACCCGTAGAGATCACAACGGGACCAACTTTTCCTCTAAACAATCATACACTCATCCACTGATGCAACAACTATCCCAGCAACACCATCTCACATCACCTAGTTGGGCCTAGGCGGATTCTGCGGCTTGTCATCGAGGGGCTTAGGTTGGGGCTTAGGCTTAGGCTGAGGCTTTGGTTGAGGTTTTGGCTGAGGATTCTTTGGAGGCTTCGGTCCATCATTGCGCTTCTGTGGGGCATTCGGGTCGTTGGGAAGGGGTCCGTCCTTAGAGGGTTGAGGGATGGGCTTGGGCTGATCATGGGGCTGGGGATCATTCGCAGGCTTGGGAGCGTCGGGTGTGGGCTCATCATAAGGAGGCTCTGGGCCGTCACGCTTGTTGTTGTGGTGGGGTTTGGGAAGAGGAGCGTTAGGAGGAGGGTTATGGTGGTGGTGAGGTTGGATATCAGTAGGGCCTGAGGCTGTTAGCTTAAGGGTAACTATGTCAGATTGTTGCAGGACATACGTGGAGCAGGAGGAGCCGCGACAACCAGGCCGGCTACCATCAAGGTAGAGAGAACTGCAGAGAACTTCATTATGAGGATAACAAGTATGAAGAAAAGGTCAAAAAGAGCCGGTCTTCTTTAATTGTGAGTTTGATGTTGCTGAGTCGATAGCCGGGCTTCTCAACGTCCCTTTTATATTTTTCGACACGCATATTCGGAGCATCATCGGCCTCAACAGCCCAGTTCTCAACTACAAACTGGCAGAAAACTTCATCCGGAATTTCCATCCGAAGGCTCTCGTGCTATCTTTGTCTAGACTGAATAAACTTTGCATCTACCAAACCATGGGTTTGATGTATCAGCCCTGCCGTGTTTCAACCTTGCATCGAGTTAGCAGAATTTTAGATAGTATGGTACCAGCGTCTAATACACCCTACGAAAATTTCTACTCGATCACAGTCTTAGTCAAATATGTAACGGCTAACAGTTTCATCTCTGTTCAATCTAGCCTCGCTTCTCTCCGGACATGCCCCAAAATTGGGTCCAGGTACGGTGCCCATGCAATGTTCTTCGGCTTCTCGGGCCGGCAGCGTTCGTCGATCACGAAGCTTAGCGTTTTAGATGTCGATCAGGCTATGGTATACTAAGTTTGTGAGTCGGCGTTCTGATAGGCACACATTGTATGCGTCGCCTACCAGGAAGCTTAAGCATAATTCAGAGCAGTCCCTAACAAAGAGCCATACACGGCAACATTAGCAGTAGTAACTTAGCCTGACTACTGTTTCGCAAACAATATGCACCTACTATCTAACTTTTATATTTCCCCACCATGATTCTAAACTGATACCTCCCAGTCTAAGATCCCGACTACCGGGTAACCTTATATCCAGTCCCTGTACCCTCAGACCAATCCCCAATTCTACCGGTGCAGGGTTTTCCTCATCTGAAACACTCACAGAAATCTATTCAGGCAGTGAGTCTATATTTCTACGCTCATACCATTCATCAATCTAGAACCGAGCAACCGGACATACCTAACAGAATTGGTATATGCCGTGCCCACATAGGGGCCATTACAGCTGGTCTGAAACATAGGAGACTTTATTCACAAAATTACAGAATTTGTTGTGGCGTAAATTATGCGGTTGTAGGTAGTTGTTCATTATACTACCATTAGTATGGTCATTGCGGATAAGAGAGACACATACTAATGTTCTATTTCGACTTAGTGAATCTCTACCTCACTAGTTAATTTATGATTCATGGTGGTACAAGCAGTGCGGTAGTGTCCTTACTACATCTGCTAGTGAAGAAGTAGCTTAAGTTATGGTCCTTTGCTCCAGCACAAAAGTATAATAGAAACAAGCAAAAAAAATAAAATATCGGATTAAGTAATGCTCTCCGTGATCGGCACTGCGAACCGAACCATGAGTTAAATGAAACTTGGCTATACTTAGCGGGACGGATTGCAAAGTCTGATTGAATAGAGAGAGAAGCGGGAGAAGATACTCGTACGTTTGATGTTGATCATGGCTTAAGTTACTTGGTCAGTTTCTATAGTTCTCGAGCTAGGTTATTGGGGGTACTGATTATTTTTCAGTATAGAGACCTACTTTATAGCATGTATATCAACTCTTTTATTAGGTAGATAGGCAGCCCCTAGCTATCATAGAACAAGCAATAGCATTGCCAGTACCAAATATCCAGCCAATACTATAGTCGACATAAAATATCAAAGAGGCAGAAGAGAAGCCGAAAGCGGTACGTAGTACCACTTAGGTAGGTTGGCTGAGTGTGCTCCAGCCACGTTCCTTAGTAGATAGTAAGAACAGCGGCATGGAACTACTCTGACCGCCATACTTACCGCTCAAAGCGGCAGAACCTAGCGAACCTCGCTGCGAAACCCCCGGATTTAAGCGGATTTAAGACTTTCCAGTTCCCAGAACACTCACCCGGAATCTGTATGTTTTTTGACCGCTTTTGGGCAGGGTGGCAGAAAATGGTCGCCAGCGATGTTGCCTACATTGAAGTTTGAGGGTAGTGGATATCGATGAGCAATATCTATTATTTTGATGGATAGAGTTCAAATCTGCGTGGTTCAATTATTAGATATGGTATGTAGTTGTTTTGTACAGCTTCATTTGTCAGACCTTTGTTGATTATTTCTTAGTAAGAAGTATACAGTCCTAGGCCTCTCTTGTCATATTATCATTTACATGCTCCCTTTTCATGATAATGTCATGATTATGATGGGCGTGATGGGAGTGATACGAGAAATAGAGAGCTTTTACTCTGTTCACCTCGTGGTCGTCTTCAGAAGCCTATTCAGCTATTGCTTGTTGCCCGACCGGAATGCAATTTCCCAATCAACTTGATATCATATGCTCTTGTAGATGAAGTAATATCATCAAATTATGTCGAGATCAGAGCTCAGTATCATCAAATGCGGCCTAATGCTCCATGCTACTAGACGTAGCTCATCGATTAATGCAACATGTGCGGGGATCATGGCGTGCGCAAGAACCCCGCATGCCACCGCCGACGATCCATCTCTCTCTTTCATTCTTGAATCCTCGAAGTCGATCACCGTATCAACAGAGTCGGTCTTTCTATTATAGAACACATCATCCAATCATGTCCTTACAAAAGGTCTATCTGGACCACCTGCTCCTACAATTCAGCAAGGAAGAGTTCGAGTCGCCGTCCAAATGGTTGACTGATCACTTTACCATCATTGAGGGTGGTACTCATGCGGGTAAGATATCAATTGGCCCTTGTTGACTATCGGATAAGATTTTTTGCACATGCTTATACCCGGCAGGTGGTCTGAGTCGCAACAAACTAATCATCTTCCCCGACGGAACTTATCTGGAACTCCTTAACTGGATAACCAAACCTGAAAACTGGAGGGACCGACCGGGCGATTTTGCGCTTACTTCTTTGGCACCTGTCTCGGCCGAAGATAACTATGACTGTATAGTCAAAGCGCTGGATACCATCTCTGATGACAGCTTGGGGGTGACGTACTCGCAGCCGATCGACGGAGGACGTCAGACACCCAGTGGGGTTGATATCCGTTGGAAGCTACTGAAGGCACGTTATTCCGATACGCAATCAACTACGCCAGATCTCCATCCTCGAGGCCGCACAGATGCACCCTTCTTCTGCCATGATGTCACGGACAGGGTTCTGCGCGTCCCGTATGATCAGTCTTCTGTCGTTGATCACCCGTCAGGCGCAACGGGGATTGCGGGCATCGAGCTGCTCGTGCCTAAAGATAGACTGCAATCCTATGTGGCCCTTTATACGTGCATAGTGGGAGCATCCCCGCGCATGTCCGCGACCGAAGCGGAGTTCGAGCTCAAAGCGCCAGGTTCCCTAGATTTCTCCGGGGTTCTTCGCATTCGGGCTGCAACATCGGAAAATGATGATCAATATCTGCGGGAGAAAGGGATTGGCATTTCATCTCTGATAATCCGATCGAAAGCTATCGGGGATTTTCGTTTTCCTGTATCAGATTATCTGCATTGAGGTGCTCGTGCTAACCCGTATGTACCAATGCAATGTTGCAATCTATGTCATAAGGTATTAGTCGAAGAGATGGATTATCAACCGATGTATCACTGTACTGCAGTCGCAGATATCAGTCCATTGCAGCAAAATCATGATGTATGCGCATTGCCTGTATCTGATAACTTCATATGGGGTCCTAGTAGGCCATAAGTAGTCCTAAATGCTCTTGCCAGCTGTTCCAGAAACAGGCAGATGCCTGATCGAGCAAGGGATCTGTCATCCTGGCTTTTCCGACCGTATAATGATCTTTTTATAGGTCGCAGATCGATCAGGAGGTACATGGCCCTTGCTTATCATTTCCGCATTAGTAGAAATTGTTCTGGCTTGCTAAAATGCCCGCGGGGCATCTGCTTGAAGTCAGCTGTGTTGCTCACCGCTGGAGTGGTCACTGGGGTGAGCTCGTTCAGCTGCTTCAGCGCATGCTGCGGAGTCGTATCGCTAAAGGTAGCCGTACTTCTACTCCTATCTGCACCGGGTGAGCCACACTGGGTCAGGTCCTGGTGGCGTCATGGACACATTCCTCCCTGCCCCTGGAATGACCGATCAGCCCGGGGATGAAGGAGATCGGTTCCATCCGGCATCCAGAGCGATCCGTGGATCCACGGCTTTTAAACTCAAATCAGAGGAATGTGTCAAACGATATCAACAATGTAAACTTAGAATTCATGTCAAGTAGATGTTAGATTGTTGAGTGGCGAGCAAATCGACCGATAGATTGGGGCGATTTCAGAGATACATCAGTCATCCAAGGAGGCGACTAAAGTCAATAACTCTGAGACACTTCCCCAGGATTACACCCTCGCAATAACCCTGGATGTGAAGGTATCACGGCACCGTTGCATTGTGGGGCTTGGAACCAGGCGCCCCAGATTATTGGGAATAGTGTGCTGCAGAAGATACCCACAGGTCAGTTTGACAGGGCAACAGCCACGGATTCGGGACGACGCATGCGGCGAGGGTTGAGGGGGGAAAGACTGAAAGGGTCCGCGGAAAGCAGGAAGATGTAACGAGGTACTGGTAGGGAGATGGGGACAAGTGGATCCCAGTTGCAGGGTGTTGAGATTTGAGGATGATGAAGATGAAGATCTGGGAAAGTAACAGACGACAGATTCGAGTCAAGAGGGGGGCAAGAAAAGAAGAAAGAATAAGATGTGATGGGGCCCAAATCAGCGAAAAAGGCGTTCAGGGTCCAGACTGCGCGGCCATAGATTAAAATAACCGGCAACTAAACTGGAGGAGGAAAAGAGCATCAGCAAGACTTCGTAAAGGACTCCATTCTTACGCAAACCTGGACTTCGGGCGCAAATGAATTTTCGGCGCTACGCAGTGGGCCTAACCAGGGCGAAGCAGGACTAAGCAGGAATAAGCAGGACTAACCCCCAAGGCAGTAAGCATCATCCGCCCGTGTCTCCTCCGGCCGCAACCGGCCAGGCAATCCTTCCTCACTCAATCTTCCTTTCTCCTCTTCCTGCCCTCCTTTCATAATTATTATTCTATCGTTTCCTTATCCTATCTGGCCCTTTTCGCTCCCTCGCCTATTCCCGCTGTTGTCGAGGGCATCCCATCGGTCCATCTATCCCGTCACTCGTTCGACTCGGTCTCCCACCACTACCACCACTACTCTCAACTGCCACCTTCGCTACGCCCATCCATCGCCAACCATTATATTCTTTCCCTCCCCGCCACCACCACCACCACTCACTCGCCTTGGACTAGATAATTATCGTCATATCATGGTGGGCACCTCCCAGTGAACGATTTCTCTCCCCCCGACGGTCCCCACCGCCCTCCTTTCAGCCGCAAGATACCTCGTCATGGCACGTTGGCCCCAGGCCTTGACCCTCAGCCATGCTGCCAGTTCGACCTCGACCATGCTCTTCTATATCTCCTTGATCTCCATCGCTCTCTCGACCGTCGCTCGCGCTCACACTGTCTCCCTTCTCCCATCTGCCGCCTCGTCCGAGTTCCCCTCATGTGCTTTGACCTGCTCGGTCTTAAAGGAGGCCCAGAATGAGTGTGTGCCTCCCGTCGCCGCCCAGACCGATCATGCGACCTACGTCTCGTGCTTCTGCCAGTCAGCTCTGCTCGACCAGATCCATTTCCCGACCGGGGTCTGCACGGAAAGCTGTCCCAGTGCGTCGGATCGTGCGTTGATCCGGACATGGTATGACGAATTTTGCTCGTCCGAGGACACCCTCGCCGCAAGAGACACCACTACCTCCATTTTCGCGAGAGATTCGCGCTCCCAGACCTGGTAGGTAGCCCCCGCCCCAGTGACCATATGGACCGGCGCAAATGTTAACATACCTAGGTGGACCACCCACTATCAATGGGTGATCATGGTGATTGTCCTGGTGGTCGCGTTTTCCGTCATCACCGTCGTGGGTGTCTGGCTCAAGCGTCGCCATGACCGGAAATACCCTGGCCTCTACCACGCTACCAACACGGCAGGGACGGATAGCGCTCTGTTGGCAGCCCGTCAGCAGGACAACAGTCCCTCGCCTCAACCGGGACCTCCCCCACAGGGCTCGTTCAGGCCCGGCCGATTCGACCCCACGATAAACACCGAGTCGATTGCCAGCAGTTCGCGCACCAATATCACCGCTCCGACGACCCGGCCCGCTCGAAGTTCGTCGCGTCTACAAAAGGCCCAGCCAGTTCCGGAGGGCGATATCGAAATTCGCGAAGTTCGCCGGTGATCTCCGTGCATGATTACGGTTTCTTTCTTTTTGTTGTTTGCTTTTTCTCTTTTACTTCAAGTGTCAATCTTTTCCTACTTTGAGAGCGGGAGAAATGCGCCGTTCACACCTTTAGTACCGGCATGACGTGGGTAAAGCCAGTCGGGAAACAAATCCGCGCAGCTCGCGAAACAAACTTGCATATACCTGGCGTTCACGTGTTTGTGGGGTTCAACTGGGAAACTCATGTCCAGTTTCAGTCCGATTCCCTATCGTCCCACCCTTACACTTCTTTTCTTCTTCGTCATCTTTTGACTCTCTCTGCCTCACCTGCTCCGAATGATTGTGCATAAATATGGTTCAGGTTGTCATTTGGCTGTGGTTACTTTGACTCTTGTGATCGAATATAGTCACTTCCGTTGCTCGCTTTCTTTGATGCCTCGATTTTTATACTCCTATACTCGGAGCATGACCAGGATCGAATATATATATATATATATGACTGATTTGTAGGATTCTTACTTTTGACTGAGGGAATGCACCTACCAAAGCAATAACAGAGAATCCAATATTACAAAAAGTGACACAAATATATGTACTGTCTCTGAAGTGTCTTAGGATCAATATTGCAATCGGCACATACATCATTGTCTTCATTTCACACGTGGTTCAGGATCAAAATACCCACTGCGAATACTAGTACTAACATGACAAAAACCTATATTTTCAAATACTAACCCATTGAACCCTTAGTCTAACCCAATGATGGTGCAATAATAGGGCATACTACTATCGGGACTTCTTCCAAACCAACCACTAATGCTCCTAATGCATGTTTAATGTTTGTCCTACTAACTGACGGTAGTAATATATAACTCAGTTAATTGTCGGAATCACTAGCATCAGGAATCTCCCAAAAGATTTTCGTGCATGCGGATAGCAAGTAGTAGTACTTTCGTTGAAGTTGCTGAACTGCCATAGCTCGAACAGTCTACTACTCGAGAGGACATTAGAGTGAGATACCGCATTGTTTTTCAGTACTGACTTCATAAGTATGATTTTGAATGCTAATTTACAGGGTAGTAGTATAATATAGAAAAAGGTGGTAAATACTAGAAAACACAAAGCATCGCTGAACCCATGATTCACAGAACCGATATACCAAATCAGATCAAAGCAATAAGAACAACCCTCCCTAAGTAACCGTTATACTCACGATCTTAATATCCTGTTCCGGCTTCTCCTTGAACGTCTTGGTATTCTCAATCTTATGCACGACATCCAGGCCCTGCACTGCACGGCCAAACACCGTATGTTTCCCATCCAACCAGGGCGTCTTCTCCGTCGTGATGAAGAACTGACTTCCGTTGGTGTTGGGGCCCGCATTGGCCATGGACAACGTATACGGTTTATCGTGTTTCAGACTGGAGAATTCGTCCTCGAACTCGCCGCCCCAGATGGATTCACCGCCTGTGCCGTCCCCGAGCGGGTCACCACCCTGGATCATGAACTTGCGGATGACACGGTGGAAGATGGTGTTGTTGTAGTAGCCGTTGCGGGCATGAGTGGTAAAGTTCTCGACGGCTTTAGGAGCAGCGGAGGGGTAGAGGCGGAGGTGGATGTCGCCCATGGTGGTGTGCAGGATGGCGGAGGTGCCCAGCTCGGCGGCCTTCGGAGCGGCGGCTTCACGGCCGGAGGCGGCTTCGCGCGGCCGTTCGTTTTGAATGTCGCGGTTTGATTTGGAGATTTCGGTGTCGTTCGTGAAGAGGTAGAAGCGGACCTTGGCGAAACCTGTGCTGACGAGGATCGGATCGCGTTCTTCGGCTTCTTGGAGGAGTGGGTTGGCACTGGCGGCCATGGATACGGTCACGACGCCCTTCTTTTGCGGTTGGCCTTGGTACATGGCGAGGTTGAGGGAGCGGAAGGGCTCCTCTTTGGCGTAGACGCGGACGACGCGGTTGGTGTAGGTGTTGATGCATTTGATGCCGTAGAGGGAGCCGTAGAGGATGAAGTGGCCGGATTCGTCGAAGAGGACGTTGATCTTGGGCTTGGTGATGGGGTTTTCGAGTTCCCGTTCTACGGCAAGTCGGCGGCCGAATTCGAGCTCGTCGAGCTGGTAGATAGCTGTGCCAGCTTGTTGCATTGCAGTGATTGTGGTCAGCGATTCGTCGTACTTGCGGTAGAGCTTGCCCGTGGCGAAGTCGAAGACGCGGACTTGACGGTCTGGGAAGGAGACGGCCGCGAATTGTTGGCCGGACGGGGAGATGCACAGCGATGCTGGGACCGACTTGGCCTTTCGGAACTCGAAGAGGTTGGTAGAGGACTTGAGCTCGAAGACATTGTCGGGCTTCTCGAAGGAGCCGTCGCCCGCTCGCCAGTACTCAATCATGCCGGTGTCGTCGGCGGAGATGACACAATCGTAGGCGTCGTTGAAGGCAATGGCGGCCACGGGACTGCGGTGGATCGATTTGACGGTGTGCAGAGGGGTCTGGTTTTCACCACGGCCATCGAAGACCTGGATCATGCTGCTTTCTTCGTCTGTGACGGCCAGCAAAGGCAGTGAGGCGCCCCGACGATGGACCCAGCATACGCAACGCGGAGTGAATTCGAGGGTGAGCATGGCAAGAAGGTCTGCAATAGGGTTAGTATACCCGGTCGCGGCAACATCAAAGAGTTTATATGCATACCAAAGGTGATCACATCAAAGATCTTGACCGTCTTGTCTGCTCCGGTCGTCGCAAAGCTTCTTCCATCGGCGCTGACGCTGACGCTCTTGATCTCCGAGGTGTGAGCGCGAAACTCCTTCACGAACTCGACACCGACTGCCATCTTCTTCCAAAACTTGACAAAGCCATCAATGGACGAGGTTATGAGGAAATCGGTATGCGGAGTCACGGTGACGAAGGACAATTGGTCCTTGTGCATTAGAGACTTGGAGTACCGCGGCGATGCGGGCAGCGCGTTTACGTAGACCTTCTCGAAAGGGAGCTTGCGACGCTTCTTTTTCGGTGCATCAGCGGAAGGGAGGGCCGGTCCGAAGTCATCGTCGGAAGATGAGTCGTCTCCTAGAAGAGCTGGTCAGTAGCTATTCAACTGCGCATCTTCTCTTCATGGTAGCTCGCAGGACCTGGTCCGACAATCGGGGACGTACCATTCTCGTCGCTGCCATCCACGGCGGAATGGGGGCGCTTGTTGGTCGCCAGCTTTTGTTCCTCCTCTGCAGGCATTTTGAAAAGAAATAAAGGCAATTTAATAGTAAATAAAGGGATGAGCAAGACAGCAGCGCTGGTCAAGAAGCGATGGAGGAGCAAGGCCGGGCGGTCTGCCACCGCCGGCGGAGCTCGGGCCACATCGCGAACTTTTCTGGTTGTCCCGCATTGGTTGGCCTCGCCGTCTCTGAGTCCTCACCGTCCAGGAGAAGCATCCCCCCCTGAGCTGCCAGTCTTTTTCCCCGACGGTAGCCCATCCTTTTATCCACATTCAGTCACTATGGTATGTTGTTCATGATGCCCTTGCCCTTTTTACGTCGCTTTTATGTAAATACTGACCGCCCCTCAAGGCGTCCTTCGCCAATCCCACGCAGATCTTTGCGGACGATGTCATCGAAGAGAAGGGTGAGAATGCTCGTTTGTCCGCCTTCGTCGGTGCCATCGCCGTCGGAGACCTGGTGAAGAGCACCCTTGGTCCCAAGGGAATGGACAAGATCCTCCAGTCAGCGTATGTGGGATAACCCGTGAAGCTAAGCGGGGTTGCACCCCACGAGCAGCACACTGATGTTATGGCTGATCTAGGTCGACCGGAGATATCCTCGTTACGAATGACGGTGCTACGATTCTCAAGTCCATTGCTCTCGACAACGCTGCGGCCAAGGTTCTGGTCAACATCTCGAAGGTGCAGGATGACGAAGTCGGTGACGGCACCACCTCCGTGACCGTGTTGGCTGCGGAGTTGCTGCGGGAGGCTGAGAAGCTCGTGAACCGCAAGATCCACCCCCAGACCATCATCGAGGGATACCGGATAGCTAGCAAGGCGGCTCTGGAGGCTTTGGAGAAGGCGGCTGTTGACCGTAGTGCCGATATGGAGTCGTTCCGCAAAGACCTCCATGCCATCGCTCGTACCACCCTTAGTTCGAAGGTCCTGGCCCAGGACCGTGATCAGTTCGCTGCCCTCGCTTGTGATGCTGTCCTCCGTCTCCGTGGGTCGACCGACCTGAGCCACATCCAGATCATCAAGAAGGCCGGTGGCAAGCTTAGCGACTCCTACCTCGACGAGGGTTTCATCCTCGACAAGAAGATCGGTGTGAACCAGCCCAAGCGCCTGGAGAACGCCAAGATTCTGGTCGCCAACACGGCCATGGACACAGACAAGGTGAAGATCTTTGGTGCACGGGTGAAGGTCGAGTCGACAGGCAAGCTGGCGGATCTCGAGAAGGCGGAGCGCGAGAAGATGAAGGCCAAGGTTGAGCGGATCAAGGCCCACGGAATCAACTGCTTCGTCAACCGTCAACTCATCTACAACTGGCCCGAACAGCTGTTCACCGAGGCTGGCATCATGTCCATCGAGCACGCCGACTTCGATGGTGTTGAGCGCTTGGCCCTGGTCACTGGCGGTGAGATCGCCTCGACATTCGACCACCCCGAACAGGTCAAGCTGGGTCAGTGCGACGTTATCGAGGAGGTCATCATTGGCGAGGATACGCTCATCAAGTTCTCTGGCGTGGCTGCCGGTCAGGCATGCACCATTGTGCTCCGTGGTGCCACGGAGCAGCTGCTCGACGAAGCCGAGCGCTCTCTCCACGACGCTCTGGCCGTGCTCTCCCAGACTGTCAAGGACCCCCGGGTGACCCTGGGTGGTGGCTGTGCCGAGATGGTGATGTCCAAGGCCGTTGAGCAGGCCGCTCAGAACACGACCGGCAAGAAGCAGCTGGCCGTGGACGCGTTTGCGTACGCTCTCAAGCAGCTCCCTACCATCCTGGCGGACAACGCTGGTCTGGACTCCAGCGACCTGGTGACGCGACTACGACAGGCGATCAACAACGGCATGACCAGCTCCGGACTGGATCTGCTCACCCCGGGCGGTGGCATTGCTGACATGCGCGAGTTGGGTGTTGTGGAGAGCTACAAGCTGAAGAAGGCGGTGGTGTCCTCCGCGTCGGAGGCTGCAGAGGTAAGATGCTTTCCCCGAAATCATCTAGCAAAGTCGATTATATTGAAACTAACATCTCGCAGCTTCTCCTGCGTGTCGACAACATCATCCGGGCTGCGCCCCGTAGACGTGAGCGTATGTAAGGGACGAGGGAGATGTCAAGTAAATATCCAATATCCAATCTTATGTGAGCGTGGAAAATAATGTGAACTTGATTTGAACCCGCCAGAGATGATTTAGGTGGATGTCATCCACTATGTGCTCTATAGGGAGCGTAATTACCATGCTATAGACCTTTCGATGAAAAAAAAAGCATCTGACGAATGATTTGGGAACATGCTTATGTTTCTTTTTTCTTTTACGTAGGCGATTGCACTCGTACTGCCTCTCGCTGCCTTCACGTCATGATCAGGTATGATCTGCTTACCATCGATTGGGGGCTGCGTAAGAGTGTCCATGAACCTACGCTGTGTAGTAATTGCAGCACTCTGATCATCACAGACACGGGAGTTTAGAGCTGGTGCGATGTGGGTCAAAGGAGTGTTCCTGCCGCCGACCTGCCATCATTTGATGTGGTACAACATATGCCCTCAAGTATGACGAACTCATGTTTATCCCAGCTCTTCCTTCAGATACAGGGACAAGGCACCCCTCGAGTAGCAGTAGGCAGAAACAAAATGGAAGTACGACAGCACCAGTCGAAATTACTACAACTACTAGTACTCTACTATTTTAGACGAAATAGATATCCTGTAGGTAAATAGCCCCAAATGTACGAGGGCATGGAAAATTGCAGCCGCAGCCGGCCATTGTGTCAATTACTAACTAAACAATTAGTTAGTTTAACGATGATGGCTGTGTTAGAGCAGCATCTGCGCCAAGGATGATAAGCGGTGGAGGATCCAGAATCGAAAGTGGTTGTGGTTGTGGTTGTGCGCACCGAAAATTTCCTGGCCGATCATTTCCAGCAGCCAAGACTGACACGGGCGATTTCCTATATTTAGTGAGCGTTTTTAATGTTGTGGGGGAGGGACAGCCTGACTGTGAGTTACTACTTATTTCTCCGAATATGTGCATTTGAGACAAGGGGGTGTGGTGGTCGGTCGCATGACTTATTTAGTAATATCTGTCATTAACAATATTTACATATAGTTTTATCACTCATATACTGTCCTGTCTATAATGATATAGTGCTGCTTCTGTCTCCTGCAATGATAATGATTATTATTCTGTTAGCGTCCAGTGAAGTATTCCGCGGGGCGATCGATGGGGCACGCCCCCGCAAGAACGGGCCAGTCAGGATGCCCCGCGGCCAGCCATTGCGCGTTCGGCGGCCCCCCAAGGCACCACAAGCAACTGCTGGACCCTGAAGCTAAAGCCCCAAAGTTTAGTAACTCCAGTTCCCAGGGTCCAACAGACAGTGCGCCGGACTAAGCTAGTATTTAGTAGTTCTTCGGGTCCCTGAACATGGGATGGACGGAATACGACCCCATGGCTCATAGCGGAAGGGGTTACGATCCACTGCTACTACCTTTCGTGATTTTATTACCACCCTCCCACTCCGGTACCACCTGATGCCGTCACTGCAGTCTCACCACTACAAGCTGGTCCTGTACCACTCGTTCTTCTTCTCCCATCGTCTGTCATGTTAACTGCTTTGACTGGTCTAGTCAAGATCTCTCAAGCTCTGTCAGCACTTGCTTAGATTCTTTTCGCTCGTTTGGATCCCCAGTCGCAAGGCTGGACGTGATTGATCCCCTCATTCCACTCCCTCCCCCTCCCTTCCGCATTCCGCTCACCACGTTCCGTCTTCGTCAACGGAGATTTTTCCCATCACTTCATCCGCGTCTTGATGCTGCGGTCTTCTTCGTCCTTCACTTGAAGTTTCGCATTTGTGTCTATTGACGATGGTTGTGCCCGGCTGGATATGGGCGGTCTTTCTGACCATATTTGTCTTCTTTCAGAGAACAGTGACTGCTCTGCAGCTGGACATTAACGATGAACGTAAGTAGTCTGTTTTGTGCAGGATGCACCCTGGTGCAGAATCTGATCATTGCGCAACGATAGAATCCATCAAAGATGCCGCCAGAACAACGGCCTTCAACATGATGAGCTATTATCATGGCAACGAATCGGGTCAAACACCAGGAAAGCTGCCCGATACCTGGTGGGAAGGTGGTGCTATGTTCATGACATTGATTCAGTATTGGTATTGGACTGGCGACTCCTCTTACAATGAAGTCACCACGCAGGGTATGCTCTGGCAGAAGGGCGACAATGACTACTTCCCAGCCAACGATAGTAATTATCTGGGTAATGATGATCAAGTCTTTTGGGGCCTCGCTGCCATGACGGCTGCAGAACTGAACTATCCCGAACAAGATGGTCAGCCGTCGTGGCTGTCGCTCGCCCAAGGTGTCTTCAATACTCAAGTCCCCCGATGGGATACTTCCAGCTGCCAGGGTGGACTGCGTTGGCAGATTTGGCCCTACCAGGCTGGTTATACCACCAAGAACGCCATCTCGAACGGGGGTCTGTTTCAGTTAGCCGCTCGTCTGGGACGTTACACCAATAATGATACATACACTGACTGGGCGGAAAAGATCTGGGACTGGAGTGCAACAACGCCTCTGCTGCAGACGGAAGACTGGTACATTGCCGACACGACCACTACAGAGGCAAACTGTAAGGATCACGGTGATATACAATGGACGTATAATTATGGAACCTACCTCAGCGGCGCCGCATACATGTACAATCTGGTCAGTGCCATTGCCTTGGATCTCTGCTTCGATCTTATCTTCGATCAATGCTAATTGATTCTAGACAAACGGCGCCGACAAATGGAAGAAAGGTCTCGACGGTCTGCTGGCAAGTACCTTCTCAAGGTTCTTCCCGAAGGAGTACGGCAGTAATGTTATGTCCGAGGTTTCCTGCGAGCCTAACATGATGTGCGATCGGAATCAGGACTGCTTCAAGGGTTTCTTATCCTCCTGGCTTACCTTTACTACAACCATTGCGCCCTATACTAGCGATCAGATTATTCCGAAGATCCAGCAATCTGCCCTGGCAGCGGCGAAGCAATGCTCGGGAGGCGACTCCGGTACCCAGTGCGGGCGCCGGTGGTACCAAGCGCAGTGGGATGGCGAGACATCGCTTGAGACTGATATGAGTGCTTTAAGTGTTTTCTCGTCAAATATGATCACGCATCGGCAAAGCCAAGGTGGCCAATCCCAGGGACCATTGACATCGGACACTGGCGGTACCAGTCAAAGCAACCCTAATGCAGGAACCGGTCCAAAGGATGCACCTAATAAGCTGCCCGATATTACAACCGGAGATCGTGCAGGGGCCTCTATCCTGACCGTCCTCTTTGTCGGCGGCTGGGCTGGTGCTATTACCTGGCTGGTCTATGGAGGTTGAGCGACATTCGAGATCTTCACTTTTCACTATGTACATAATCTGCTTCATTGAGGCAGAGACGGCTCTGTCGCTGTTTCTCTTTTCTCTGCGATTTGCTGGTTTGGGTCTTCTTTTGGGTTTCGCTTATTGCGCATCGCGGCCATGTATTAAGATTTGTGAAGTGTCTTGGAGTTTTTGGCTTGGAGGGATATTGGAGTTGTGGTGTTTGGAGCGACTCGAGCTCACAGCCGGAGGACTCGACTTTAGGATAGCTATTGAATAACAGACATGCTTCTAGCTTTGGCTTTGCGTTTTATATGAGACGAAATCCGTCTCACCGAGCGATAGCAATTTTTCACGCCAATGTAAATCGACGCGACCCCAAATTGACTCGTCAATCTGCTCTCTACAGCCTATAACTATAGCATTTCCCAATCCGGTTAAGACCAGCCACGCCGCCCTAATCTGGAAAGCGGTCAGACGCGCTGCAGGCTCCACGGCGGGCGAGCCAATAAGGCGGTGTTGAGGCGACAATATTCATCAGATAGAGCGATAGATTCACTTCTTCTGGCAGCAGCAGGAAGGGGACCACAAAACACCTGTCAATCCCCTGGCCCATGGTCCAAGGTCGGTGTTACTCGCTGACACTTACCGTCCCGCCATTCAATTCCACCTTCTCACCTCCAGACCTCCCTCTACAGCTTCATCTCCCTTCCCCATCCATCCCGCCATCCAAATACGATTTATCATATAACTGATCACTACACCACGCTCTACTTGCTGCACGGATAATGCTCATTGCAGCTTCCCCTGCTGCTGCTACTTCAACCGTTTGACACACACCGATTGCGCGCATCCTATCCTTCCTCCGCCGATATGGTCTTCCTACGTCTTCGAGTCAAGGTCTACCCGCGCGAGCAGGTTGCGCCTACGCCATCCTTCTCCTTCCGCTCGATCCTCGGTGATCGCGATCGCGATCGCGATGACGCCAGCCGCAGTGCTAATGGCTCGGGCGGTGGTAAACCCGTGGCATTTCTGCTTGTGCTTGAGAAACCCGAGGAGATTACGCTGGGCGGACTTGCTGGGTTGATTCAGGATAAGTGGAGGAAGTTGAGACCTAATGCGGAGTAAGTGCATGACTCTCTGGCTTGTCTACTCTGTCGTGCTTGGGATGAGTTACGTGTACTACAGACGGATTGGCTAAATCGCGTCATGTTAGACCTCTGGACATTAAGAAACTCCTCGACGACGATCATGAATCTGATGACCTCGATGCCGATATGACTGTCGCGGAAGTGTTTGTCGATAACGGTAGAGCACGCCAAGATATGTCCGACCAGCGCGGTACCGTTCGTGTGATACAGAAGCCTGGTCAATATGCCCCTGTGCGGTTCCCCTCCGTCACTCAGGACTGGGATGCCGCTGCGCAGAACTTTGAGCGCCAGATCCAGGTCAAGAAGGAGGCTGTTAAGAAAGCGATGGATCAGATACCGACCATCCATGAAGAGGAGGGTAATGAGTATTCAAATGCTGGCTCTGCTAGTGCACGGTCGTCTGCGTGGAGTCCCTATGAGAACCGTCGGTCAGAAATCCCCGTTTCGTCTGTCGAAAAGGATGAGGTTCCAGGCTCGCCTGCGCCTTGGGAGAAGAAGTCGGTACTGCATGAAGAGGATTCTCAGAACCAGATTGGCAGCAGTATTGCAGCTACACCTTTGCATAAGCGTATGCAGAGCCAGGAGTTAGGGGATTCCCCGTCGCATACCCCGACGCCTGAAGAGCGCCCTGCATCTAGACACAGTTCCTCGCAAGGTTCTGCGAAACAGCAGGCGAAGGAGACAACGGAAGGGCAAGCTAATGGCTCGCATGAAATGGAAAGTATTGATGGATCTCTGTCGCCGTTGAGTACTCGGAAACCACTCCAACGTCGACAGATACCTGAAACCCAGCCGCCAGCCCCGGTCGTTAATGTTGACAGTGAGAGCGAGAGCGAGAGCGAGAGTGAGAGTGAAGATGAGACAGGAGACGAAAATGACGAGAACTTGGCTCCCCCATCTGCTCAGAAGAACAAGCTCCAGAACGGCGATGTCGATATGCACGATACGGTGGGTTCTACGCAGGAACAGCCGCAGTCCAGCTCGCGCAAGAGGAAATTGAGCCAGGACGACTTCGAACCGAGCAAGGAGCCCCGCCTTTCTGAGCCAGGAAGCACACATGATACCCCCAAGGGCAACAAGCACGGCACGGTGACAGTTGAGGTGAGTCCGTATACTCCGAGCAAGCGCGCGCGAACCCCATCAATTGGATTTAGCCCCCGCCGAAGCTTTTTAATGCGTGCCCCATCCGCGCCCCCAAACCATGGTCTAGGCTTGGGAATCACAAAAAGCCCTCCTAACAACCGACTTACACGCTGTTTAACCCAGGACTCGGCCATCCCCCAGCCCAACTTTTTGGCCTCTAATGGTACCCCGGAGATCCCCAGCAGCGCCCCTACTATTCGCCGTGGCTCAGTATCGCTTGCTCCATACTCGACGCCGTCGAAGGCCCAGGCTCCCCTTGACAAAGTCAAAAACCTGCACTCGGCCTTGCGCAAGAGTTCCCCAGCTGAACGACCATCCGAGCGCCGATCAGTATCGTTCGCCGAATCCGACGAGGTAGTATTTGCTGGGTCTCAACCAGTGCCAAAGTCGAACCCTCAGAGTACCCCGAAAGCTCACGCCAAGGGTTCAGACGCCAGCCGGAGGACGCCCGATCCAAGCTCTATGGTCTTCCCTGCTTCGGTGCCCAAAGAGCGGCTGGACCAGCTCTTGGAAGAAGCAAACCGGAAAATCGAGCAGGATAAGCAATACGAAGAGGGGTTGCAGGCTAAACTCCAGGCCGCGCGCGAGCAGAAAGCCGGTGCTGCGTATATTCGCAAGCTACAGGAACTGTCGGATGCATGGACAGCTCTCAAGAAGGCCGAAAAGCACCAGAAGACGAAAACGGTAGCTCAGCGGAAGTTCGACTCGCTTCAGAAAGAGGTCGACAAGCTTGAAGCTGCGCAGAAATTAAAACCAGCTTCTGCTACACCGCAGAAGAAACAGCAGTCTACGACACCTAGCTCTCAGCCCGCTGATGCCGCCAAATTGCCGGCGCCGCATGACACGAAAGCTGCGAATGGCACCACATCTCCAGCTTCGGCAAGCCGTGCTCAGCCTCAGAAGACTTCTCCTATGCAAATGCGGACCAGGTCAGCTAGCAAGGTGGACGCTTCCCCGAGGATTGCCAGCGAGCCTCAGAGCTCTCTTGTTTCAGATAACCTGGACCTGCCGCCTATGAGCAGAACGGTTCACAGAGCCGGCTCTTCCAAACCAGACGGAACACCAGCCCGTGCAAGTACGGTAAAATCGCCCGAGAAGACTTCTAAGCCGTCCCCGCAGGCACCAATCGAGCTGTCGTCTGATTCAGAGGAGTCCGAGGAGTCCGAATCGGAATCGGAGTCGGAGTCGGAGTCCGAGGAGGAAGAAGAAGAAGAGAAGAAGCCTGCGATCCGTCAAACAGCCTCTTCACCAGTGAAAGGCAACACCGCAACACCCACCCAAGTTCCAGCCTCGCAACCAGCTCCGTCGCAGACATGGGCACGTCCTTCAAGCGCGACGCGCACGACGCGCACGACACTAAAATCATTGATCCAGAACCAGAAGAAGGAGCTGGAAGCGAAAACGCAGCCGAAACGCGCGGCAAACTCGCTGCCACAGAAGCGAAGTGTGTACTCGCCGCCGTCTGACGATGACAGCGATAGTGAAAGCGAGAGCGAGAGTAGCAGCAGCGACAGCGACAGCGATTAAACATATCTTTCTATTCGACTTCTACTTTAACATTTGTTTCTTCCGGGTGGTTGTATCATCATCATCATCATCATCATCAACATTATTGTCAAGCGCACTGTGTTGGCATTTCGGCTTTCTATCTGATATAGCGAGAATACTTTATCTCAGTGATATTTGGACGTGTGCACCTAGCAGCAGCATCTGGCGTGCAGTTATGTATGTATTGCTTAGTTCCAATGAACAATGAACAAGATAGCAGCACTAGTAGTAACAACCAGACTCAAGATCAACTTAAGGCACATTCACCCCATTCTCCTCCCCCTCCCCCACACCCTCATTCTCCCTCCCCATCATCCCCTCCACTTCTTTAACCTCCCAATTCCACCCAAACACATCGTCCACCTCCCCCGTCTGAATCCCCTGCAACAACCCCAACAACCTCCTACACACCGGCCCCCCTTCCCCCTTCCCACCACCACCACCATCCCCACACTCAAACCCCCACCTCTCTCCCCGACTCTTCATCGTAATACTCCTCACAGGAACCAACCCAGCCGCCGTCCCCGCCGCAATCACCTCATCAAACTCCCGTATCTCCTCATACTTGACACTTCTCTTCTCCACCTGATACCCAAGCATCTTCTCCCCGATCTCCAACACCGACGCCGCAGTCACAGAGTCAATCACATTGTCACTATCCGGCTGCACCAGCGTCACACCATTCCCTTCATCATCCCCATCCCCACCATATTTCACCCCGATAAACGCACTCGTCGAAAACTCATCCACCTCGCTCCGCGTCTTACTATCCAAATGCAACGTAATCCCATACCCCTCCTTAGACGCCGCCATACTATGTCTCTGGACGGGCGCATAGTTCCCCCCGGCTTTAGCACTCCCTGTGCCCTTTGGCGCCGTGCGATCGTATTCCTCCAGGATGAGCGCGTCCACCGCGGAGATCCCGTGGTATAGGCCTGTCGGTGTGACGTACACTGCGAATGTGAAGGTCTCGGGCGGCGTGAGGGAGATTTGGGGTGATGAGCCGAACACGAGAGGCCGGATGTAGAGCGCCGAGAGGCCCCCTCCTGTGAGGGCTGGGTTGGTGTAGGGGGGCACGTATTCGGCGTTGGTGGCTACCGCGAGGTTCACGGCGGAGAGGAAGATGGGGGTGGGGATTGGGGGGATCGAGAGGAGGGTGGAGGAGTGGGAGAGGCGGGAGGCGTTGAGGGTTGGGCGGAAGATGGTTATTTTGTTGTTGTTGTTGTTGTTGTTGTTGTTGGAGGAGGAGGAGGTGGTGGTGGTGGTGGCATGGCGAAAGGCTTTTAGGCCTTCGTAGGCTTGTTGGCCGTAGTTTAGTGCTGGGGAGAGTCCGTGGATGGAGAGGTAGGGGGATTTGATTAGTTGGGGGGGTGACCAGGTTTGGGTTTGGGAGTCGTAGGTGGATTCGATGTGGTAGTTTACTGGTATTCAGTCAGGTTTGATTAGTGGGTTGATGGGGGTAGATGGGATGGGATGGATGGGATAGGATATACCGTCGCGCACTTTGAAGCCGATGTTGGTCCAGTCGATGGAGGGGGTCGGGGGTGGGGGGAAGGGGGGCATTTTGGTTGTTTCAATGTATATTCTAGATATGTGGTGAGGGGAAACGGTGTAAAGAGTAGATAAAGGTGATGGAGATAGACTACTGTCAGATATAAGATAGATAGTTGATATACGTAGGTAAAGCAAGGTAGCAAGCGGAATGCAGCGCATGTGGAATGCCGGAATCGCTATTGGACTTCCCCTCTACTTTGTCTGCATCCGTACTGCACCAGAGGAATGTGGTTCCTCGGCTGGATGCAGCAGTCAAGTTAATTCCATCCATGGGTCGCTGTGCAGTGCAGTACATCTCTCCGCATTTCGGCTTTTATCCCCGCAAACTTTAGTATTTGGCTAGTTGGGTGGGTATGGTCCATTAGCAGCATTCTCGAAGGACTCGGAAGGAGAATACGGGATCAGCAAGATCAGCTGTCAGGGTTAGTTATTAGTAACTTGTTCCCTGTCACATGTTAGTAAGACAGTGTATTACTGCAGTGTGAATTTTGACCTGGCGGGGATTTTGAGAGAGCCTGTCTTCCGTCAGCAGGACACGGTCAATGTTACCATTTCAGCCCCCTCCTTCACTGGGAAACTCTCATTATAGCCCAGCACACTAATACTCATGCCAAGCAAAGGGCTATCGAGGGATGCTTACATGACAGGGTTACTGCCCTCATACCTCGTCCGTGCATCTTACGCGAGATATTGCCCTTCTTTGTGTGAAGATCAACCCTAAGTACCTCAGTGACTGAGCCTTGCATAACACAATAACTAGTTAGTGGGTTAATATGGGTGGTGGTTGGAGTTCAAGTCAGGCCGTGGCGATAACACCATCGTTTGTCGGTGTGGTGAGACCCTTTAGTCACAATCGCACCCTTGATAACTAACACCCTTGATAGTACAGAGTAAGTATCCTTGAGATAATGAATCATTCATTCACTTCTGTGATGTACTCTTTCTCCCCTGCCTTACGCAACTAAGTGCTGTCATTCCTTATTTAGCAAGATCTCTGCTGGCATATGCACGGCAAGGTCAGAACAAGTCACATTGTCTGCTGCAGAGTGAAGTGTGAACTGGCTATATTTGGGTCCATCTCGGCCCGCGCAGGAGAATAGTATGGGGCGGGTAGAGTGGATATCGGCCGCGACGGGAAGAACAGAGATCGCTACACTACCAGGGAAGAAAAGACAGCGATCAGCGAGGGAAGTAGAGTAGTAGAATGTGATTGCAATATGGGTGAATACTTTATTGTTCGAGATATATTATTATTTATAAAATACAGTTCAAGTGTTCACTGTGAACAAGGAAAGTAAAGGGATACCCCTGTCTTACTTGTATATTGACTAGCCGTGTCGGGAATCCATCCCCGTCCCGATGCAAAAGTCGCAAACGCGTCAGCTCACGTCACGTGCGCACAGCCTCCCCTCGATGCCCCCAATCCAATCCAATTCATCCATTCTATTCCATCCTATTCATCCGTTCAATGCTGCCTCTCAATCGCCCTTTTGCTCTCCATTCTTCTTCCTGCTGCTTCAGCTCCTCCCACGCGGATCCTTCCAACTGATGACACCCCCCGTGCCATCGGATCCCTCACTTTCCAGTTTCTCTCTCCATCTGGCCCACTGTATTGGAGTCCCTCAGCATGCGGTGGCGGCTGCCTGGCGCCCGGTCGACCCTTCCTGCCAGTGTCGCACTCCTCCTGCTCCCCGTTCTTGTTGCTCCGCAGCAGTGGCATGAACCTCACCATGAGCTCTCCTCCACCGTTTCCGTCCCCCTCCGACCGACCGGTTTCACCTCCGGCGTTGATGCTCCCCCCTCTTTCGACGTGAAATCCAACGATGCGAGCGCCCTAGCAACCCTGGCTCTGGCCGGCTCTGGCCGCGCCGTTCGAGCCCCTCCTGCCCAGGCCAGCAGCTCTTCCGCTGGCCTGGCTCCGCAGCTTCACGCGCGGTCCCTGCAGGACTGGGAGGTTGAGGACTTTGTCCTGCTGGCGACCGTCGACGGTTCCATTCACGCACGCGACCGCAAGACCGGTGCCGCTCGTTGGGCCCTCGAGGTCCCGAGCAGCCCTATGGTCGAAAGTCTCTATCACCGAGCCAACCGCTCTAGCTTCGACCGTGCCCAACCCGAGGACGATTTTATCTGGATCGTCGAGCCGAGTCAGGGCGGAAGTCTCTACATCTACAGCTCGGGGCCGGAGGCCGGCCTCCAGAAATTGGGATTGACTGTGAAGGAACTTGTTGACGAAACGCCTTACTCGGGGACCGACCCGGCTGTTACTTATACGGCACGGAAGGAAACGACCCTTTATACCATTGATGCTCGCACCGGAAACATCATACGAGTCTTTAGCTCTAGAGGCCCAATCTCGTCAGGTCAGGAATGTCGTAAGGTCGATGGTCTGGATGTGGATATGGAGGAATGTGAATCTCCCTCAGGTACTCTAGTACTTGGTCGTGTCGAATACACGGTGGCCATCCAGAACACCGAAACCGGTGATCCGATCTGCACTCTCAAGTACTCGGAGTGGACGGCTAACAACCGGGATATGGACCTCCAGAGCCAGTATCTCCGCACAATGGACCAAAGCCATATTTACAGCATGCATGACGGTGTGGTCCTCGGCTTCGATCATTCCCGGATGGACCGGCCACGATACACCCAGCGATTCTCGAGTCCGGTAGTCCGCGTCTTCGATGTTGCTCGTCCAGTCAGCGCCGACTCATCCAATGACCCTACTCCGCTTATTCTACTCTCGCAGCCTCTGCAGCCCCCTGACCCCGACTACGGTACGCTTGACGATCGTGACGAACGAGTGTTCATTGATTATACTGAGGGCGGTGGCTGGTATGCCATGTCGGAGGCGACCTACCCGCTTGTCACCGGAAGAGCCAAGATGGCCCAATGCTACGAAAAAGACTACCTCCGCCACGGTCAACCCCTGACGAGCTTGACCCCAAGGCAGCAACAAGATGCACTAGCAGGCGTTCATTCTCTGAACGGCCCACGCGTTGTCCGCCGTCACATTCCCAGCATTTCTGGCCCCTCGTCAGCCGATATGTCCAACGATACGCCTCGGGAGTTGATCTATAGCTCGTCCGATCTGGCACTGCCTCCTGCTCTGCGCCATAGCACCATCATACGGAAGGGCTGGGATAATGCCATTGATATTTTCGTGACGCTCTTGCTTCTCTTTTTCGGCACCTTCATCTGGTTCAATTCTCATCACATTCAGGAACTCGCCAAACAGAAGTTGGATCTGAAAAATATCATGGCCTCGTACGGACAGCCGCCCATGTCTACCCCGCCGACCCCAATCGTGGAAGGCCCTCATTTGAAACGCGAGGCCAGCCCTAACCGCATGGCGAATCTGACTGTCGATATGAATGTTTCAGATGAGCAGCCGCAGGGTGGTGATTCGACACCAAGGCCCAAGAAATCCCAAAACTCTCTTGCGCCCGACACAACTCCACGCGTACGCATCCGGGAACCGTCCCAAGGCCCAGATGGCGATGACGATGTGGACGAGCTCAATTTACAAGACGGCGAAAAGCCTAAGAAGAAGGCTCGCCGCGGTCGTCGTGGTGGCAAGAATCATAGGCGGGGTAAGAAGCCGAATAGCGACAGTGAATCGAGAGATCCCGCCGATCGTGTTGTTGAGGAAGTGAATAAGCTCCAACCTCAGTCTCGCTTGGAACCCGATGTACAGCTGACCCGGACGGTGTCGCATGAGATCATGGAAATGGATGGGGTTCTTCAGATCGGCCGTCTCAGGGTGTACACTGACGTGGTCTTGGGACACGGAAGCCACGGGACCGTGGTGTATCGAGGCTCGTTCGATGGACGCGATGTGGCTGTCAAGCGCATGCTGGTAGAATTCTATGATATCGCATCCCATGAAGTTGGCCTGTTGCAAGAAAGTGATGACCATGGCAATGTGATCCGGTACTACTGCCGAGAGCAGGCTGCTGGTTTCCTCTACATTGCTCTGGAGCTGTGCCCGGCCTCTTTGCAGGATGTGGTTGAACGTCCATCGGATTTCCCGCAATTAGTCCAGGGCGGCTTGGATTTGCCTGACGTTCTGCGCCAAATTGTGGCAGGTGTTCGCTATCTCCATTCCCTCAAAATCGTGCACCGCGATCTGAAGCCACAGAATATCCTGGTGGCCATGCCTCGCGGACGTACTGGCTCACGCTCCCTGCGGTTGCTGATTTCGGATTTCGGCTTGTGTAAGAAGCTCGAGGACAACCAAAGCTCCTTCCGCGCGACTACGGCACATGCCGCAGGTACCTCGGGCTGGCGAGCCCCTGAATTGCTGGTAGACGACGACATGAGCCCGGCTATGCAGGGAAGCGAGTCCCAACACACCGAATCTTCAGAACCAGCTGTGGTGGACCCTCAAACCAATCGGCGGGCTACTCGAGCTATCGACATTTTCTCTTTGGGCTGTGTCTTCTATTACGTTCTGACGCGGGGCTGTCATCCGTTTGACAAGAACGGCAAGTTTATGCGTGAGGCCAACATTGTCAAGGGCAACTACAACCTTGATGAGCTGCAGCGCCTAGGCGATTATGCCTACGAGGCTGAAGATCTGATCCAGTCCATGTTGTCGCTCGATCCTCGACGACGGTAAGTCGATTCTCAGTACATGCCATGCTTAGTACTAACTTTTTTAGCCCCGATGCGAGCGCCGTGTTGACGCACCCGTTCTTTTGGCCTCCATCTGACCGTCTCAGCTTCCTCTGCGATGTCTCGGATCACTTTGAATTCGAACCGCGGGATCCTCCTTCGGACGCTCTTCTGTGTCTCGAGTCGGTCGCTCCACGAGTGATGGGCCCGGACATGGATTTCCTGCGACTACTGCCACGGGACTTCAAGGACAATCTCGGCAAGCAGCGCAAATACACGGGATCGAAGATGCTAGATTTGCTGCGAGCCCTCCGGAACAAGCGCAACCATTACAACGATATGCCGGAGCATCTCAAAGCACACATTGGCGGCTTACCGGAAGGGTATCTAAATTTTTGGACTGTGCGATTCCCCAGTCTTCTCATGAGCTGCCACTGGGTCATTGTGGAGTTGCGTTTGACTCGGTCCGACCGCTTCAAGCGCTACTTCACGGCGATCGACTAGGTGGTTGCCAACGTAGACGCTATCTACTTGTATATATGCATATGTAGATGACATGTTACAATTCCATGAGTGATACGAGTCTTCCTTTTCTCTAATCTGAATCGTTGCTGTAGACCTGGATATCTTGATGTATTCTGACTGTGCGCGGGGTGATCACGTGTCTCTAGTCTAGTGACTGGGGAAGCCCTCAGCGATGAGTCATGAAAAGCGCTGATTGGCCCCCGGCGCTTATCTGGAAGCAGCCTAGCGTCCCCGATGTCGCTGGGCGGGGAGTCACAGTCCCAACCAGGTGTGATTCAGACTTGCCTAATTCAGCCAGCCAGTCCCATCGCTGTCCTTTATCAACATCGTCAATTCTTCTTTTCTTCTCTTCCCACCATCCATTCTTCACTACACACACTTCAAAATGAGCGGTAACAAGGCTGTCGCTGAAAACATGCTCTGGGGAGGTCGTTTCACCCGTAAGTACACTGATTACCCCTCAATGCCTCCCATTGGGACGGCGGCTAATGTTCACTTCCGGCTGCAGAGGGCCTCGACCCCCTGATGGTGCAGTACAACATGTCCCTGCCTTATGACCGCATCTTCTGGAAGCAGGACATTGCTGGCTCCATTGCCTTCGCCCGGGCCAACCACAAGAACGGCATCCTGACCGCACACGAGTTCGCTGAAATCGAGCGCGGCTTCAAGCAGATCGCCGAGGAATGGAGCACCAACACCTTCGTCGCCAAGGAGAACGACGAGGACATTCACACTGCCAACGAGCGCCGTTTGTCTGAGATCATCGGCAAGGAAATTGGAGGCAAGCTGCACACCGGCCGGTCCCGTAACGAGCAGATTGCCACGGACATGCGCTTGTGGCTGCGGGATGAATTGCGCAAGCTGGAGAGCTTCCTGTGCGATCTCGTCAAGGTCTCCATTGCCCGTGCGGAGTCTGAACTCGACTACATCATGCCTGGTTACACCCACTTGCAGAAGGCCCAGCCGGTCCGCTGGAGCCACTGGCTCCTGTCGCACGCGACCGCCTTTGCCAGCGAACTCCAGCGTCTGCGGGAGGTCATCAAGCGCGTCAACCGCAGTCCCTTGGGCACTGGTGCCCTTGCCGGAAACCCTTTCCAGATTGACCGTGAGGCCATGGCCAAGGAGCTTGGCTTTGATGGTCTGCTCTACAACTCGATGAACGCTGTGGCCGACCGTGACTTCGCTATGGAGACCATGCAATGGGGCAGCTCCTTCATGCTCAAGATCTCCCGCTGGGCGGAGGATCTGATCATCTACAGCAGCTTGGAGTTTGGCTTTGTCCGGTTGTCCGATGCTTACTCGACCGGCTCGTCGTTGATGCCTCAGAAGAAGAACGCAGGTCAGTGCCACCGATTACTATCACATGCAGACTTATACTGACTTTCTCAAAGACAGCCTGGAGCTTCTGCGTGGTAAGGCCGGTCGTGCCTTTGGCCAGATGGCCGGTCTGATGTGCACCATCAAGGGTCTCCCTACTACATACAACAAGGATCTGCAGGAGAGTGTCGAGCCCCTGCTCGACCACATCAAGACTGTCGGAGACAGCATTCAGATCGCCACCGGCGTCCTCTCCACCCTCACTACTATTCCCGAGAAGATGACCGCCGCGCTGGCGCCGGAGATGCTGGCCACCGAGATTGCCGACTACCTCGTCCGCAAGGGCGTGCCCTTCCGCGAGGGTCACCACATCTCTGGCCGTGTCGTTGCACTGGCCGAGAAGCACAACGTGCCCATGGACACCCTGTCCCTGGAGCAGCTGCAGACCGTGGATGCCCGCTTCGACGAGGGCGTCCAGGCCTGCTTGGACTACGAGCGTGCTGTTGAACTGAAGGATGCCGTTGGTGGCACCAGCCGCCGGGCTGTGCTGGAGCAGACCGGGGTTCTTCGCTCATTGTTGTAGGCGTTTTTATTTCTTCTGGGATGGTTGGTTATGGCAAAAGTTAGCGGGCTCGGGATAGAGATTTGTATGATATCCATAATATTGATCTAGACATGATGATTATAATGCCTTGTCGTACTGTAGATGGAAATATCTTCAGATCTATGTAGTATGTAGTAGAACGACCATCAAGAGAAATGAGAGACGAAGGAAACTGAAGGTTCTTCAGTTGCCTTGGCCTGCCATTATCCACCAGCCAGTTTTCTTCTCCAATGGTATCCAAGCCATATCCTTGGCTTTTTCAAGGACCGTTGCACGAGTCCAGGCTGCTTAATCAAAAGTGAAAGTGACATCCCCTTTCCTTCTGGATTCTTGGTAGCTAGCCTGTAGCCAGTCACTTGTTTCTGGCGGGGGTGAAGTATTGATGAGTCTCATCAAAACTCAGTGCAAGATATACCACCACACATCAGCGCAGTTATGTTGACAGTGAGTGACAGCTCCAGCCGTATTTGTCCCCCAACCTCATTGGCTCTCTTCATAAGTATGAATCCCCTCGGCCTACTTAACATTAACATCCCACAACGCCCTCAAATCCCCCGGTACCCCCCTCCCCAACCCCCCCTTGGCATTCTCATCAACCTGATACACCCTCAACACGCCATCCCCATCATGCACCAACGCACACCTATGCGGCACGCCCCTCACCACCTCAAAAACCATCTCCAACACCCTCACCAACTTCCGTATCTTCTCCTCATTATCCCTCTCCCACTGCTCCAGCCGTCCCTCCTTCTCCATATTCTGCGCCCTTGCCGGCAGAAACGTCCCGTCGGGCTGATACTGCCCCGTACATAGAATCGGGGTGTGGGAGAACCACATCTGCTCGAGATTCTTCGAGTTGTCGAGTCGTTTACTCACTGGCCCGGTTTTGATCTCGATGATTCGGTGGGGGTGGACTAGTGTTCCTGAGTTTATTACTTTGATTCCGGTGGGGGAGTGGTGATTGGTAGTTGCATTGGTACTATTGGTGGAAGTGTGTGGTGGTTTTCCAGGCATACATGCATCCACTTCATACCTCAGTAAGATATGTATCCCGCCGAGGGTATACCGCACCGCTCGGTTATGGATGATGCTTCCGCGAATGTAGCGGGGGTTCCAGGTCGAGGCTTTTTCGAAGGAGTGGCCGTACCCCTGGAATTGGCCGACGAAGTTCGTCTTGCTGCTTGTCCAGAGGGAGAGGAGGACGGTGGAGTGGATTACTTCCACGTCGATTCGGAAGGGCTTTTTGCTCGAGCTGACGAAGCTGAGGAGGAGGCGGAGGTTGCGTCGGTCGGTTATTAGGTCGGTTGTGGTGAGGTTCACTTTGGGTTTGCCGGTAGTGGTGGTGGTGATGGAGATGGCGCGGAGGAGGGGTTCCATGGTGCAGTTGGGGAAGATGAGGCTGTTGGGGTCTAGGATGTATTTTCCTGCGTCGGGGGGGATGTGCATGGGGGTGGTGGGGGGTTTGTAGATGGAGGGGGTTCCTTTGGTTTTATTCAGTATTGGTGGTGGTTTGGGTGATGTTGGGGATGAGGGTAAAGATAGATTGAGGGTGGGGAGAGTGAGGTCTACCTGGAACTACCATGCTCTTTTCCTTCTTGGGGAGGAGGTTATAGGATGTGATTGTTTTCAGGTCTTTCTTGGTGCAGCTGATGTTGGGGTCGGGGTGGATGCTGTCTAAGGGGATTTCCCCGATGGCGAGGAGGAGCCCCTTGAGGAGGGGAGCTTTGGGCATGGTGCTACTTGGTGGTGATTGAGATGTAGTGGTGGTGGTGGGATATAGATGATGTTCGGGAGATGGAGTGAAAGCTCTACACTGGAGATAGAAGTGTAAGGTTAAGGTGTACGCAAGGCTCACTCAATCTGTGATCTGGCCATGTTACCCCGCAGTTCGGGGATACAAAAACAACAACAAATCATGCCAACAAATCTGGAAGTGAATGCGAGTGGCTGTGTGGTATTTAGTCTGTTTTGAAATTTCTTTCTTTGTGTCAGCTTCACGTCAGTACTTTGTATAAGTGAAGCGGGTGGATGGGTTGGGTTGATTAACGGGCGATTGTTGCTTATTTGCAATTGGAGCCCCCTTTCTTCTCCACTTGGATGGGGCCAGAAGGAGCTCACATGTTGTGACTTTGAACGGGGGTTAGTGAGACATACATGGGTTGGTTATTGGTCATTAGGATTCATGTATGAGAGGATTAGTATGAGAAAGCATTCGCAACAGTTGCCTTATATGTTCATTCATATGACGGATTGTATATATATTATGATCAGGGTCCAATGGAATGCCCGATGAATCGGACACTGATCGTGCTGCTATTGTTTAGATAGGCTCTTTAGCCGCCTGGTGAAACACTGTACTGTCTAGACCCTGTCGCTACTACTATTCAGTCGTACTGACAAGCGCTAGGGATTGCTGGTGCCTAATGATCAGATAATTGATGTTACATTCACACCAGCAACATCTGATATATAACGGGGCAGTGCTGAAGATCAGCGATGGAGTAATTTCCAGCGTGTGGGGCTCAAGTTGAACTTCGTCTCGATTTCTAGCTTCATTTAAGGGTATGAACTATGGGTAGGGCCAAAGTACCAGGAACATTGTTGGTGAGAAGAGGTACAAAGTCAATGCAGACATGGCTTAATAAATCAAGTACACAAAGACAAGTAGGATATAAAACTTTAAAGCGAGCAGTGTAGCAAGTACCACGGGACGATGGCGCATCTGGGAGCGCGTCAGACTGAAGATCTGGAGGTGGCCGGTTCAAGCCCGGCTCGTCCCATCCTTTTTTATCACTTTTATTTTTTGTTTACCATCCGGAATCCTATTTCTTTGTCTTTCAAGGCATGCCCCCTCTTCTTCTGCTTATCACTATTCAATTGCACATCAAAGACTAGTCTCAACAAAACTTTCCGTAATAAGACCGTCTAGCCTGCCCCAAATTGCTCCAACACTTTGATATCATAAACACCAAGCATACGATCATCCGCCCTACCACACTCAAGCAAGGAGATTTGATCTGTTCCGCCTGTCCCGATGCTTATCTTAGGTTAACTGTCAGGATGATCAGCGGTCCATTATCTTAAATACGCCCAATGAATGGACCCTATCATCCCTGTTTGGGGCCAAAGACGGGTACCTGGTAAGATCGCAATAATCATTCCATAATTGTAAAGTAGAGGCATCGGGGCATCTGCTCGATGCAGTATCAAAGCGCCAACTCTCTATCGCGTAACGGTTCATCAGCACCATTGTCTCTTCCTAAACTAACCGATTGGTGGCAGGCTTGGTGGTAGCGCCGGAGGAACTCAGTCAGCGTTGGATGGCGATCGGGTCTAAATTTAGCTGGGGGGAGAACCGGCCCCGAAAGGGTCCAGCACCAAAGCCTGAGCCCAACCAACAGCCTCCTAGTCCCTTGTAGGCAAACCTGTGTGAATCCATTGACACCCGCTTGGCACCTGCAAAGCCCGCCAACCAGATGGAGAAAAGCCGGGCCTCTTCCTCCGGCGCCACTCGCTCTGCCAACTTCATGTCCCCCGTCAGACTTATATCCTGCGTGTGACACTCGTTTTCCTCCCGTCAACTCTTTCGCTACTCTCGACCACCCTTTGCTGCATCTTCCTATTTTGCCAGCCATTTGACGACATGTCAGATAGCACGCTGGTGTCAGTCGTTATCCGGAATCGCTAGTTGTTCCCGTCATTCGTTCCCATTTATCTTCACTTCCCCACCCCTCCCCTTTAAGTGAGACGTGAGAATGCGCTGGTCAACGTGCCTTACCAGCGCCCTCCTCGCGTCCACAGCACCGCTGGTCGCTGCAACCAGACTCATTGAATCAAATGCTCTGAATATCTGCCAAGATAGCAACAATTTTACTGCCACCTACTTCAGCGTCCGCTTCACTCCCGAGAATCGTTCTTTGGTTCTGAGTTTCGATGGCGTGGCCGCCATCTCCGGCAAAGTCACTGCCGATCTTTCCGTCGACGTCTATGGCTACCAGTTGACTGGTGAGACGTTGGATCCATGTAAAATGAATATAGAGGGTCTCTGTCCGATGAGCGCGGGTGCCATCAACGTTCAGAACACCCCAATCCAGATTCCGGAAGATGTGGTGCGCCGGATTCCGGGTCTGTAGTATCCCGCGCATTGATTGATCGTCTAATGTTAACAACCTTCCAGGTATCGCATACACTGTGCCAGACCTTGATGCCACCGTTCGGGTTTACATCAATTCCACAGATACCGGCACTAGTATTACATGTCTCGAAGCGACCTTGTCGAATGGAAAAACAGTCTACCAGAAAGGAGTCGGATGGACGACAGCGGTGATCTCCGGCGTCGGGCTTATCGCTTCAGCTGTCGCAGCTGGTCTAGGCAACTCGAACACTGCGGCCCATGTCGCCGCTAACGTGCTGGCCTTTTTCAGCTTCATGCAATCGCAGGCCATGTTTGGGATGATTTCGGTCCACATGCCGCCGATCGTGGAAGCATGGACCCAGAACATGCAATGGAGCATGGGCATCATCCACGTTAAGTTCTTGGATACCATTTGCACCTGGTACCAAAGGGCAACCGGTGGTACGCCGTCGACTGTTTTGTCGGAGCTCTCGACTACGTCTGTTGAAGTTCTCAAAAAGCGATCTTTGGACAGCGTTACCAATGTGTTCAAAAGACAATACGCCCAGTCGGAGACCGCCACTACCGGTACCACAGAGGTGCGGGGTATCGATCGCGTGGGATTCAGGGCCGGCATTGAGGGCACCAACATCTTCCTCAACGGCTTTATCTTCTTTGTCTTTTTCGTCGCGGTGGTGATGATCATCGTCGGCTTGCTCAAGGTGGGAAGCCGCTTCCTGGCGAAGAAGGGAAAGACCAAGACCGACAAGTTTGGAGATTTTCATGTGTCCAAGGGAATCCTTTACCGACTCATTTTCATCGGATTTCCGCAAATGTGTGTTCTCTGTCTGTGGGAATTTACGCAGCATGATTCGGCAGCCGAAGTTGTCCTGGCGGTGGTTATGCTAGTTTCCATGATCTGCACGCTAGGCTGGGCGGCCTTCCGAGTCATCATCCTCGCGCGGAGGTCGGTAGCAATGCATCGAAACCCAGCCTATATCCTCTACTCAGACGAAGCCTGTTTGAACAAGCTGGGATTTCTATATGTGCATTACCGAGCCACCGCCTACTACTTCCTCGTGTTCGCGCTGCTGTACATCTTCATCAAGGCGATGTTCATCAGTCTGAGCCAACCGGCCCCAGTTGTGCAGACAGTGGCCATGGTGATTATCGAGACCTCGGCGCTTATTGGGATTAGTATCGTGCGCCCGTGGATGGACAAAAAGACCAATGGCTACAACATTGCCATCGCATCCATCAACTTCGTGAATTCCATTCTGTTGCTTTTCTTTTCCAACGTCTTCGACCAGCCCGGCATCGTGACCGGTGTGATGGGTGTCGTTTTCTTTGTGTACAATGCCGCCTTTGCACTGATTCTGCTCTTCCTTGTTCTTTACAGCTCTGTATACGCCATCTTCTCCAAGGATCCGGACCTGCGCTATCGACCGATGCGGGACGACCGAGGATCTTTTGCCAAGTCGGGCAGCCAGTTGATCACAGAGCTCGATGCGCTGGGTACGACTGCTCGGGGAGAGGGGACTCCGGAAATGTGGAACAAAGGCAGTCTGCTTGATGACACTGGATCTGTTGCCAGCGAGGGGCTGCATCGAAGTCACCAAGATCTGGCCCGGGACACTGCTCCTGGTCGTGAAATGTCTGAGACGCCCGTCAGCCAGGCGAATTTGTTTCCCATCAGCCGAGGGAGCAGCCCTGTTCATAGAGCGGCGTCACTGAATGCCGCGGGTGTGCGTCGCAGTGTGTTGAGTGACAGCGATAATGCATCTGCGACTCATCCGCATGCAAACCTATGATGGATCTGATGGATAGGACAACTGGGGCGTTAATTTACTTCAAAATGTATCTAAGTTATATCTTGCGCGTGCTGAATTTATTTGGTCTGGTTTTAACGTACGCGAACTTGTAGGTTCTTCTCTGCATAATACCGCGCGGCACACCTCGGGTGTTGTGGATCTTCAGCGACGGGCTAACCCGACCCCCGTGGGGAATGCAGCGAACAGACCCTGTAGACACCATCAGGCGAGGCTCGGCATTTCCGGCTGTCTCCCGTCTCTCTTGCCGAGTCTCCTCTTTCCACTTCTTCTCCTCGTTGTCTCCTCTTTTCATCTCAGGACCCATCTCTTTCAGTCTCCCGATCCACTGCCCCCATGCCGATGTCTGCCAAGTCATGCACTGCAGTCCATCTACCAACCAGCCAACAGCACGATTGCCTCGTCCCCACGCGCGTCATTTCCGTCCATCACCCCGAACCATGTAGCAGTGGAGACCAGGGATATGCGTCATTGCTCGGAAGGATGATTCACCGATAACTTTGATCGCTGCTCCCATCGGCTGCCATTGTACCGACTGAGCCTGATGGCCGATATTTAGCCGTGCACAAAGCCTGCTTGAGAGACACCCAATCTCACCAAATCATCTCACAATGTGGTCTTCCTGGCTGCTATCGGCCTTACTGGCCACTGAGGCGTTGGCCGTGCCCTACGAGGAGTACATCTTAGCCCCGAGCTCTCGCGACTTGGCTCCTGCGTCTGTTCGCCAGGTGAACGGTTCCGTCACCAATGCGGCCGCCTTGACGGGTGCTGGCGGGCAGGCCACTTTTAACGGCGTCTCATCGGTGACATATGACTTTGGCATCAATGTTGCTGGTATCGTGTCTGTGGATGTCGCTTCCGCCTCCTCCGAGTCCGCCTTTATCGGCGTGACCTTCACCGAGTCTAGTATGTGGATTAGTAACGAGGCATGCGATGCTACCCAGGATGCGGGTCTTGACACTCCGCTCTGGTTCGCTGTCGGACAGGGAGCGGGTGTGTATACAGTGGAGAAGAAGTACGACCGGGGTGCCTTCCGGTATATGACCGTTGTGAGCAACACCACCGCCACGGTCTCCCTCAACAGCGTCAAGATCAACTATACGGCTTCTCCCACGCAGGATCTCCGTGCGTACACGGGGTACTTTCACAGCAACGATGAGCTCCTCAACCGCATCTGGTATGCCGGTGCCTATACCTTACAACTATGCAGTATCGATCCCACTACGGGAGACGCTTTGGTGGGACTGGGCGTCGTCACCTCGTCTGAGACCATCACACTTCCGCAGACGGATAAGTGGTGGAACAACTACACCATCACCAATGGCAGCAGTACCTTGACGGATGGAGCCAAACGTGACCGGCTTGTCTGGCCAGGTGACATGTCCATTGCTTTGGAGAGCGTGGCTGTCAGTACCGAGGATCTGTATAGTGTCCGCACGGCTTTGGAATCTTTGTATGCTCTTCAAAAACCCGATGGCCGACTTCCCTATGCTGGAAAGCCATTCTTTGATACGGTCAGCTTCACCTACCATCTGCACAGCCTGGTTGGCGCGGCATCTTATTACCAATACACTGGGGACCGCGCGTGGTTGACCCGGTACTGGGGTCAGTACAAGAAGGGTGTGCAATGGGCGTTGTCGAGCGTGGACAGCACAGGTTTGGCCAATATCACAGCCGATGCTGACTGGCTAAGGTTTGGCATGGGAGCGCACGTAAGTATATACCTGGACATCAATGAGTGCAATGCTAATGACAACAGAACATCGAAGCGAATGCAATCCTGTACTACGTCCTCAACGATGCCATATCTCTCGCCCAGGCTCTGAATGACAACGCACCCATCAGAAACTGGACCGCTACTGCAGCCCGGATCAAGGCAGTGGCGAATGAGCTCCTCTGGGACGACAAGAACGGCCTCTACACCGATAACGAGACCACCACCCTGCACCCGCAAGACGGTAACTCCTGGGCCGTCAAGGCAAACCTCACCCTCTCTGCCACCCAGAGTGCCATCGTCTCTGAATCGCTCGCTGCCCGCTGGGGACCATACGGAGCACCCGCCCCGGAGGCAGGCGCAACAGTGTCGCCTTTCATCGGCGGCTTCGAGCTGCAAGCCCACTACCAGGCCGGCCAGCCTGATCGCGCCCTTGATCTACTGCGATTGCAGTGGGGATTCATGCTGGACGATCCGCGGATGACCAACTCTACTTTCATCGAGGGGTACTCCACGGACGGATCGCTAGCCTACGCGCCGTACACCAATACGCCGCGAGTGTCGCACGCGCACGGGTGGTCCACGGGCCCGACGTCCGCGTTGACCATCTACACAGCCGGATTGCGTGTCACCGGACCAGCGGGTGCGACCTGGCTGTACAAGCCACAGCCGGGCAATTTGACCCAAGTTGAAGCTGGGTTTAGTACCCGGCTGGGGTCGTTCGCGTCAAGCTTCAGCAGATCGGGGGGTAGATATCAGGAACTGTCGTTCACCACGCCGAACGGAACGACTGGCTCGGTGGAGCTGGGGGATGTGAGTGGACAATTAGTCTCGGACCGGGGGGTGAAGGTGCAGTTAGTGGGAGGTAAAGCGAGTGGACTGCAGGGTGGGAAATGGCGGTTGAATGTGTAATGATTAGCAGTGAGCTGAATATATGACGACGTCGGTGTGATGCCTTCACTACGGCAATATAAATGTTGAGCTTTGTCTCTAATTTGCCCCAATCCACACCTACAAAGTATACTCAAAATGAACCTCCTACTCCTCCTATCATCCCTCCTCCTACTCACCACCACAGCAACGGCCACAACTCTCATCCCCGACCCAGGAAACCGCATTACCATCCCAACCTGGCACATCCAGCCCACCACCAACACCACCCCAAACACACTCAACCTCAACCTCACCACCCCAGATTCCCACTCCACAATCCTCGCCACCCTCCTCCACCCCCAAAACCAACCGAACCCCATCATCCCGCCCTACAACGAAACCGCCCTCTTCCACAGCACCACCCTCTCCACCATCCCCACAACCCCCTTCCAATCCCCCTGGCTCTACACCACCACCCTCACCCTCCCACATTCTATTTCTTCCCACTCAAACACAAACACAAACACAAACATCATCCTCTCAACCCACGGCATCTCCTCCCGCGGAGACATCTTCGTCAACAATGCCCACATAGGTTCTATATCTGGAGCTTACAACGGGCAGGAATATGATATATCCCCAGAGATAAAAGAAGGAGAGAATGAGGTGCAAGTGAAGGTGTACCCCGTGGATTATACCAGGGATTTTGGTATCGGCTGGGCGGATTGGAATCCCCCGCCGCCGGATAAGGGCATGGGGGTTTGGAGAGGGGTGGAGGTTAGGGGGGTATATGGGGTTGCGGTGCAGGAAATGAGTGTGGTTGTTGTTGGGGATGTTGCTGAGATAGAAGGAGGTAGTGGGGGAAAGGATGTGAAGGTGAGGGTTAGGGTTGGGGTGAGGAATTGGGGGGAGGGGAGTGTTAAAGGGTGGTTTATGGGGAGGGTTTATGATAATTCTACTGATGATGATAATAATTCTGGAGTGCAGTTTGCTGAAGCTGTCACTCTACGAGGCGGGGAGGTTACTACACTTGAAGCAGAGGTTACTATCAAGAATCCAAAGATATGGTGGCCCGCTACCTGGGGAAAGCAGGACATGTACACTGTCTCTGCGAACTTCACCCTCAACGACGGAACATTATCTGATACAGCGGAATGCTCATTCGGCATCCGGTCTGTTACTGCGACATTCACCGACCACGGAGACGAAAAGGACGTCTCGTTCAATGTCAACGGATACCCCTTCCACGTCCGCGGCGCAGGATACAGCCCTGACATATTCCTCCGGTTTGATATCGATCGTGTACGCACACTCCTACAAGCCGTGCTCGATATGGGACTCAACACAATCCGACTAGAAGGCAAGCTCGAACAGCCACAGTTCTATGATCTGGCCGATAGAATGGGTATCATGGTGTTGGCCGGGTGGGAGTGTTGCGATAAGTGGGAGGCGTGGGAGGTATACATACCCTCCTTTCCTATACCCTAACCCATCCTATCGTCATAGAGTATGCTAATGAAGGGCAGTACAACACCGACCTCTCCAAAAACCATCCCTGGACAAACACAGACTACCTAACCGCCCAAGCAATGCTCACCCACACATCCCTCCTTCTCCAACCCCACCCCTGCATCCTCGCCTTCCTCCTCGGCTCCGACTACCCCCCCAACCCCCGCGCCTTTACCCTCTACACCACCGCCCTGAACCACTCCGACTGGACTGCCCCCATCATCTCCTCCGCTTCAGCCCGCATCCACCCCTCCGGCATGAAAATGCTCGGTCCTTACGACTGGGTGCCCCCCAACTACTGGTACGGGGAGCGCCTCGGCGCAGCATACGGTTTCGGCTCAGAGCAAGGCGCAGGGGTCGGGACTCCCGAACTACCCAGTCTGCGACGATTTCTCTCCGAGGAAGAACTAGATCGTCTATGGAAGGAGAAGAATGCAGGGATGTACCATATGTCTCCTGCTGGATCGCAGTTCCATACAAGGGGGGTGTATAATGCTGCGCTGTGGGGGAGATTCGGCAAGCCGAAGTCCTTGGAGGAGTATGTGTTTCTGGCGCAGGTGGTGGATTATGAGGCCACTAGGGCGGAGTTTGAGGCGTTTGCGGTGAGGCAGAATAGATCCGGTAGGGCTGCGACGGGGGTAGTGTACTGGATGCTGAATAGTGCGTGGCCGAGTTTACATTGGCAGCTTGTGGATTATTATCTCAAGAGAGGGGGCGCGTATTATGGGGTGAAGGTTGGTGCGAGGGGCGTGCATGTTGCGGTGGATTATGAGAGTGGGGAGGTGTATGTTGTGAATCATGGGGTGAAGAGGGGGCAGGGGTGGGTGGTTGTTGTTGATGTTGTGGGGTTGGATGGGAAGAGGTTGTATCATGAGGAGGTGAAGGGTGTGGTGATGGGTCCGACTATGTCGAAGAAGGTTACGTCTGTTGTTCCTTGGGTTGGGGGCTGGGATGGGGTGGTCTTTCTGAGACTATTATTGAAGGACAGTGGGGGAGGCGTGCTGAGTAGGAATGTGTATACCCTCCCTGGGCAACTTGATGTTCTGGATTGGGATGAGTCGACGTGGTATACAACGCCTGTTAGTGAGTATGCGAACTTCTCGGCATTGAGGGGGTTGCCTACGGTAGAGATGGGTGTTAGTGGGAAGATGGGTGGTGGTGGTGGAGGGGTGAGTGTCACTTTGGAGAATCGGGATAAGGTGCCGGCGTGGTTTGTGAGGATCAGCATGGTGGATGAGGCTGGTGGGGAGGTGGATGTGTGGTGGGAGGATAATTGTGTGAGTGTGCTGGGGGGAGAGAAGGTGGTTGTGAGTGGGAGAGTGGATAACAGTGGGAAGATGAGGATAGGGAGGATGAGGGTTGTGGTGGAGGGGGGAAATGTGCGGAGGAGGGGATGCTATATTTGATGATATGCTAGGATATTTGAATCTAAATAATTCTGAGTATGTTGATGAGTAGTATCCACATCTATACTATATCAACTGTGTTTAGATACATCCATATATCCAAATCTAACTCCCATATACCCAAACCAAGAAAGATTATGACCAGCATAATACCCAACTGCATCACACTAAAACTGCTTCACCGTCTTCTGCAACCCCCCAAACCTCAGCGGCTTTCTCGTATACTTGTCTGGCTCCTCCCTCGCCCCCTTCTTCCAATAGTCAAACTCCATCCACACATTCTCCTTCATCTGCTCATCCATCGCCTCGAGGAATTCACCCAGATCCGGACTCAATGGGATAACTCCCGTCTCAAGCACATACTGATCCCACAGCTTCAACAACACCTTCATTCTCTCCGGCTCATTCTCCGCCAAGTCGTGCACTTCGCCCGGATCGTTCCTCAGATTATACAGCTGCCAGCGCTCTGGTCCCTTCGGTTTCGGGATATACACGATCTTCCAGTCGCCGTAGCGCAGGGCTGCACGACCACACGTCTCCCAGCCCTGGATGAAGTCCTCTGGGTGGATTCGTGCCGCGCTGCCATTGGCCCAGGGGTAGATGGACTTCCCGCGCATGGGAACGATCTCCCGTCCCTGGTATGTCGGTGCGGGGTGCTTGAGACCGGCCATATCCAGAATAGTAGGGGCGAGGTCCATGACTGTGGCGAACTGGTCTGTTATAGCACCAGCCTGGACATGAGGAGACGTCTGCACTGAAGTAGGGAATCTAGCGAGGAAAGGTACGCGAACACCTCCCTCAGTTGTGTACGCTTTGTACAATCTAGACGGAGCGGTAGCTGCCTGCGCCCACCGCGGGCCGTACCAGATGAAGGAGTTGTAGTTGCCCAGGTTCTCGAGCGAGTTATCGTAGTATTTCTGAAGATGAGGGAGGACTCCACTCTTCACCAGAGGGTATGCTTCGTAGGCTGCGCCCTCGGCACCATTGTCAGACATGAAGCAGACGAACGTATTGTCCAGCTCGTCAATAGAGGCGAGATAGTCGACGACCTTGCCGACATTGGCGTCGATGCACTCGACCATACCAGCGAAGACTTCCATCGCGGTGGAGGACATTTTTTGTTCCTCTGGGGAGAGCTCAGACCAGGGCTTGGCCTCGTCTTCCTCTGCAACCACAGGATGGGGCTCGACGCTGTCAGGAATCATGCCGAGAGCTTTGAGACGCTCGAGACGGCGTTGGCGCAGGACATCAGGACCTTCGTCGTAGACGCCGCGGTAGTGGTCGATATACTCGCGGGGAGCTTGCAGGGGCCAGTGGGGCGCTGTGAAGGGGAGATAGGCGAAGAAAGGCCGGTCGTCGCCGCGCTCGTGCCAGTCTTTCAGGTAATCACGCATCTTGTCGCCGTAGCCGTCGGACGAGTACCATCCATCTGGGAGTTTCTTGACGTATTGGTCGTCTTCCGTGTGCAAGGCGATGTAACTAGCTTCGAGGAAGGTGGGAGTCTCATCGGTGCCTTGGAGCTGGGGCTCGAAGGCGTAGTGGTTGGAGCAGGCTGGGAGATGGGCGAGAGAACGGTCGAAGCCGCGACGGTAGGGCGAGCGCTCTGGGGTCAGACCCAGGTGCCATTTACCTGCCATCAAGGTGTGGTAGCCCCCGTCGCGGAGGACTTCGGGAAGAGCGACGACGCGCTCGTTGAGGTAGCCTTCGTAACCGGGCATACCGCGCTGAGGAGCGGTGCTCATGCCGCCGCCCTTGGGGTCATTCTGGCCAGAGATGTTGGTCCATTCGACGAGGTTACCCAGACCGGCGATGTGGTGGTCGGTGCCGGTCATGATCATGGCGCGAGTGGGGCTGTAGTTATCTATTAGAATGGGTTGAAAGTATGATGCATGTATACAAGAAGGGGACGTACGAGCATGCTGCCGCAGCGTGAAAGTCTGTAAAGCGAACACCCTCTTGAGCCAGACGGTTGAGGTTGGGAGTGCGAATCTCTCCTCCAAAGCAACCAATGTCAGAGAAGCCCAGATCGTCGGCGACGACTACGAGGAAGTTGGGGCGTTTCGGAGCCATGATGTACGATATGGACAAGAGACTAAGATGCAAGACTCACAGCTGATTAGAGGCGACAAGACAGGGGGTATTGGGGTATTTAAGTAGCATCTACCCCGTACTGCCCATCGGCTCTCGGCTGAGGCACGCGGCCTCGCCATTAAGCGCAACCAGAAACCAGAATTGATGGCGGGAGAGTATCAGATGGAGAGGGGCATCACCATCCGATTGGCAAACCGCGTGAGGAGACGGTCAACCCGCAGTCAATCCGCATGTTGGAGCCAATGAGCGGATCACGTCATGATCCCCGCTTCTCACGCACTCGGCTGTCGGCTGCCTTGCCTTATACGATCCTGGTCGGATGATCACTAAGTTGCTGTCTACTCAAGAAGTAGAGTGGCAACTGACCGGAAAAGTTTTGGGATAGAGGCAAGTTGCCCGTTTTTGAGGGTTTTGCACCGCTGGTTCACGATTACTTAGCAGTGGCGGAAGAAGCACCCGCCGTAACGGTGGTTGTATATACCCTCACGGCCATCTATACTCCCGACCCGTAATCAATCAATGCTTATCGGCTATTATCTTAGCAACGGTGGTCTACGATATAGGTAGTCTTAACAGATACTGGGGAATGCATAGTATCATACTATGATGTGGTCTACTCATCCCATACCACACTACTCAACCCCGTCGATGTTCCAACCACTCCTGGTTCGCCGATCTGCACATTCGCCACCTCATCCCCCAGCTTTCCAGTCTGCGGGTCCCGCGTTACAATTGCAACATTCGACGACGATTGATCGCCAATCGCAACCAAATCTCCCGCCTTGTTGATCACAAACGTCCGGGGCACCTTGCCGTAGGATGATGTGAGCTCGTCCAAGGTGACCGTGTTATTTGAGGAATGGTCCAGATTCGCCATTGAGTCGTTGGGGGCGAAGCCTTGATCGCTCCGGATCGACACATACAACGAGTTGCCCGCTTGGCGGATTTCCGATGGCGTAGCCCCGTCCGGTAGCTGGCCGTCGGTGTATGGCTCGAACGACTGAAACTCGTCAAAGCTGAGACAGCCGTCGGATGTGTAGGAGACCGTAAACCCTTTGAAGTGTCCGTCCAGCTCATCGACGATATACAGGATCTGACTGTCTTGCTGCCGGGTCTTTAGTTGTCTGGTGAGTGTAGAGTGCTCTGTCTGCCAGAACAGGCCATGTCGGGGTCCACTGCCCTCTGGATAAGTCAGATCAGGGCAGGCCCCGTCCAACTCACCAGTAGACTTGTCGATGGCGTACACACGGACGAGATCCGCTCCCAGATCCGGCACGAGTATAAAGGATCCAGTCGGGTCCAAGAGAACTTGGTGAGGATGAGGGGCACTCTGCTGCGGGTTCTGTTTGGTTTCTGAGAGGGTGTAGCGGAAAACCTGGAGGTTCTCATCCCCATCATTCAAAGGGAGACGGAATGTGGACATCGCGGAGCCACCACTGCAAACATTAGACCATAATCATCAAGCCTAGGAAGACACATACTAGTGAGCGATGGCTAGATATTGAGCACCGTCATCACCGTTATAAAAGATACTGTTCACCCCGCCCCCCGGTGCCGCAGCAGTGGCTATCTCCGTAAGGGTGCCGTCCTGGTCGGCCGCCAGAGTGGTCAGAGATCCATTGGTGGACGCATCACCAGACTCATCGGAGCAGTAAAGAATGCGCGAGGCCGAGTCGAAGGTAAGCCAGCTGGGCATCGAGCCACAAGTCTTGAGCGAGGAGGCGATGGACAGGGAGTAGGTGCCGTCGCTGTCCTGAAGGGAGAGGCTGTAGACGGACCCGTCATAGTGGGTAGCGTAGAGGTTGGTTGCTGTCGCCAGAGACAGACATGTTGCCAGCCAACTGAGAGTAAGTTGTCGACCCATGTTGATTTTAGGTGGTCTGATGCATCGAGGGATGATGAGGTCAATAAATACCCACCGCACGGGGCCAGGAATGGATCTGCATTCTGCGGGTGAAATATTCCAGGGACGGTAGGAGCGCTGCAGCTGCATGTCTACTGTCAGTAATGTAGAGAAACTCTGTAGCCGAGGGTAGAAGCCTCTGTACTGGAGTACAGCTTCTCCTCCCTGTCTCAGTCTAGCCAGCCATTTTGTTTAGTTCACCAATCATTATGGACAAACTGATGGAATCCCTTGCTTTGCTTTAAGACCATCTGAACATAAATGCGCTTGTAGCTGCTGAAGTAAGTCGTTCCATACAATGCTAGCATACCATGACCTAACCAAGGCGAGAGGAGTAAAGAAAGTCAAGAGACATCGCTTGCATACACCTTCCTGATCAGGGCATCTAATCAGGCCTATCGCAGAACCAAACAGTGCAAACACTTGAACCCTGGATAATGCATATATTACTAAGCATACGTACCGGAAATCCGGAGATATCACGTGGCGATGTTCTCCGCGGTTCCTGGTATGTGGCTTACAAGCCAACATCGCCAGTAACCCTCTCACTATACTGAGACTACACTCCAGCATGGGCTGGGTCGGAGTCGCCACACTCATTGCAACAGCATGCTTTTTGCTGTACCGCTACCCCCCCGGAACCTGGGCTCCTGAGCCCCCGGCATCCAAACCACTCCCGAAGCCCGTCAACCCCCCTGCGGCTCGCGCGACAGAGAAAACACCAGTCAACGGCGAAGCGAAGCCCCCTAACGATGAAGATGATGCTGCGAGCGACACCCAGAACACTCCCAAGGCAGTCCCATCCAGCGCACCTGCGGTGGATGTACCTTCTTTCCGACTCGACGACAGCGCCGATCAATCCCGCCCCTCGGTACCGCAAATCCAGACCAGCGCTCAAACTCAAACCACGATGAAACCACCCTCTCAACCCCTAACACAGACGAAGATGGCAGACAGCACTCTTATGCCTCCCCCGCCCCCACCACAGCAATCGATCCCCGCAAAGAGCTCCTCCCTTATGCCTCCTCCGGCCCCGCCGCGTCTCCGTCCGATCGCATCGCAGACTACTTCTGCGCCCTCCCTCGCACCGGGGCGATATCCCCCACGCCCGAATAATACCACGAGCTCGAGTTCATTGCGCCCACCACCCTCCGCTGCTGCTTCCCTGCGCGCCCCGCCGAGCAGCGGCCTCTCGAGCAGCACGCTCGCCCCGACGAAGGTGACCAAACCATCTAGCTCTTCGAAACGAGCGGTTCTCGAACCAGGATACTCGCCGTTAGATTGGGCGGCCTTGACATCCAACCCGAACAACAAGTTGCGGGGAGAGAACCTCCCTCCGACACTGATCCGAGTAACGCCTTCGATGCTGAAAGCACAGAATGGCCGCAAGGGCATGGACGCTTGGACATCATACCAGGGGAAAGTCTACAACATTACACCGTACCTCCCCTTTCACCCCGGCGGCCGGGGAGAACTTCTCCGCGGCGCGGGCAAAGACTCAGGGAAATTATTCTTCGAGATCCACCCCTGGGTGAACTGGGACGCTATACTGGGAGAATGTCTCGTGGGGATACTGGTTTCCGAGAACGACGAGTCGGATAATAAGCTAGATGCGATGGATTAATCCCTGTATACATAGACTCATGCTGTTGATCCGTGTACCTATTCTACACTTTAGAAGATGATACCCTAGAAACGATACAAATAGAACAGAATCATATCGTTATACCCCACAATCCCATAATAAGAAAGAAGATAAGATTACAACTCATCTTTCTTTACCCCCTGAATACCCACCAATTCCGTCTCAAAGATCAACGTCGCACCGCCAGGAATCGGTCCAATGCCCCGGTCACCGTATCCCAGCTCAGGCGGAATCGTCAACGTGCGCTTCTCTCCAATGCACATGTCCTGGAGACCTTGGTCCCATCTACACAGAAACAAGCAGCCAATTAGCCTAATTCCTTTCCCTATATACTCAATAGAACAGATAATGGAAAGATGGTGAATACATACCCCTTAATAACTCTCCCAGCCCCCAACTTAAACTTCAACGGAGTGCCGCGGTTATAACTAGCATCGAACTCGGATCCGTCCGACGCGAGCTTGCCCCGGTAGTGCATGGACACTGTATCTCCGATTCGGGTCTTGCGGTTGCATTCGACCGAGTGGGTGACTTCGATTCCGAGGTCGGCGGCGGAGGCGAGGGTGGTGAGGGAGAGGGTGAGGAGGGTGGCGAGGGTTGGGAGGCGCATTTTGGTGGTGGTGTTATATATCTGAATTGATGGATGGGGTGGTTTGTTGGAGGGGTGGGAGTTGTAGATTGGGAGGAGTAATTGAATTGAGGAGATGCGGATACGTATACTTAAGTAGGCGGGAGCGGAGGAGATGCGGAGGTGGTTTGGTGGTAGTTAAGTTAGTGGTTGCCGGGCGGTTAGATAAGTAGGTAGGTTTGGTTAGATTAGCTGGGAAGGGTTGCTAGGGGTATGCCGAGTTCATGTTGGTGTGGAAGAAGATGCTAACTATGTTTTTTACTTTTATGGATCAATGTGATTGATTAATCTAACTAGCAAAAAAGAAGATATGCTGATTGTAAAAGAGGTGACGCGCTAGGAAGAAGAAAAACAAAAAAACAAAAAAGTGACTAGACTGGGGCTCGATCCCAGGACCTTATGCGTGTGAAGCATACGTGATAACCAACTACACCATCCAGCCAACTTGTTGTGATAGTTTTCTAGCAGTACTGAACTATGAATGAATAAACATGCCGCTGGCCTAAAGGATTAATTTCATTCTCTTCACCATTGCGTACTTTCCATCTACATTCCACAATAACATGTTTCAGATGGGATGGTTTGTGAAGACTGTCATCATATATTGTCATAAATGGTATCTATATGTACAAAGAAGAAATTTATCTAATATTTTTAAGCCCATTTACCCAGCAGGGCCATCAATAGAGCACCGAGACATAGTAGACCGAAAGCCGCCAGAACGATCTGGATCGGTGCCTTTCGCATCGACGTGCTGAACATGAACTCATGGGCCAGTAGCTCCACCAGGGCCGTGTAAATGAGAATGCCGGCCGAAATTGAGTCAAAGACACCGCTGACGATCAACGTCGTGGCGCCATCAGACGCATAAGAGTCGCGCACGCCTAGACCGATCGCAATGGCAATAGGCGTGGAGATACCGTAGCCAAGTCCAAGGAAATAGGGGGTCCATCGCTTGGAGTGTGGCCAAGGAACAGTAGCTAACCGAGATCCCAGACCCAGGCCTTCAAAGGTTTGGTGGAAGACAAGGACAACGTAGAGTGTCACAAATTCGGAGCCGGTGACCGCCAGGGTCAACCCAATGAAAACGGAGTGGAAGATGATTCCGAACTCCAAAATGAAGATGGAGGTCAATTGAGCCACGTACTCCTCTAGATCGGAGTGCTGCTTTCCGAGCTCGATATCATGGTGTTCGCGGGAATGACCGAGATGGTCCTCCCCCGGCATATGGGTCTTCATGTCAACCGACTCAGCAGGGGAGGAGGTAGTAGTATGCTCGATTTTCTCATGATGATGATCATCCTCGTCGTGAGAATGGCCGTGGCCGAATCGAGCAAAGCGCATGACCATTAGCTCCACGAAGAACAGTACCACAATGGTCATTAGCACGATGCCCTCGACCCAAGAGTATTCTGTGATTGGGCCGGTAAGGCAGTCGTCGGTCAAGGCCTCTTCTGCAGGGGCAAGCAGGTGAATAAATGCGGTGGCAATGATGACACCGGAGCCAAAGTATTTGGCGATGAAGAAGGCGCACTTTGCAATCTTGGAGTCCTTGAAACTCCGGGCCATGACGGGAAAGAGAGCCCCGCATGTTGAACCGATGAGAATGACAAAGATAGACGAGATACGCAGGCCCATACGGCCATCATATCCGTTGCCCGTCTCACAAGCAGGTGTTGCATCTCTGGCAACTAGACTTTGAAGAGAGTCCATCTTCCACCGTTGCTTGTATGCGACCGGCGGTCCTCTGCAGACCGTCTGGACCAGCTTAGAATAGCACGGGCCCGCCCGAAGAAGGTAGGGATGATCGAAACAACGTCTGACAGGTATCCGGTCCAATGGCGTGCAGGATCGTGTGACAGGAGGATAGCGGAAGTGTAGGCACGTGGAAGAAGAATGTCAACTGCAGTGATCGGTTGAGATTGCTGGAGGTTCGTCTGCAAGGTCCCCCGGCTCTTAAATTGGTTTCTCAAATGTGCGCCAAGTTGTCAGTGTGAGAGTTGGGCGTCCCCAAGGTCCCTAAGGCTGGTCCACGTCAAAGGGTCCGGCGATGAACGGCGTTGAACCGGTGCTGAGGACCTTGGTGGCACTGGTGAGGGGTTGCACAAACGCGATCGCTGAGGCGTCGATTTCGATTTGAGTTAGACAAGGAACGATCTCAGCACTTGCCAGCGCGCAGCTCACCTGGACACAAGTGAGAAGTTCAATTGAGCAACACAACACAAAGCAAGAACAGGGGGTGAATGCAGAGGCGTCTCCATGATGGCGGGCGACGGAGACTTCCAGTCCGTTCTGGGTAAAGTGCGAAGTTGCATCAGATGGGGACCTTGGGGGAAAGCGGCGGGTTCACCTCAAGAGTTTTCGCTCAAAAGTGAGGACCTTGTGGACGAGGTCTTTCTTTTACTGGTCTCTGATTGGCTCCGATGAACTATAGCGGGGAATTTTGACGCAATGGTTAGCGGCCCGGAACCTTGTTGATCCGATAATGCTCATTTCCTACAACCCGATTGGTTATTTTGGAGCGGTCAGAAGGGCGGAGGCATCATATCTTGGCAGAAACAAAAGTGGGATGAACACCTGCTCGATTAGGTAATGGTTATGCCTTGAGTATCCATGCTGCAGTATCCATGCTGCAAACACAGGCCATACTATTGAGTAGTCTCCTATCACCAATAAGCTGAAGCATAATTAAATTTTAGCGCACTGATACGCCAAGGCATGCAATGACAGTCATGATCCGGCAGACACATGAGTGACCGAGATGTCAGCATCAACCAAACCCCGTGCGCGTTAAGGGAGTGCCAAGTCTAAGGGATGAGTACTAAGTATTTCCAAGGAGGCTGCCATGCATCATGTCTATTGGAGCGGGAGCCACTGTTTCTGGCTTTCAGGGTCCCAGGTATCCCACTAGTGCGGGGATATAGTCAGGAATGGGGCGTCCAGATAACCTTGATGTGAAGCATCGTGTGACCTTGCATCGAAGCTCCACTCAGCCACTCAAATTGGGCAGTGTACTTAGCAGGCTCGACTGCCTTTTCTACAGAGTTCACGCCTCGTGGCATTATGCTTACACACGGAAACCATCGCTAATCCAACGCTAACAATGGATCCAAGTTAGACGGAATATATCTCCTCTCATCGAGTCATGGCATACTTCAGTGACAGACAAAATTCCAGCAAGGCGACTAGTTCGGAAACACTCTTCCTATCAGAACAGAAGATTTAAGTAATAAGTAATAAATGATAGATGATCATTAATAATACGGTACCTAATGATACTATTCAAGGATGCCAATCCGGATCGCGATTGTTGTCACTCTCATCATCCTCTTTCTCTTCTTCTTCTTCTTCTTCTTCTTCTTCTTCTTCTTCTTCTTCTTCTTCTTCCTCTTCTTCTTCTTCCTCTTCTTCGGCTTCGTCCTCCTCGGCCTCGGCCTCGTCCCCGTTACCCCCTTGTCCCCCCTGCCCCCAATTATCGGCAACTGGTTGCCATTGACCACCCGTCCTCGCGTAGACGACCCTTGCCCCCCTAGTGACCAGATGTCGTGGGCAATAATTGCCCACAGGCTGTCGCTGCCTTGGGCCCAATCTGGTGCACCTCACGTTGGTGCCGAGTTGTGGGGGGCATTGCTTGAAGGGGCCGGGGGTTGTGCATCCACACGAGTAGACGAGAATTTGATAGAAGCACCTTGATCATACTAATAAGATTATGTGAGGTGGTATGATTTGATTACTCTACTTACATTATGGAAGAGAGTAGAATGTGGGAGATTATTTCAACTGTGCTGTCTATTGGACTATGGTATGCTCAAACCTAAAAAACATCTTTGCTATGAAATGCAAGCCGTGATGCACCTTCCTCATTTGGCTGCTCACTTACATCGTGGTTTCCTGATTTAGCATACTTCCGTCGTCCAACTTCTGCGTCGGAAGCACTTTGGGTATCGCCTCCACGGACGTCATGAGTATATCCGTGGCTGCCATGAAGGTATTACTTGCTGTTTTAAAAGTGCACATTCGTTGTTCTACTAGCCAATTGATTGGGAAGTACTACTCTCAGCCTGATGAGACACATCTACGCTTCATGACATCAGCTCAAATGAAACAAGCCAAGGTTTCGGACAAGCCAATCCGATCTTCCCCTTATTCCATAACCATCGCTATCATGACATCTTCGCCGAACCGGACATTCTTAATTAGCCCATATACAGTGCCATTCTGGCGGTAGCTTCAGGTCTCTGGAGAACTCACTCTGGAAACATGAAAGCTATAAATCGTTCCTTCTACCACACAATCGACGCTAAGTCCTATCATGACAGGCCCAGCTGTCTCGTCTGCGGCTTTGTCTTTGCGAACGGGACCAGCGAGGACGATCATTACAGTTACGTGGATACGAGATACTATGTAGGAAGTAACCTCTGTCGCGCTCAGCTTCTAGAGGATTGGAGACCTTCTGAGAAGAAAAGATGGTGCAAGAAAACATGGTGGAACACTTCCCGCGCAGGTCAGCCACCCTGGTACACTAGATACCCTCAGCTGTTGACTGATTGGTCCAGTTCTATACCGCCCTGCAACAGGCACCTGTCGACTTTCTGGGGTCATCATGCATCCTCTGACAACCGGATTGGTTCCAATGAATGAGACAGATGGTTATATTTGCGGTAGTTGGGAGGGCTGGTTATCCCCCAAAGAACGACAAGTTTTCGTACGTCCGGACATTCTATGCCCAACCCAGGAGCCGGAGCCCGACGTTGAGTGGGTGGCTTACTTTGTTCACTCTCGCTGCTGGGAGCTACTTACTCACCACGACTTGGGGACGATTGCGGAGAAGGACCTGGGCATAGTTCTCGACGCTCTCCGAGACAGACATAAGACTCTCCGAGGCAGACGTAAGAAAACCGGTCACCAACCTAGATCCTGGTATTGGATGTTGTGTCGGGAAGGTTAGGGTCCCCCCAGGTCCGACATTCAATGACGCTGACCTTGAATCTCTACCAGATCCTGTTCGTACAAAATGCGTTACAGGAGCCATTTGTCTAGCACTAAAATACGAAAAGCGAAGGAAATTGATGATGAAACGAAAGGGCCATTTGGTCACCCGAAAGGCACCACGTCCCAGACCCTGCGTTCTTCCGATGGAAATACTTTATATGATTCTTAGATATCTTCCATATCAGACGATTGCGAACGTGGAAAAAGGATTGCGCCTCAATCTTGGTAATAGATTTTGGCGCACTTGGCTCTCTAGCCGAATATTCTACGAAGTGAGTGATATTGCCATCGACGAGGTTAATTGGAAGCGCCTATCCATGTTGCTGGAACGACGACTCAAGAAGTCAAACGCTTTGGCCATCCGACGGTTTTTATTAGCCTCTCTGGATAATGTTATGAGGTTTGTTGAAATGTAACTTGATGGGAAGGCCATCTATTACGAGTTTGAATAATGAATAATAATAAATAATGCGTCTGATAATACTATTCAAGGATGGAAGTCTGGGTCGCTCTTATTGTTATTCTCATCTTCATCTTCATCATCTTTGTTTCCATCATCTACTTCGCTTTTTTTTCTTCTTTCTCTCACCCTTATCATCTTCTTCTTTGGCTTCATCCTCCTCGGCCTCGCTCCCGTCCCCTCCATGGTGCAGGGCCAGACCTGCGAGACGATCGAGTCCATTATCAGTTCGGCGATAGCGGTGAGATCATGAGCGTCGGTGTGGAGAGGGCCATCTAATCCGTGGCTTTTCATGTCTGCTTCGAACCAGTCTTAGGGGTGGAGGGCCTCTGCCTATCCATGGTCATCATTAGAGCAGTTCCGTCGTGTATGAGAGGTTGCTGGAGAGACGATAAGTTAAACAACTCGAAAACCCCATGTCGCAGTAAGCTCACAGCCTGTCGGCTTTTGAAAAGCCCAAGCCAAATCAATTGGCGAGTAAGGCAACGAATGTGCAATAACAGAAACAGAAATTGATACCTCCGTGACGTCCGCGGAGGCGATGCCCAGAATGCTTCCAACAAAGAGGCCGGACGACGGAAGGGTGCCAAATCTGAAAAGCACGATGTATGAAGTGAGGAGCCAATTGAGAAAGGTGCAATAAGGCTCGCATTTTCTGTAGAACTGAGCGTACCGTAACTAAATACTAGGTAGCACAATCGGAATAAGCTATCTCTCAACATACACTCTTGAAATATAAGTGGAGCAATAGATTCATAACACCATATACTGTTATCTGTTGAGTCATTCACTCCAGCCAGGGTCAGCTGATCCTTTGCTTCTTTTTCCCGCGTGGTCTTCCAGCACCTTTTCCAACCACCAACCATCTTGGGATCCAGATAGCTCAAATTCATACCTTTGACCCTTTATCTTGTCATTGTATTATATATTATGAAGGTGCTTCTATCAGATCTTTATCTATTCGTGCAGATACACTACTCCCGACCCCTTTAAGCAATGCCTCCCACTACTCGGCACCAATGTGAGGTGCACCAAATTGGGCCCCAGGCAACAAGAACTTGTGGGCAACTATTACCCAAAATATTGGTCGTTATGGAAGCAAGGATCATCTACGTGAGGCTGCATGGCACAATGGCAGCCAGTTGCGGGTGATTTCAGTATGGGAGACGCCCCTGATGGCTGTGGACAAGTCCCACGTACCGTTCCCGAGGATATTCGTACAATCCTCGTCGACTTCATCACGAAGTAATCCATTGGGAGAATACCACGATCCAGACCGATACCGCAGTCGATAGTGTCCTCCGGGAGGAGACCTCCAATGAACTACGGGCGACAGGTGTTATCACCCAACTTCTCGATGGATCATCCAAGACGGTTGATGCGACGAAGAAAATTGTTGTCTCGGGCGCCGTGTACTGCAGTTCCGCCATTATGATGCGTGGATCCCGCGAGGAGCTGGTCCAATTTAACATCAACGGCAAGATTGACCTGCCTGGAGCGGGTAGGAGCCTGACGGACTATCTGGTTAGCTCCACCCTTGAATATTAGCTCTATATTGCCTCTGACCTGCATGCAGATCATTTTTACGTTCTACGAGATCGAAAAGGAAGGCCAGACAAACTACTGGCATCCTACCACAAAAGCAACAGGGCCAAGGCCTACATGCAGTGAAAGGGGCAGACGTTTGGCTTGTTGTCAACATTCCTCTTCTGCTGTTTCGCATTCATGGACGTGTGGTCGAAGGCCAAGCCCGATGAGACACGACCCGAGACAGCTTGGATGGGACTCTATGAAGCTTACGCCACCCAGCCCAAAGTCGAATCTTCACGATCGAGTCTCAAGACGGCCCCAAGCTGTATTAAGGTTATTCTATTGGCCATATTTTGTATATAGTTACCTATCTATGCCTAACATTATCAGGGAAAAGTAATTTATTTCCGATGTCATCTATAACCAATCCCTTGACTGAAAATGAACATAGCCCGCGAAGCCCAACATCAATCAAAGCACGCATTTCCTCAACTCAAACAACCTCAAACTCCGCACTACTAGGCCCCTCCCCATTACAAGCTGTCAGATCCATCGGACAAGCACTCATAAACACCACACACTCCTGCTCGGCCCTCAGCACCACAAAATCCCCGACCTTACTATCCGGCTCCAAAACCCTCAACCCATTCCCACTAATCTCCACATTCATGAACAAATTCAACGGATCAGGCGTCCATCCACTCTCCAGCAACCCAGAAACATGTCCGAACGCCGGCTCAGCACATTGCTTCACAGCGTCGCGAAGATTCTGGGCACAGTTGTCGTGGTCCGCGGTACCTCCAAGTTCGAGATATCGTTCTGGAGAGCAAGCTGCGTAGAGAACGTCGTGTGTGCCCCGGGATGTGTCCTCGGTGATGGTCAAGATAGGGTTTCGGTTGTTGTCAACAAAGGATTCGTTGATTGAGGGAAGGAGCTTTTGTAGGGTGGGTCGGGTGTGGGCCATGGACATGTATCTGGGGACCGTGTTGGGTGTGGAGGGGATCGTGAATGCCCAGGTGTCGATGACTTGGCTTCCGGAGGTGTTTATGATTTTGATTGATTGGCCGGGGTGGAGTCGTTGGAAGGCGAAGCTTCGGGCTGGGATGGTGGGCATTTTTGTATAGAGGATGGCTATAGCAGGGTTGGCTTTTTTGGAGTTCCTGAGCCTGAGTTCTATATCCACGAAGGTCTATGCGTACTGATTCATAAATGAAGGTTCAAGCAACGACTTCCAACGGGACAAGTGCTGGTATTATATGCTCAACCCCTTGAGTTGCATTGATAAGCTGCGTGTCTCCAGAAGAAGATAAGGTGACGTCATTTCTCCGCGGAATCACTCACATATTGGGCTGTCAGGCAGTATAACATTTCCTCTGCTGAAACCCGCATAACCCTTGTATACTGTCGAGACTTCTTCGTTTCCTTTTAGATGTGGTGTAGCTAGCTAGAAAGCTGGTCTGGTGGAGCCTCCAAAAGTAAAGGTGGATCGTGTAGATTCCCCATCCTCATTTATTAACCTAATCTAACCTACTTTGTATACATCCAAAGCAAACTAACCACCCGATCTCCGGGTTACTATACCCACAAACCCATAACTAGTTAGTAACTGCGACATCTGCGGTGCTGACATGCATGGATTCCCCCCACCCCACCCCCTCCTTTACCCCAACTTGCATATCAGACAACGCATCACCATAACCCCAACCCCAACTCCCCCTCCAACACTCCACCCACCACCACAACAACAATGCCCACCAAAACCCTCGTCATAGTCGGCATAACCGGCAACCAAGGGCACTCCATCGCCACGCGGTTCCTCCACGACCCAACCTACCACATAATCGGGCTAACGCGGAACCCAACCTCCCCGATCGCCCAATCCCTCTCAGCGCAAGGCATCACCATCCTCCCTGCCGATCTCAACGACCCCAGCACACTCACCCCGACCTTCCGCGGCGCGAACCTCATCTTCAGTGTAACCAATTACTGGGAACCATTCTTCCGCGAAGACTGCCGAAAACAGGCAGCGGAGCAGGGTATCTCATGTCGACGGTACGCGTACGAGGTGGAGGTGCAGCAGGGGAAGAATATTGCTGATGCGGCAGCCGCGACGGTGGACTCGTTGGATGAGAATGGGTTTGTGGTGTCGACGTTGAGTCATGCGGCGGTGTGTAGTGGGGGACGGTTTGGGGAGTTGTACCATTTTGATGCGAAGGCGGAGGTGTTTCCGAATTATGTGAGGGAGAGGTACCCGATGTTGGCCGGGAAGATGTCGTGTGTGCAGACGGGGTTTTTTATGACGAGTTATAGGTTGGTTCCCGGGGCTTATTTTAGAAAGGTGAGTTTTGACGTTTTTGGTTGGGGGTTGTGTGGCTGATTTGCTGTGTTTAGAAGACGACGGAGGAAGAGAAGGTGTCGTTTGAGATGACTTTTACGACTGCGCCTGATGCGAAGGTTCCGCATTTGGATGTGAATGCTGATTTGGGGAACTTTGTTTATGCGGTGTCGAAGATGCCCCCTGGGAAGAGCTATATGGCTTGTGGGTCGTATTGTAGCTGGGCGGAGTATATGAGGATTTGGGGGAGGGTCAATTCGGTCCCGGCAAGTTATCGGCAAATTACTCTTGAGGAGCTGATGGAGAAGACTCCGGATCCGGAGTTTGGGCGTGAGGTAGGTGATATGTTTACTTATTCGACAGATCCGGGGTATGATGGCGGTGATAAGGAACTGCTGACTGCGGAAGACATACGCAATGTGAGTGTGTTGAGAGGATATGATATTTAATCCACAGCTGATCTCTACAGGGCGGGATTGAGTGTCCAATGACCAGTTTGGAGGAGTGGATAAAAAAGGAGGATTGGTCGGCTGTCTTGAATAGTTGATAGGTTCTGATGTATACTTGTGGCTGTCCAAGAACTTCTGTATCACGACCGAGGTTCGGCCAATATGACATGAGCGGCCCTACCAGACTGTGGACGTCTAGTTGACTCTTGCACCTGAGTAGACAGAGACTGCGCCACTGCATTCCGTATTTCCTCTTTGATAAGTGCAGAGAGGCTCACTTGCACGTCATTGACCAAGCCAGCGCGGATTGAATCAAGCTGGCCCGATAGGCTTGACTGCACATTGGCATGAACAGTACCTTGGAGTTGCTTAGCAACCTCTGCCAATGCATCGCCCCCGAGCCTGGTCTCTCTGGACATCCCAGCCAATGTCAGGTCCTTCCAGCAAGCAGAGTGAATATCGCTGATACGTGGAATGCGGATTGTGCTCAGATGCTTGACTGTACGTTGAAGCACGATAGAATCATGGTCCCATTTCTTAATCGTGGCAAGACGCATCACAGCGGAGTAAACTTCAAACGTGAGGTCTTCCACCTTGGCTCTGGTGTGATACGGTATTTCGCGGCCATCGTTAATAAGTCCGTGATACTGCGTACACTTGCTGCCGAACCGAATCAGATCCTTGACATGGGACAGCAGATCAACTGTCGCCAAATATCCAGGCCTTAGACCAGCACGTTGTGGTCCTGATTTCGATTCGGGTAGTTTCTCATCGTCATAGCTTCCGCGCTGCACATCAAGGTCCATGGCAACAAGATCACTGAGATCTGAAGAAGTCAGCCCTTTGGTTGCATTCTTTGGCAGGCCAACGAGGAAAGCTTGAGGTATCTGAGGAGACTCATTGACGGAGGACTTCTGTGGCGATTGCGACTCCTCCAGAAGATCTCTCATACATCCCAATATCAATGTTCCTATATTCTGCTATGAGTTAGTAGATAATTGAAGCAGAAATAGGAATGTTCACCTACCTCAATGATGTAATTGAGCCCAGCCCAGAACAACGCCTTGTACAGGAAGTCTTCACTTTCTAGTTCATGTTTGTCCATACGAATTCCGCTTATGTATCTCTTGATGTCTTCCAGTTGTTCAACAAATGGAACAGAAAATTGGTAATCTGCAGCCAGATTGGCCTGGCAATTCTCCAGATTCCAGAGACAGGGAAGCCGTCTCCATTTGTCCAATGCGGTAGCTAGCAGCTTCTGGCGCTGCGAAAGCTCCTTTGTGATGGACTTCTGTGGCAGGAACAACTTCCTATAGGCCGCCACAATAGAACTGTCAGTCTTCTCCATTCTTCTGTATGCTGTAGTCCAGGCCTTCTGAATTTGGTGTTTGTCCTTTGCTCCGCCGGCTTTGAGAGCTGCAATAATACTTTTGGAGACAGGTCTTGCGTTCCACGCAGCCTGGAGCGCTGTTCCGAGTCTACCAACAACCTTATTGGGACTGGCACCATGCTCAAGCAGCATTTGCACTGTTGACTCTTGACCAGCTGCTGACGCTGCCACTAGGGCGGTTCCAAAGAATCCTGCTATATGGTCGACTGCGATTCCCCCGGAATAGTTCCCCGCCTTTGGCCCACCTGCAAGCAGCAGGCTGACAATAGAATTATTTCCATAGTATGCTGCTACATGGAGAGGATTGCCTAACGTTCCATCTTCAGTTCCGGTTACTTTCGCTTTGGAATTGAGTAGCATCTCAGTTATCGAATGATGTCCTTGAGCGGAAGCCACATATAGTGCGGTTCCATGGGGACCTTTCTCGGCGTTCACGTTGACATGCTTCAATAAGTCCGCGACGATCTGCTTATAGCCACGATAAACTGCCACTTGTAGTATTGTCTCCCCGTCAGCATTGCGTGTGTTCAAGCCCTTAGGATCAGTTTGAATCAATTCCTCGACGACCGGCCCGAGATTGAGCTTAAGTGCGTAGTGTATCCGAGAGCCACGCCTTTGTCTTCGACTCTCGGCTTGGGCCCCATCCTTGCCGGTCATAGATTGATCTCCAGGCTCAAGCCAGTCCAGCCAATTATCGAATTGTTCAGACCGGAATAGCCCACGGATCCTCCCTTGAAGCAAGGCACGCTCATTGGCCATACCGTCAGCTTTCTCGAATAACTGGTAATGTTGAAACCAGTACTCGGCAGCATAACTTCTGAGGGTCAGTTCGAATCTGTTCTCACTGGCTGTGTCCCCAGCTTTCAGTGATTGCAAAAGGACATCAAGACAGCGTTGGGTAATTTCAAAATGAGCCTGTTCCTCGGAACAAAGGAACTGCGATATAAGGCTGTGCTGACCTAGGCGAACCTGTGTCTCCAGATACTCTTTCGCAGAGAGATGGGCGAACCGAAGAACTCTGTCGCACTTCTTGCTCTTGCGATTAATAGTTAAGGTTTGCGTAGACTGGGTCACCCACCGGCCTGTACAGATCTCGTAAACTGCATCAGCATCATGAAGGCCAACTGCAGAGGCAATTTCCTCTTGAGTAAGCGGCCGTAGTTGTCTCAGAAGCCATATGAACATTGATCTTAAGAACTTCCCATCAATTGCGTTCACAGAGCTCAAATGCTTCTCATAAATGGCTACCATGCTGATCGGAACTTCGTTCAGTTTTGCCTCAATTTTCTTAGGGTCCTTTCGACACTCGCGTATTTCCTGAACCAACGATGTAGCCCAGAGAAAGTTCCTATGATTTGTTAGCCATAGCATGGATAGTCATTGTGGTGGACTAGTGTGACTGTACTTTTTAGCTCCTTCAGTAAGTCGTGTCCGAATACGTGACTTTAGGGAAACAGGGAGATCGCTGATGCCATCACCGTGCTGCATTGTCGTGTCAATGTAATTGCGAATATCAATTTCGAGCCCTTCCGCTACGTCAGTTTCCACAAGTATGTCTTTCAGATGTCCGCGAAGGCAATCTCGTATATCTTCTTCATTCTTGCTGACCAGGAGAATGTGTAGGTTCGAAAGTCCCGACTGAGCCAATCGTTTAATGAGTTCGAGAAGTTTGTGACGTTCTCGATCTTGTGATTCTTTTGGAACCTCGTCGAGGCCATCTAGGACTATGAAGACGTCCTTCTGTAGCTCAAGCACTGACAAGATGCTGTGCAGGTACTCGATGAGTGTCTTGGTGTCTGGATAACGTGCGAACTTCCGGTCCTCGACTAAGGCACTAGATATCTCTTCTGGGAAGCCCCCAAGGCTACTTCCCAGCTGTCGTAACACAAAACGCAACAACAAGTCGATGCATGTAGTGTCCGTCTCATCAAAACGAAAGTACCACCGCAATAGTACCCTGTTTTTGTCTTTCTTGAACAACGTTTCGAGTTGATTGATGATGGTCGAACTGTAGAGAATTAGCGGGCTTAGAAGTAATCAGAGGGCACTGGGCTGGCGTTTTCGCATACCATAACGACGACTTTCCACATCCAGCTATTTATCCTGTTAGTGTATGCGATATTATTTCTGGCTTTTTGAGGTTCCATACATTCACCATGCAGCCAAAGTAAGGATTGTGGATTATCCACCCAGCTTGTATATTCCCGACGCTCAAGCAACCACCTCCCTGCTACCTCAGTAGCATCGCTGGATACAATGGCAGACCTTAGCTTTCTATGCTTGCCATCGCTGGCCGCAGCTAGATCGCTGGGGAATAGCCATTCAAGTAGCTGTGTTTGAATTTCCGCTCCAAGATCTCAGCTTATGGTTCTTGTCACCAGAAATCAGACACCGTGACGTACCTGAAAGCGTCTTATCAATCTTCACAATCCCCTTCATGATCAGAGATGTACTCTTGTTAACGTCCCCTAGTATAGTCTGGATCTTCTTGACTTGCTTCATCTCCTCCTCTTGGGCTATTAACATGTCAGCACAAAGAGCAACTCCCATGAGAAATCAGCAATCGACTTACTTTCGAACATGGATTGCTGCTGCTCAGCCATTATTTGCCGAAACCACTTTTCCACCATCTCGTCGCTTCCCTGAATGGCGTTCTGCAAGTCCTTCAACGGTTCCTGAGTAAGCGATTTGAAACTCTGGATAATTCGGTCTAACCAATATAGTCAGTATTGACAACAATCGAGGCAGGTACATCCTTGATACCTAATCTTTTCGATGTAACCGACTGCTTCACTTTTGCGGAATACTGTAGTATACATATGTACACATTGACAATGGCATCCCCTAATTCGGCCGCATTGGACACCTGGACTCGGTGGTAAAGAGCCTCGATGCGAGAATATCGAGCCAGAAGTACGGCAAGGTATTCGGAGGCTTCCCAGATGCGCTGCATCCGTTCCTGGTTGTTTTGGATAAGCTGCGAAAGTCAACCATATGTCCATCCTGTAAAAAATAAGTCAATGACCACAAACCGTCAGACCAAAGGAAACCACCGCCCATGCGATAGACGCATAGCCTGTCGGATCAGATTTAACGACCACATCGCCCAACGCCTGAACGGTCATGACCGATTTCAAGATAGAACTTGCACGATCATATGCGTTCCCCTTCGTTTTTGACGGCCATCGCTCCTGATGAATGCGTAGTTTGCTTTTAGTCAGGTTCATAACACCCTCTACGTACTCCTTGGGCAATTTTCCTATCCGATTGACGTTCCTATCTTGCCACTTTTGAGTCAGACGCTTCCTATTCGCGTCGCCCACATCGACGGACCTCCACGCCTCTTCCCATAGGTTCCGCTTAGGCTCTACCACGGCAGGTTTTGGCTTCGCTGCTGCCACGCCATTGGACTTTGCCTGTACTGGCTTCGGCTTTGTAGGTTTCGAAGATGGTGTTTTCTTGGCCTTGGTGGTTGTGGCCGGCTTGGCCTTTACCTTCACCGGTGATGGTTTCTCAGGCGGGTGTGGAGTGTCATCTTGTGGCTTGACCATTTGGCTTATTGAGGAAGGGTTGGTTTGGTATTCTGTAATAGTTGATGTGTGATGCTAAGGGAAGAATAATGGCGAGTGAAGCAGTCATGATGGAAGATCCCGTTCTTGTGGGAGATTTGTACCCCGCGCGAGGCTCTGCAGAGGTCAAGCTGATGGGGCTGATACTGTTTCATAGTGGGCAGAGCTAATGCTGGTGCAGGACGAGGGGACAAAAACAAGTATCTTGATTGGAGGATTCGTATGCGTTGTCAGCTAGCTAGCCAGAAGAATACGAGGCGCCCGCTTGGCTTGGCCCTGCAGTGATGTCTGCATGCTGCGGGTCACACCAAAGAAAAGTGTTTGTGAAAAGTCGAGTGCAGAACGACTGTCACGCGGATCACTGATGGGAGGAATATGGGAAGCCTATGATAATGCCTGGAAATTACGGCAGGCGTGAAAGCGGCTCTAACAGGTAACCTTATCCTTGAATTATGCAGGAAAATAATATAAGTTTCTCCAGACCGTTGGGAGCTAAGCGAACTTAAATTCATTGCAGTCAAAGAGGTTATCCTTCCAATGATAAGATAAGTCGTATGTTTATTCTCAAAATGAAAGTGACATTCGAGATACGCAACCATCATTCCAACATGATATGACAGCTTCATTCCACTTAGATACTTCCCCACGTCAAAGATCCTCTTTCCTGAGAAACTAAAATGTGGGTTTTGACACACTGATCCTACTGTGCCTCTACATACCACGGCAAGACAACATCCATAGTATGATAAAACTCCTCAGCCACTGCTCCCTCCAAGCCCCAGGCGGAGATCACCTCCATCCCAGGCCGATATCCCCACTGCGTATTGATCCTCAGATGGGCAATCCTGGCGCTCTTATCCCGACTGAACTCTAAAGTCTCATTACTTTCTTCTCCTGTACGATAATTAAGAAGTGAGAGCCCCATGATTTGTAGTCGCGGCATTCGCTGCGCTGCTGTGCCCATGGCCCGATAGAGAATACCAAGGTCGGCACTTTTGATGTATTCCCGCCGGTCAGAAAACCTGTCCTTTGGCGGAGGGTTTACCAGCGACTCCCGACGTGCAGCTTCAGGGGTTAGTGGAGGATCAAGGCCAAGTAATGGGGACCCTGTCTTTGTGTTAGTCACAAAAGATGATTGGAATATACGCTCTTCATAAGGCATTATATGCGTAGAAAGACAATCTGGAAGTCGAGATCAAGCGCAGCGACACTTACCATCTTCGTTGTATGGAGGCACATTGAGCACTCGAAGCCGTTCGAGTCTCGGCCAGTAGGGAGCATTGGTGCTGTTTTCCGCCGATGGCCAAAAAAGAGCCTTGCTGATTCGCATGTGACTCAATGTGAGTGACTGTAGCCGCATACTCAGGTTGTGAAGTCGGGTGGACAGATAATCCATCTCATTAAGACCCACATAGGTCAGTCGAAGGCCATTTAATTCGTCTTCGTGTATGAAATGAGTCCATTCTCGCTTCGTCATAACGGAAAGCTCAAGGCTCTCCACGGAGCTTGGTACACAACGAATGAAGTCGATCATTTCTAGATTAAAAGGAAGCCGGTTAGCCCGTATCTCTTGAAGGCCATGAAGGGAAATAAGAGCATACCTTGTCTTAATAAGCGACGAATATCACCTACAGAAGGAGGCATCCATATAAAATCTTGCAGTAATACATGCTTCACTTTGGGGAGACGTTCAAAAATCAATCCAAATGATGATAATAAGACAGCATTTAACCAAGTCCCCTTTACTGCAATCGACGTGACGCATACTGGACTAGGTAAGGGTTCCAGGTGCTTTGCTTTCAAGCAGGTTGGAAGTGATTTTCGGTGCTTGAACAGAATATCCCGTAATGATGATGTGTACTCTGAATATCTGGGATTGAAGGTCCCACAATATGGATTGTTGTCGCAGAATACCAGTTCGAGCCCCGGATGCTGCTCTCCCCAAGTGTGCAACACCAGAAACAAGAAGCCGAGCGCTTTGTGGTACTCTTGATCATACCATTCATATAGATACTCATTGGTGTTTGCCCGATACATATAATCAGTCCCCTTTGGTAAGACAATATATGGTCGCCAGACGATATGTCGAACATAATTTACCCTGGCACGTCGCATGTCATTGCCTGTAGTGAACCTGGAAAGTTTCAACACGCAAAAGTGCCCTCTAATGAAGATTCTCTTCCAGATTATTGGCTCCATAATCCCTTGCCATTGACGAGAAACAATTGAGTATCGGGCTAGGTTTTGTGAACGCCAAGCCTGTGGCACATCGTAATAACTGGCTCCAGGAACAAGTTTTGGAAGAAGTTTGTCCGTAGAGGTATGTTCGCGCAGATAATTGACGATGAGGCTGATTATCTCGCTGGGAAGAAGCTTCATTGTTCTGAGTTGGCGGTGGTGCTGAAGTGCTTTCTGACCTTGCTGATGTCGCGCTGGGATAATTCTAAGGGTAGATCAACAGAAGCCTTACATATAGAGAATTGTAACTTGCGCACACTTGAAGTAAAACCTTCTTCATGGGAGAGAATGCAAGAATCAGATGTTATTATATACGCTCTCTGGTAGCGTGATGGCTTCCATCACACTATGATAGTTGGATCTAGTATCACTTATACTCAGTCTCGTTGTCCCTGGGGAATATAGGTAGCTTCCACATTACCCCAAAATTCATACGTAAAGGAATGCACCACCTATTTATTCCTTTTACTACCAGAAATGGGCTTTTGAAACATAATTGTGAGACATCTATCCAAGCACATTTAGTTTGAATCATGTGGATATCTGAAATTTCCTGTTGAAATGGCAAGAATGGTTGACATTCAAAGCGAAGGAAACCGGGATATCCATTGATTTAACCCCTGTCGACTTAAAGCCGCTCACCCCTCTGAAAGATCCAAGATCACTATTAACTGCTGCATTGCATATCTACGCTTTGTTGGGACATTGGAGCAGCCTTTGATTGGACTACTTAGCTCACGTAAGACCGGGTCGCTAGCTATTTTATCGATTTTCTACTTACAGTAAAGCCACTGTTTATCTCAGAAGCGAGGTGTATCGATGAAACAGAACTCAATCAATCATTAAATCACGAGTACAAACAAGAATCCAAGTATTCTTGTCGAGCTACGATTTAGACAAAGCCACAATAACTGGGTTAAATAGCAACGAGGCTGGGGCTGGATAGCGGGTGGCCCGACTCACCAAAGCGCTATCCGGCTCCTACTGCGGGTCCATAATCCTTCGAACAAGGGTCTTAGATGACAGCTTGCAGAAGACATAAGCCAATTTGCTGGTGCCTAACCCATGGGAACTGATGGAAAATTACGTATAAATCAAGTCTTCCCGATATGTGCCATTTCCTATTCAATATACTTGCCAAAGGTTCCTTACTATGGCCTCGGAAAGTCCCTTTTGGGGGTCATCTACTTCACATGCTAAGTTAGTTTGAAGGCTACGAAGCAAATCCAAGCTAACCGTGAAAAGCTTTTGCGAGGAGGTAATTAGTTTATTCATGAGAAAACAATACTGCCGCGTCAATCCGTCCTAACAAGAACATCACATAGGACTACGTGGTGACCAGATACGTCGCCGAGTTTATCAATACCCTAACCAATCTTGTGTACAGTATGTCGCGACCTGCCGCTTGTACAAACCCAACTAATAAATGACGCAGTATTCTACGCAATATACGGAATTAACCATCTTTGTCGACAATCGAATAAGGATGTCTTCCGCGCCCTTCCCTACTGGGGTTTGATGGGCGTTGGTATCGCTTCTGCAGCTTTTCACATGAACCTCAAGTACCATACTCAGATGAGTCAGTTCATCCACTACCTTCCATTGCTAGGCCACGTAGTGTTGTTCACTAAATCCATTTGGAACAGTGGACGATGTATCCATGCATCTCGCCACAACCCCGGTTCTCCACCGCGTCATGACAGTGAACACCAGTCGCAGAACCTCGATTATCCTAGCGTTTCTGCTGGGTGCAGCTCTTATAGGACTCATAATACACCATGCACTGACAGATGAGCTCATCTTACATTCCGTCACGTTCGTGGTCAGCGTGACGATCATTGGAGTCCGGACAATGCAGTTGATCACCACTCGTACGCCAAAGGATTCTCTCGCTCGACGGCAGATCTGGGGTATGGTAAGATTTGGAGCTGGTAAGACCAACGCATCTATCTATCATTTTCATGGATTCAGTACACTGACTGCCAAAGCCATATTTGAGCTGGGATTCCTCGTCTGGTTAGTTGATGGGTGGATATGCGGATGGCTGAGGAGCTGGCGGGCGACTATTGGCCTACCGTGGGCTTTTCTGCTGGAACTACATGGGTGGTATGCAGATTCACGCTCTCTTTCAAAGGTCCGAGCTAACAATTGGTATGAAACAGGTGGCATATCTGCACCGGAGTTGGCGCTTACATATTCATCGCGGTGATTGATCATCTAGTGTCGGGTGAAGATGTCGGAGCTATTGAGGAATCATTCGCCTGGCCTGCGCCGTGGGCTTCTCGTTCTATTTTTGCGGGTAAAGGTTCAGCCCTGGGTGTCACGCCGGATCTCAAGACAGACTGAGGCGAGAACACTCCAAGTAGATTTGAGGCGGGAGACGGATGGGGACGGATGTTGGTCGGGGTAGAACTAAGCATCAGATATGCTGCGAAGCCAAGCTTTAAGCTCACATTCTTCAACCACTTAAGCTATGATGAAATCCGTGAACCACGAGCATTCTGTACAGTCATAGCAATGATTGATGAATCCGAAATAGGAGATAAGCTTGTACCGGAATAATCTTCAGCCAATGAAGAAGCCAAACTTAGTCACACACGTCCCACCCAGCCAATCGGCAATACGGCATTGAGTCAGTTGTAAGTGATCGGACCCCCGCAATGCACCCCACCGGCAATTGCCCTTGCCGATGCACCCCGCCTTCCAGTCTCAAAAGCTTCGAACTCTTGCCTGCCAGAAACCTCAATCCTCTTATCCAGAGAAATTCTGGACAGATTTGGAAGAACAAGCTTAGACGCAATGGCCAACCAGCTACACAGTGCCCCGCCCTTCCGGGCCGAACATATGGGTTCCTTGCTGCGTCCCGACAACCTGCTTGCGGTGCGTGAGAAGATCCGCGATACCGGTATCTCGGAGCAGGAGGCTGGTCTGCAGGCCGTGGAGGAGGAGACTGTTCGTGATGTTGTCAAGCTCCAGCGGGATCTGGGCTATAAGGCTGTCACTTCTGGCGAATTCAACCGGACCCGTTTCTGGGGACAGATGTGGGATGAGTTCGAGGGTATGGTTCATCGTTCTGATTCTGTAGCCGTCGATCATATAACTGATAAATATGTCAGGCACCATCCGTCTTCAGGATGCCGAAGCGTCCATGTTCAGACTCTACCATCCCGATGTGGTCAGTCTGATTGAAAAGGACCGCAAGGTCATGCCCGGTGACTCGGTCATCGCTGGAACCAAGCTTTCCTGGAACCCTGAGAAGTCGGTGTCGAACCTGCACGAACTGAAGCTGGTTCAGCAGGCTCTGCCTGAGAGTGAATGGCACACCATCAAGCTGACCATGATCACTCCCGCCTGGTTCCACATGCGCTACAAGCAGGGTAAGGCTTACACTCCCGAGGCCTACGCCAACGACGAGGAGTACTTCCAGGACGTCGCAAAGGTGTACCAGGCCGAGCTCGACGCCTTGTACAAGGCTGGACTGAGAAACGTCCAGTTCGATGACCCGGGTATGGCCTACTTCTGCTCCAAGGCCTTCCGCCAGGGCTGGGAAGAAGACAAGGACAACATCGGCACGGTCGAAGATCTGCTTGACGCCTACATCAAGCTGTACAACGACTCAGTCAGCAAGATCCCTGCTGACATGCACACCGGTATTCACCTTTGCCGCGGTAACTTCATCGGAGGCAGACACTTTGCGGAGGGATCTTATGACATCATCGCCAAGAAGCTGTTCGAGAACCTGAATGTCAACACATTCTACCTTGAGTATGACACCGAGCGTGCAGGTGGCTTTGAGCCTCTCAAGTTCTTGCCCAAGAACAAGAACGTTGTTGTCGGTGTCATTAGCACCAAGCTTCGCGAGCTGGAGGACAAGGAGGCGATGAAGGAGCGGATCTACAAGGCCGCCGACTTCGTTAGTGCTGGTAGTGGTGAGACTCGCGAGGAGGCCCTCAAGCGGATCTGCGTCAGCCCTCAATGCGGTTTCAGTACCCACGAGAGCGGATACCCTCTGAGCCTGGAAGACGAGAAGAAGAAGCTGGGTCTGACCAGGCAGATCGCTGATGAGATCTGGGGACAACCTTGAGCTTCTTGGAGCAGTGACTGGGGCGGTGCTTTCCGGCCTCTTAACAGAGATGGAAATGTGATGATGTGAAATGAGTTATGTATTTAACAGACGTGTCATATTAGCACGTGGCAAGATGATGTACATATGGGAGTGGTGAGGGGTGCATCAGTAGGCGCAATTTGATGAAATTAGGCTGAGAAGCATGTGTATGTGTAGTGACATGACACAACTCCACTAGTAGAGATGAACAAACTTGGTCGAGACTTATAATCATTGCAAAGCGAGCACGCCTGATACCGCATCATTATTCCCCAGGATTCAACGTCGTAAAAACAACGCAAAAGCAAAAATATGACATGTATTATGTTCACCGCTAGCACCCCCAAATGGCATCGACCACAGCACGTATCCAAACTAGTTTTGGCCACGTTTAATTCTCATCGCTCAGAATTTAATGCTGGGACTTACTATTCTTCGTCACCAACCAAAACAAGACCCTTGTTTGACGCATTGCCTCACTAGGATTCAAGCTCCACGCCCGTGCGGTAGCCAGACCAAAACACGATGTTTGACGTGGAAGGAAAGGTAAGCGCGTCACTTTCTTTGAATTCCAGCTTCCGGTGGATTACTGAACATAAATCAGTATGTCCTTGTGGCAGGTGGCTCCAAGGGTCTCGGGAGGGAACTCTCCTTGTCGCTCGTAAAAAGAGGTATGTTGAAGAAGAATCCCAGGCTATGGCATGCGTACGGCAGGCACTGACGAGCAATTGACTACCAGGAGCTCATGTGACAGCAATCGCACGCTCTGAGAATGATCTGGACAAACTCAAGGTGGATATGGACGCTGTGCGCGTACACGAAGACCAAGTTCTCGGTATCCAGCGTTTGGACTTGACTAATAGCGATGAGGTCTGTGCCAATCGTAACTCAGAATCAAAAAAAGAACCTTTTTTGACCAGTATATCTCTGACCAGGTATCCGGATTCATCGACGGATTCGGCAAACGCATAACTGCCCTCTTCTGCATCGCAGGCGGCGCCGGCGAGGAAGTAGGCCACTTTGTGGACATTTCCGCCACATCGATTCAGAGCTGCATGGAGAGGAATTATCTCACAGCGGCGTTCATTTCTCAGGCCGTCATGAAGATTTGGGCCACGGAGCTGAAACTGGGAAATGAGCACACCGAAGTTCAGCAACCACGCCATCTGGTCTTCACTGGGTCAACGGCGGCAATAGTTGCAGTCCCGGGGTACGCCGCATATTCACCATCGAAGGCGGCTGTCCGCTCCTTGGCCGATAGTTTGAGGCAGGAGAGTCTCATGTATTCTCCTGCTGGATCTATACAGGTTCACTGCAGCTTTCCCAAGATATTCATGACGGAGAGGATCAACGTACAACAAGCACGGAAGCCGCAGATATGTAAAGAGATCGATGGCACTGCCGACAAAATCGGAGGGTTGACGGTCGAAGATGTGGCTCGGCAGATTCTTGCAGGGCTTGATAAGGGATGTTACATGATCCCGACTGATTTGCAAACACGGTTTCTACTGAATAATATGCGTGGGCCTAGTCCGCGGGACAATTCCTTGGTTGACTGGTTGCTGAGCTGGGCTGCTTTGTTGATTTATCCCGTTGTGGCTACGATTGTGGATTGGAAGGTAACGAGGTATGGCAGACAGCGGCGTGAGTAAGCTTGACATTGCCTCATATAATGGTCATGCTGCTGTTCCTTCCTTTTGACCCATATGGGAGGATATGGTTAGTGCTGTACGCATTGTTAATGTATTGATTAGAACTAATTATGATACTATCGCTAGTACAGTGGCCTCCACATTTACGTCACAATATGGGAAAATCACCCAGAGGATGGACAAAATCCCATAGTTGAGGCCCCTACATAATCCGAAGAAATAGTTTCTCGATTGTTAATTGGCACCATCTTTCTTGAGAAAAAGGCTCTAGGAGCAGATAATAGAGGCGGCAGTAGTTGCAACTTCCGCTGAGCATCCCGGTGGGGGGTTATACATATTAACCTTAGGATAGCTTATTTGGAGTTGATTACGACTGGTAGGTCTAGGCCCCAAAAGAAATCTGTGGGGGATCATTTGCTTGACAGTATTTTCTGTTTCTAACCCTAGAATCATGAGTAATTTGCCTGTTGTTGCTGACATACCCTGATATAGGAACTGGTCAACACCCATATTCGGGATATGACCCAGCTGACAATCCATAGAAGAGCCCATATGCTTAGTGATACCTCCATACCATGTAATAGAGTCCACTATTATTCCCCAAAGTTCGCTTCATTTTCTATGCCGTAATCAGTGGAGGGCGCCCTCCGTATAGAGAATAGTTAGGGCAAATGAGTCAAAAGCGGGTCCAGTGCGGGGACTCCGCAATGGGTTCCAGAAATGACATGCTTCTCGGCGTCGCTATCTCCAAATTTTTTCGCACACTGCCGCCATGTCGACAACTACCACTACAGTGACCAGTGAGATCAGCTCACTCCGTCTCTCCGCTGAAGAAGTCCGACTTCCAGCCCCTCGAGATGACAGAAAGTCGCGCCTGCAACAAGTCGTCGTGATCACCCAGCTGTTCGCCGTCACTCTCACGGCCAGTGTGATCAATGGCTTGGTTGTAGTCGGGCTCCCCACCATCACTGCAGACCTCCAGCTGCCCCCTTCGCTCTCCCTATGGCCATCCTCGGTATGCAGTCTCGCCACGGCTTCTACACTTCTTCTGTCCGGCTCAATTGCCGACACAATTGGCCCACGATGGGTGGAACTAGTCGGATCTCTCGCCAGCGGCGCCCTGATGCTTGGACAGGGTCTGTCGCAAACTGGCATTGAGCTGGTGATCATGCGAGCCTTCCAGGGTGTCGGTCTCTCAATGCACCTCGCCTCTTCGGTGTCCATTGTTACCCAACTTTTACCCCCTGGTAAAGGCCGCAACCTGGCATTCTCTTGCATTGGTCTGAGCCAGCCATTGGGCTTCTCACTGGGCCTAGTAGTAGGCGGAATTCTAATTGACACAATCGGCTGGCGCGCAGGCTGGTACATAGCCGGAGGAATCACTCTCTTCTTCACTGTCATCGGATTGTGGTCGTTACCAAAGAGCCCCGTCCAGCGAGATGGACACATCCTGCGCAATGTCCGAACCAAGATCGACTGGGTGGGGGCTGGACTTGCTTCAGCATTTATGGCTTTGCTCTGCTACCTGCTCGCGTGGGTACCCTCAAACACCAACACTATACCCCAATCTAACCAATTCACACACACAGCATCCTCAGCGCAAACCCCTCCCGCATCCGCTCCGCAGAAAGCATCATCATCCTCTGCGTCGCCGCCATCGCCCTCCCCACCTTCATCACCTGGGTCCATTTCCAAGTCAAGCGCGGCAAACCAGCCCTAATCCCCAACGCACTATGGAGAAACACCTCTTTTTCGAGCATCTGCGCGACAGTCGCCCTCTCCAACGCAGTAATCAACTCCATGGAACTCTTCGCCAGTTTATTGTACGTCCCCGCCTCCCGTCCCTATCCCCTTGCCAGGTCACCCTCTTTTATTTTTATCAACACGTACTAACAAAACACCCCAAACAGCTTCCAAGAAATCCAATCCCTCAGTGCCCTCGGCGCCTCGATCCGCATCCTCCCCAGCCTAATCGTCGGCGTGCTCATCAACCTCGTAATCGGCTTCTTCGTACACCGCATCCCCGCCTACTGGATCGTAACCATCACCTCCTTCTTCTGCGCCTTCTCCCCACTCCTCATGGCTGTTATCAACCCAGCCTGGACATACTGGGCGAATGCCTTCGTCGCGCAACTCCTGCAGCCCATTAGCGCGGACGCGCTCTTCACGGTAGGGTTGATCGTTATCACGAATGTGTTTCCGGATGATACGCAGGCGTTGGCCGGGGCGGTGTTTAATACCTCGGCGCAATTTGGGAGTGCGTTGGGGATGGCGGTGCTGCAGGTGATTTCGACGGTTGTGACTGAGGAGAAGGAGAAGGGTGGAGAGAGTGAGAAGAAGGCATTGATGGAGGGATATCGGGCCAGTTTTTGGACTATGTTTGGGTTGATGGTGGTTTGTACGGCGGTGGGGTTCTTTGGGTTAAGGAGATCGGGGAGGGTGGGGTTGAAGAGGGATTAGGTTGTTGTTATTTGGGTTGTTTTGGGGGGTTTGTGGTTTATTGTTCTGCTGGGTGGGGTGTTGGGTTAGGAAAAGTTTGTTGGATTTTTGTTTTCATTGTCTATATTCAATTGGGGTGGTATGGTTTTTAGGGTTGTTGTGCATCTGCAGGAAGTGGACATTATAGACTGTGACATTATGATTAGCGAAGGGAAAGCATATTTCCAAGGATACTTCGAAGATAAATAAATTACATTCATAACCGAAAGTCTGGCATTCTTGTCTCAGAGTATACTATAACATATTCAACAAAACCCCTTCACCCTCTTCGATCCCTCATGTTTCAAAACAGCCCCTCAACCTGTACATCACTTCGCACTACCCACCCCGAGCGCCTCAACCGCCTGCCTCGCCAAACCCTCAAACGTCATCCCCGGCGCAGTAAACGCATGAAAACTCAACGCCAGTCCAAACTCCCCAAACAACCACTGCTGCAATTCGGACCCAATCATACTATCCAGTCCATACGAGGCAACAGTCCCTTTACTGAAATTTATTTCGTGACTCTCCCTCCCCAACATACTCGCGCATTTCTGTACAATCCTATCTCCAACGCGCGCCATCAACGTCTCATAATCCAGCTCCTCCCCGTCACCGATAACTTCCCCATCCGGCTTCGAAGCTCTCAACGAACCCTGCAAAAGATCCAAGTCCCGCTGTACACCGCGTAGACGAGCATCGCCATGCCAGAATAGACGATTTGTACCGGCAGAACGGTGTAGCAGGGAAGGATCGAGGCCTAGTATAAGATGGCTGGGACTGTTCGGGGACATGGCGACTTCGAGACCCTCGAGCATCTCTATCTCGTCGATTCCGTAGAAGCCTAATCGCTGGAGGGAGTCCTCGACGGTTTGGTTTTCTGCTACTACGCCGACGTCGAGGAGCATCGGTAGCGCTATCGAGCAGGCTGGTAGACCAAGGGACTGGCGGTATACTGCAAACGCGTCGAGGAAGCTGTTACCGGCACCGTAGTTGGTCTGGCCCGGTGTGCCTATTATGCCCGAGATCGAACTAGTCATGACGAAGAAGTCTAGTGGAGAGTTGATAAGGACCGAATGGAGGACATGTGCTATGCGGAGTTTGGGGGTGACCGCAGCTTGGTATTGCGCTGCTGTCATGCCCTGGAGTAGGCCGTCCTAATGGATGATTAGATCATGTTGTTGGAAATGGGAATAATGAAGTTCTTTACCTGTAGTACCATTGCAGCGTGCACCACACCGCGGATTGGTCTTTCTTTCATCACTCGGGCGACAATGGCTCTCATATCGGACTCATTGCCAGCATCAGCCTGGAACACCTGTACGGATGCGCCGGCCTTTTCGGCAAGTTCAACGGTCTGTGCTGCCTTTTGCTGCGTTGCGCCTGAGCGTGACACAAAAATGAAATGTCGACATCCTCGTTCCGTCATCCAACGGACCAGACTGCTTCCAAGGCCGCCGAGCCCTCCAATAAGTAGGTATGCTGCATCAGGGAAGAATTTGACCCGTCGGATCGGAGGTAAGATCTGCAGCTGTCAGACTTGTAAAACACGAGGCTGATGAGAATTGCAACATACCTTCACCGAACTTTCACCATAGTTGAATCGCACTGCCGCATGTACCTCTTCAGCTGAACTTAGAGATGCTTTGGACTGGTTTCCATTTGACTGCGTGGGCATTTGATCAATGCTGTACACTGGCACATGGGACGTCCAGATGTCCTTGTTCTTTTTCAAAAACTCCAACCCATCCTGTAGGATTTCAGCCGCCATCTCTTGTCGTGTACCGAGGTTTTCGTATCCCATCGGCAGGAAAGAAGCACCCTTGGTAAAAGGACCTGTATCCAGCTTCCCTTCCATATCTCCATTGCATAAGACAAACCGACCGGCCGCTGATATGTGTCTCCATGCCTCTTGACCAGCTACTGAGAACCGATTGCATATCACGAGTGAAAATTTCCCGGAGGTAGCTTCGAGAACTGGCGACATATGAGATGCATGCATATCCTCAACGACAACAATCGGAATGCCGGACGACGAGGCTTCATACAGTTCTTCGCTCTCTTCTTGTGTTGCTACAACGACAGTGATCCGGGCATTCAGTTCCTTACTGAGACTGATGGCCAACTTAGCAAACAAGAGGGGCATATGTAAAATGAGGATATGATCATCCTTTTTGGCTCTTCCTAACCATCTCATGCAGAGAAGGACTTTGCATACAGTTGGAAGGGTGGCGCAAAGGAGTGCTGGGTCGAGACCCTCACAATCGAAATAGCAACCTTTCTTTGTCTTGACAATGGTTTGATAGCCACTCTGTGCGGCGAGTGTGACTACCTGACGAAGTGTACTTTCGCGACTATTGGAAATTGCATGGCCGACAACGATGACCGGTTGCTTTGTGCGTTGGTCAGGAGCGCAACCCTGGTACTCAGTCATCTCCACCTGGAGACATATCTCGTCCTCCTTTGAGTCTGTCATAAAATCTTCATTGGCCCTGAAGATTAACGCGCTGTTCACAAGCTCGCTCTGTAGCGGCATGTCCAGTGACAATTTCACCGCCTGACTATGTTCGGGGCATATACTGGGGCATTCCCATGGCACCAGCCGATTGGTATGGAGAGCTCCTTCGTGAAGCCAGAACTCCGTTTCATGACCAGAGCCCCGAGGTGCTGCAGTTCCCAGGGCTGTCAGCATAGCCTGTGCAATGCTATGAGGTGACTCCTCCCAATCGACATCCACTGATAGAATCTTAGGCCCAGGATGCTCCGATCTGGCAGCCCGCAGGAATCCTAAACTCAGGCCGCCTTCGGAATTCCGGCCTTGATTAACACCCAAAGTGAGCCAGAGAAGCACACTTTCCTCGGAGAGAACCAGCTTCTTGAGCAAGTCGAACTGTGTCTCGCAGGGATTCGACAAAATGCTACCATCGACGTCAAGAATTACCGTATTTTGGTGAAACGCATGGTTGGACTGGTGCAGATTTACTACATCGACAGCCACTTCCAGAGCCTGAAGCGCTTCCACATACTCCTTCACCAGACGTTGGTTCGAACTTTCTTCGGCCACCAAGGTGACCACTGTCGGCTCTATTTCTTGAATACCTCCGTGTTGTAGCTCCTCGGAGAGTGCCAGCTTAGTTCTTGAAACAGAGAGTTCTAAGGTTGGTCTGGAAATCATGGAGGGACAGTCTAGACAGCTGCTATTTACCGAGGTATCTTCGTCCTGTAATATGAGCATCCTACCGGTGGGCGCCAGGATAGATTGTAGTTCTTGGATAATGTCCGAATTCAGCTTTCCTTTGAAAATGACAAGGTCATGTGCCCCCTCCAAGCTTGAAGATAACTGGGACATGTTTGGTGAGAGCTGTATTATCAATACATTCTCCGGTAGAGCGAACTGTGGTATCTTTTCCACCTCCCCGTCGAGCATCTCAGCAACAGTTAATTTTCCGGTATCGGGAAAATGGTGTGCCATGGCCTCTATCAGGCTATAGTCGTCTCCTGCAGCGACAAACGCTTTTTGTATTGGTCGCTTGTGGTTAACCAGGCCAATCAACCCAAGGACAGCTTCTTCGAGCGACTTGTAAGACCACTGCCCCAGAGACTTAGCTGCACGGTCAACGTCAGGTTGCCACCGGTTTTGCATGTACTTCTGGTCCGGAACGACCGCTGTCGAGCGAGCCGACCAGCTCATCTCGTGCTCCTTGAACCATATTCCCTTACATTCCAGCAACGGGAGCCCGTATGCATCGACTAGCTGTATGTGCGACCGGAAAAAAGGGCGCGGGCACTCATCCGTCCATGCAAATGCATTTCCTTCAGCCTCTTCGGGATAAGCAATGGTCATCTCTTCGACACGCATCGGTATTGTGCTGTAGGGCATGACATTGTAACGTCCCTTCTCGAAGGAAATAATGGCAAGCTGGAAACAGGCATCAATGGTTCCGGGATGCATGACATATCTTGATTCGCCAGAAATAGTCCCACTCTCTTGATCCAACTCGATGGTACTTGCTGCTGCATGATCCCGGCCATTGGATTCAACCTCTCCTAAACGCTGAAACGTGCGTCCATAATAGACTCCAACTCGATCGAATGTCTTGTACCACCTATCTGAGTGGGTACATTGATGCAGCGTCTTGACCATGTATTGATGAGACTGCCAAGGTATGTTCTGTCTTGTCTTGCGAGCTGTTATAAGGCCGCTGCAATGAGTAGTCCAATGGTTGTTCAGGAGGGACTCAACAGTGATTTTATACCAACCGGATCCCTTATTATTTTGGCGCGACAGTATGGTCATTACCTCAATTCCATCTTCGGTATCTGGTATTACAAGTCCTTGCTGAAATTCAAAGTTCTTCAAGCATGCGCCATTGCTCGGACTGAACGGTGTATCACTGATTTGCCATAAGGCTTCAATGGCTACAGCAATGTACGCTGCGCCAGGCAGCAAGACCTCGCTTCCAATCTGCCACATAGTTAGCCAACAAGCAAGAATCTGAATGCATTACTCACACGATGGTCTCTCAGCCATGGTACATCTCGGAGCCGTAGAACATTCTTCCAGGCATAGATCGTATTTGAAAGCCCTACAACTCGTCTGCCCAAGAGGTCATGCCGAGGTTCTGATTGTTGGCGCTGTTCTTGGCTTATTCGTGTCTCTCGCCAGTACTCCTTTGTATAATTCCATTGGTAAGGCGGAAGGTCAACTAGCAGTCGTGGGCCTGGCTCCTTGCACAAGTCGTAAGTCACATCCTGCAAGCGAACATTGTACCGGGAAAGAAACAGACGTCCGGCAACTCGCAGCAAGTCGTCGCAAGAATCAGATCCTCTGATAATACTCGGAATGTATTTTATTTCGCTCTGCAGGCCATTACCCGATATTATCTGCTTCAGTGGCCCAGACAGAGCTGAGTGAGGCCCGCTCTCGACAAAGTGACTCAAGCCCTGCAGTGCTTCCATACTCTGAAGTTCGGTGATGGCTGCATGAAAGCGGACCCTATTGATGAGGTTTTCTACCCAATACCTGGAATTCATATCTTTCTCATAAACTCGTGTCCCCGTAACAGAAGATATCATTGGGACGCGGGAAAGCTGTTCTGAGGGAGCTGACGAACCAGCTTCCGGTTTTGCTCTCAGAAGGAGTTGCTCATAAAGAGGAGCAACAACTTTCATTGCAGGCGAGTGGTAGGGCTTTCCAGTTTTTAGTTCCTTCACGAAAATCTTAGAGGCCTCAAGCTGGGATTTAATTTTCTCAGTTGAACTCTCCGAGCCGCTGAGAGTAACGCTCTCGGGGGAGTTCTCGCATGCAATAACAACATCTGTGTCATGGATATAAGGCTCGACCTTGTCCATACCAGCTCCAACAGCAAGCATTGCGCCTGCAGGGCCTTTTTGTGCAACTGCCTGGCCACGATAGAAAGAGATCACAAAAGCTTCTCGGGCTGATAGCATACCTGCAGCATATGCTGCAGCAATCTCCCCAGAGGAATGCCCCACGACAGCAGATGGAGTGATTCCCCACTTCCTTAGCTGATCAACTATGGCGATCTGGAATGCTGTACATACTGGCTGTGCAATATTCGGCTCGGCAACATAGTCCGAGTCGATGTTTCCGAGTAAGACCTCCTCTATGGTCCATCTTACCAGCGGCTGTAATTCTCTCAAATACCGATCCAGTGATCTGATGGCTTTGTTAAACGTGGGTAGAGTATGCATAGCATCTCTTCCCATGCCAACCCACTGGGCACCCTGCCCCGTGAAGACGAAGGCAACCGGACCAGGAGAATCTACGACTCCGAACTCCATGCTTTGCTTGCTGAAGTTCTGTGTTTCTTGATCTTGAAGAGCAATAGTGAACGCTCTATGGGTAAAGTGTGTTCGACAGCAATTTAGTGTGTAGGCCACATCTTGAAGATGATGATTGTCGACAATACAAGCGTGCGCCTCGATATTCTTCTCTAGTGTAGCTCGATCGTGTGCTGTGAGACATACCAACGCCTTGCTAGGACTTGAGATCCCAGGTCCTGTTTTAGCCCTCGTCTGCTTATGGTCGGGCTGCGCGGCCTCCAGTATCAGATGGCCGTTAGTGCCACCATATCCGAAGGACGAGATCCCAACCCGCCGGGTAAGGGGGCTCTCAGGCCACAATATCGTATCCCGATTTACTTTAACATTCCATTCTTCCTCCTTCACTAGTGATTGTTAGTGTTGACTGTTCCCACCTTACTGTCAGCGAATGGTGTACGAACGAGCCGGGTTGAGTGTCTTGAGTCCCGCTACTCCGGGGATGACACCAGATTCCAATATCAGAGCCGCCTTGATCACAGCAAATATACCACTGGCAGCTTCACTATGGCCAATGTTGGCTTTTATCTTGTTGGGATAGATGATCTTAGCCACTCGGTATACTTCAGAACATGTGCGAAGAAGACTTACTGCTCCCAGCAACAGAGGCTGCTCGCGACTCCGTCTTTCGTTCATCCCGTTAGAGATGGCTTTGACTTCTATGGGATCGCCAACTGGCGTGCCAGTCCCTAAGACGTTTTCAGCAGCCTTCGCGTCTAGCAGTTCACTAAGCGTGCTTACCGTGGCACTCGACATAAAGTGTATCTGTTGGGTCCAAGCCGGCCCTTTTGTAAGCAGCACGCAGGACTCTTTCCTGTCCCTCTAGACTTGGATGGGTAATCCCCTGGTTCTTCACCTTTCCGTTTCTATATTGGTCAGTTACTTATCCAGCGCTTTGAGGTCCTGCAAACTCTCACGTATTGAGCGCTGAGCCCCGGATAACAGCACGAATTGGATTACCATCGCGTACCGCATCACTGAGCCTACGTAGATATATGGCGCCAGCTCCTTCGGCACGGCCATACCCGTCTGCTGCTGCATCAAAGGTGTGACAGGTGGACGTTGGCGATAATATCCCCATCTTAGCGGTATTCATGTGTTGGTCTACTGCAATGATTAGATTCACGCCTCCCGCGATTGCGCCGTCGCATTCGCCTGTCTGAAGAGCCAGGCATGCTTGGTGGATGGCAGTCATAGACGAAGAACATGCGCTATTTATCACGGCGCTAGAGCTCTCTGTCAGGTTTCCCTCAATCTGGACTCGTAGTATAGTCGTTACTCACCTCGGCCCGCATAGATCAAATATGTTACAGACTCTCGCGCTAAGAATGCCAGGATCAGTTCCTGTCGCAGCATATTCGTGGCGGAAGTCCGGTTCGCGATGGAGCATCTGTTGGTAATCTGAGGTGAAGGATCCCACAAACACCCCAATATTCTTTCCGGCAACATCTTCTAGTCTCAAGCCAGCGTTTTCGAGGCATTCATGCGTAACTTCGAGTATACGCCGTTGCTGCGGATCCAACCACATGGCCTCAATCGGCGTTATGCCAAAAAAGCTAGGATCAAAGTCTTGCGGACTGCCGTCAAGGAAGTAACCGCCACGAACATTGAAACTACCGGGTCTGTTCTGGTTTCTGTGGTAGAAGGCATCGATGTTGAAGCGACTCTCGGGCACAGTTGGTGTCTGGACGGATGTCTTGTTGACCAGGGCGTCCCAAAGTGCGGAAGGGGACGTAATAGAACCAGGAAGATGACAGGCTTTGCACTGATCAGTACACGAAATGTAGCGCCTGAGTGCATATTCATACTCACCCATTCCTACAATGGCAATTGGCTCAAGGGGAACATGGCCCGCACGGCTGCCATTTGCAGTAGAGGCGCCCATAACTAAAATTGTGATAGAACCTGCTGAATTAGTACGATTATGTCGGGCGTTGTAGATATCGAGATAGGCTTCGCGGTCTGGTTCTCCAGCAGTCAGAGTTTCTGAGAAACCGGGATGAGAAACTTATATCCTTCTATGTGAGTCCCGCTCCGCCATCACTCGTCTCACGCAGGTACTACTTTGTACTGTGCAGCGCACAACTCATGCTTTATTTTAATGTCTTCAGTAGTGTCCCTTGCTGGGGAGGGTCCAACTCTGAGTTCAGTGCACATCATCCACATTCCGCACCTTGCCGGCTCAGTGCCAACATTCCTCTCTCTGAATGATCGGATGGACGTCATGTGTTCAATGAAATCGATAGCTCTACATGACTCAGTCCACCGGTAAAAGCAAACTCATAGCTTGACTTTATTGACTAAGTGGTTGCACAAGGGAACAGAAGAGGTACAGATTCTCGACCGTCAGCGTCCTTTCGCAGTACATTAGAATTGCGTAGACGTCTATCCCTTGGCAATCCCGATGGTCACAGTACCACTGTGAATTAGTTAATTGTGTTCTGAACATCGCGGCGTATGCAAGAGAGGAATAGGGCGCTCTCCTAGTTTTGCCACCGTATGAGATATTGAGGCGCGACATAATCCGACTGGTAGGTGTCATTTTCCGGTGTAAACTCACGGGCTTAATGTTCCTTGATTAAGTGGCAGGTTCATCGAATAATGTTGGCGAATGAGGCTCATGCCTACCTGGACTCGTAATACTCCTTGCATTCTTCATGCGCATGGTCTCTTTGGGCAGTGGAGATCCACATGGTAGCTACCATTTCGAGGTGGATCCCCACATTGAGGTTGCGAAAAACAGGTGCTCGCTGATATGAATAGTCTTAGAACTTTCTAGGCCTCACACAGGAAAAGGTCATGGGTGAGGCTGGTACGGAGCATGGTCAGATGCAAAGTGGTCCCAACAGAGTGAGCGATGACCAAATAACCCATCATTGCCGAGAACATAGCACAGAATGAAGATGCACCAGAACCCTTTTCGAGCTGTACACATATCATGAAGTCGAAGCTTTCAGTAATAAGGCGCTATTATGGATGCTTTGTTGTGCTGGTGAGGTTTACTGTGCCTGATAGGTCCCTGCTTATTGACAATAAAGTCAGCACGGATAGCATAACTAAATCGCGGCAGCGAACTAGAGATTGATAATATCGGGATTGAATATGTTGATTTGTTGGCTTGTTTCTTCAGACAATGGTCACCTGACTTTTCGTCTATTTGCATTCTTTCCAGCCAACTTTCCCATTATTTTTGCACCCCTTCCGGCTCAAACTCTCGGCCCCTTGTTTCCATCAATAACTACTATGAGACATAAGCACAATGATATGTCCAAGCTGAGATCCATGCACTAGTCAATACGAAGCCACCAGAAAAAGTTAAAATCTGACGGCCAGCACCCTTGCAATCATCAGTCCACTACCCTTTATTGACTACCTATACGCCCATCACCTTCTCCATCCGCATACTTGGTACATGTACTTGACGCCAAAACTTTGCTTATCTGCAGAAAGACGCACGATACACACCAGAACCTTGTTAGATCCGGTCAGTCTTGGATCTTCGTCATGTATCCACCGGATATATTCCAACATTCCGCGTCTCAAACCTGCTATGTGCCTTATGTTGTTACACATGGAACACCACACACGATTTGACGTCTCACTTAGCTGCTGCAGAAGCTTAAACTGATGCCCACAAACTACTCCCACGTGGGATATCTATACCTACTACAGGCATGCTGGTTCAATGATCATCCGTGTGACATCACATTGAAGCCCAGTCCGATTGGTGAACCATAGATGGATGATGGCGAGCAAAAGAGTACTCTCACTGTCCTTCGAGTCAGATACGAACTAAACTGCTACAAATGTACCTAAACACTTGTACCCCGGTTAGCCGGATCAAGTCCTAGCAACATGACTATCCATTCGGTCTTCTCTTCGAAAATTTATACAAAGCATGCATATCCGGACTACAGCCCACCTCTTGGGCACAGGACTATAGAATCTATAGATATCAGCAATTCCAGCCAATATACACATTGATATGCTATACTTGTCAACAGACTTGCCTACTAAGATGATCATTGAGTATGCGGCTATTGCTCATCCATATCAGCCAGAAGAAGTAGTAATAAGAAGGCCCTCATGATCTCATATTCAGAGCACACATCTACGGAACTGGTTCCCCGATATTGCAACTTGCAGTGGGAATTGAAATTGGTCAAAAACGACAATAACAAAATCAGTCCTATCAAAGGTATAGTTACTCCAACCCTTCCTTCTAATCCCTCCTACTTATCGCGATTGCAGTATGCTAACCAAGTCCCTGCAAGAAGAAAATGAAATAAGCGCTCTCCATGACATTCAAACCATCCAAACAAGAACAACCCACCGTCAGGTACATCATTGAGCAGAAGAAGCATACTAAACCACTAGCATACCTCCAATACCAGACAGCACTTAACCCCGCCATGCCCCTCCACAGGAATACCGTAGAACTCCTCCCCCTGCACTACATTTTCCCGGACTCGGTAGATGTCCAGCAACCCCAGCCCGAGACGAGCAACCCTGACCACGACTCCGACCCCGAGCCGAAGTTGCATCAAATTCATCAAATCATCCACTGCCATTGCATGACAGGATCACTATTTCCCACTACACTAGTATATGCAGCATGCATGCATCAACGAATGAATTACTACGCAAAATCGTATAACAGTCCTAATCGAGAACGACGCCCGAAACTAATTCCCGAGAAGACCTGAATCCGATACTACTCAAGTGAAGTGACACCCGGGACGTTCCGAGAATAACCCCCCAGCCAAGCCCAAACCCGCCCGCATCGGGAACCGGAACGGGAATGTAAGTATCGATCCATCGCTCGGCTCGAAAGCAGCAGCAGCAGCCACCACCACCACCACCACCACTTAATTACCCAACGCTCGGGGATCTCGTACACGGGATGGGTGGTTGGATCGGAAGCTTCCGCTGAGATACTCAGGTTATCTCATTGGATGAGGACCCGAGATTACTACCCTCAATTCCTAACTTCTCATTTGAGGGTTTCAGATGAAATGACAGCAGGAAAATTGAGTTTCAAAGTCCGACCGCACGCGGCGACAATGTCGTCACGACTCGGTACCAGAGTTTTTCGAGAATGGGATAAGAGGTAGAACGGTTCAAATGGTTAAGTTTTTACTTTTACTTTACTACTCGTGACGAAGTTTATTGGAAGTTACTTGATTTTACTGAGAACGGTTATTGGGTGGGTGGGAAAGAAACCGGCTGCAACATTGCAGGGTTGTAGTAGATTTCCATGTAACCAAAAGCAAAAAGCAAAAAGTCTAAAAGTAACCTGAACCTATCCAATCCATCTAACCAGCCCAGTGGAAGAGACATCATTGGTATGTGAAATGTGTATGTGAACATGACAGTGGGAGAAAAATGAAAAACCCAGTCTAAGAGTCCAAAAAGGAAACAAACAATAAAACCAAAACAAAATCAGTCGACTCGCTGATGGCGATTTTTTGTGGCCCAGGAGCGACGATGGATATCAGTAGTCCAAATCCGTAAGCCGTAACATGCAAAAGAAATGTCTAACATCGATCAAGATGTGAACAAAATGGATGAGAAAAAGTGGTGTGGAGAGAAAGAAAAAGCAAGCGCCGATGTTAATGCGTTTACTCGACAGCAGAGGCACCGTCGCCGTGGAGGACGGGGTTGACCTTGGGGTTCCACTTGAACTTGAAGTCCTGGCCGAGTTCCTTGCGGACGGCAGACTTGACGGCCTCCAGGACGTTGGGGAAGACACCGAAGTTGGCCGGGTTGTTGTCGTCGTTGTCCTTGCCCTGGAAGACACCGGTGCGCACCAGACAGGTGTTCCAGCCGTGCATGTTACCACCGCAGATGTCGGAGGCTGGGTTGTCACCGACCATGTAGATGTTCTCGGGCAGACGGTTCTCGTTGTGGATCTGCTCCATCCAGGCCTTCATGACCTCATCGGCGTAGGTGTAGGTGGCGCGCTCGGGCTTGCCGTAGACGACACGCTCCAGGTCGACACCGGTGAGGGCCTTGTACTGAGCCTCAATGGAGATACGGAAGAGACCCTGGGTCAGACGGGGGGGACCCTTGTGGTCGGTAGGGAAGACCAGGTCACCCTGGGAGAAGTAGACCGGAATGCGGGAAGCAACGGGGTCCTTGGCGCGGGTCAGCAGCTTTCCGTCCTCGGCCAGGAGGAGGTCCATGATGAGCTGCATGTCAGTGGCGTAGTCGCGAGAGTCGGCGAACACCAGGATAGCGTCGAACTTGATCTTGGAGAAGTCGCGGGGCTTGGCCTCGAGACGGTCCTCCTCGTGGAAGCAGCCCCAGGGGGAGATGGTGGGGTCCCAGGCGAGAACATCCTTGGGGTGGATGACGTTCTTGAAGCCGTAGTTCTCAGCGACCTTGCGGATCTTCTGCTTCTCACCACCGCAGACCAGGACGGTCTCGTAGTACTCGGCCAACGCCTGCATTGGGGTGTGAGACTGGATGAACTGGTCGGTGGAGATGGGGCAGCCAAGGACCTCGGTGAGCTGAGCGCAGCGCTCGTCCTCAGTCTTACCACCACCGTTGGTCAGGAGAATGTAAGGGATCTTGATGCCCAGCTCGTTGTCACCGTTGAGCATCGCGAGGGCCTCCTTGGCCTCCGGAATGGCCTCGTTACCGTGGGCCAGGACACCATCGATATCGAAAGCGAAGGCCATGTTCTTGGCGGCAGCGACCTTCTCCTTGGACATGTCCTGGACCTGAGAGGCCAGGATGTCGCGGGAAACATCCGCAGTGACCACCGAGGAAAGACGAGAGACACGGGGAGATCTGGGGATGGGCAGGGAAGTGCCAAAGGAGTTGCGGGAGCCACGACGGTCCCGGGAGGAGGGAGCAAAGCTCAGGTTGTGCATGTACTGAGCAGCATCGCTGATGGAGCTGCGAGTAGCGGGGATCTCGACAGTGTTGCCAGCATCGTTGGGGATGGGCAGAGAGCCAGCAGCGCTACCACGAGCATCGCGGGGGGAGCGGGCACCCGGAGCAGGGGCAGCGTCCACGGCGAAGTCAGCGTCGTCGAAGCGAGGCATGATGAATTGCTGAAGGAATTGAGGTTATAGAGGGGTTCAATTGACAAAAGACCAAAGGGTCAGGAGAGTTGAAAGAATATATAGGAGGGGGAGGGAGATAGATGCTGATAAGATAGGAAGGATATAAGGATGATATCACTCGGAGACGAAAACAGGAAGACAACCAATGGGCGTCACCTGCAAGCAATTGTCACCGGAGGAAGATGGAAGAGGAGGATGATGTGAAAGAGAAGGATGAAGATGGAAAAGAAAGAGAAGGGAGGCGAAGAGGATCATATATAACAAGCTTTCTTCAGCAGAACTACAGTGGCGGTAAGGTCCCAGCGGACGAGGGGAGAAGGCGTACCACCGACAAGGAGGGTGTTTATCCTGGGTGCAGCCATACGGAGACAGCGCTGCGGCCAAATCAGCCATCCGGATCCACCGACTGGGTTGGGAGGGGCGTATCATCATCCCTAGGAATTCTCGTCGTCATTATTTACGGGGAGATGATTAGCTGCGACATTTCGTAGTTTCGCTGGAGGAGAGCGGAGCCAACAATGGCAGCTTGATGGATGTAGTTTAGTCTAGTAAGTAACTGGTCTTACAATAAAAGAAAGTCCACTACTTCTTTTTCTGGGCAGGTTGTAGGTGGAGCTCTGTTGTAATCTTTCAAGACTGTGACCGCTGGACCCTGGCTGGTGGTAATTTATGACATGCTCAATACTACAACATACACACAGCACACACACACGCATAACAAATGCCAATGCCAATTACCATGCAGGTATTCAAGTTACTACTCCTTTCGGAACAGTTTCGGGGCGGGGAGTTCTGAGGCATTAAACAGACACACACATATACACACACACACCACAAAAAGTCCCACTCTTCACACCACTTTCACTGCCGGCGCAGCATCGTGGCTGCAGATGGCAGCCTGAACTTGCCCACCGCGGCGGGGCGGGAGGGCTACTGGGGAGTGGCATCACCGGATTCTGTGAGACATTATTGGCCAGGCTGGAAATTTGTTCGCAGGACGAACCACTCAAGAAGGAAGAAGCTGCTGCAAGTTGAGTGGACAGGAGGGGGTGCCAGCGGGACTGTGTGGGACAATGATTGGTCGCTACGGGCATTCCACTCACGAACGAGCCACAGATCGCTGGAGCCGATGACGATCGAGCGGGCGGCGGCGGGTCAAACGCTCGCGCCGTTTCGAAACCAATACATCCAATGATGTCATGGGCTCCATGTCTCTCGTTTTTTTGGTAATTGCAATTTCCCCGTCTGGTTTGGGAAATGAGAAATTCAAAATGAATTAATCGGATCCAGAAAAAAGTGGGCTTTCTTTCCTCAGGCCAAAAACCAAAACGTGTCCATGCCGTCATGGAAGCTTCACAGGGAAATTTGTCCAGGAGCTCCCCCAAGCTCGAGCTTGGAAAAGAAAATTATCGAACACCAAGGTCAAGCATGGATGGTTCTTTTCCAAGATAGCTTGGTGAAGTAAAAAGTACAAGTGTACATACCGCAAACTGAAAAGTCAAAGAAAATGACCCTGCATAATATAATTAGTAGCAGCAATAGCATCATACCCCTCATCAACACACCCCCCTCCACCCCACTTGCTTTTCTTGCCTGTAAAGTTGCCTTCTCAACGAGAGCCCCTCCTCGCCCATACCACCAAGTGACTTCTTCCCCTCCCACCCGCTATTTGTACTCATCCCTCGGCTTCTCTGCCTCTTCTTCCTCTTCAACTATACCAATTATACCCAATTCCTTCTTTTCCCCATCACTTCGATACCCTTACACAACTATGTCTTCCGGACAGTCCTTCACTCTTAGCAACGGCGTCAAGATCCCCGGCGTCGGTTTCGGTACCTTCGCCAACGAGGGTGCCACTGGTGAGACCTACAAGGCTGTCACCTGTGCTCTCAACACCGGATACCGTCACCTCGACTGTGCCTGGTACTACCTGAACGAGGGTGAGGTTGGTGATGCCGTCAAGGACTTCCTCGCTGCCAACCCCTCCGTCAAGCGTGAGGACATCTTCATCTGCACCAAGGTCTGGAACCACCTCCACCGCCCCGAGGACGTGCAGTGGTCCATTGAGAGCTCCCTCAAGAAGCTCAAGGTCGACTACATTGACCTCTTCCTCGTTCACTGGCCCATTGCTGCCGAGAAGGAGACTCAGGAGAAGCCCAAGATTGGCCCTGATGGAAAGGTATGTCTATTTTCCCCATAATTCTAGCATCACAGCAGAGCTGACTTGAAACTCCTGTAGTACGTGATCCTCAAGGATCTCACTGAGAACCCCGAGCCCACCTGGAGGGCCATGGAGAAGATCTACAAGGAGGGCAAGGCCAAGGCGATCGGTGTCTCCAACTGGACCATCGAGGGTCTGGAGAAGCTCCTCGAGTACGCCGAGGTCAAGCCTCACGTCAACCAGATCGAGATCCACCCCTTCCTGCCCAACCAGGAGCTCGTTGACTACTGCTTCAAGAACGACATCCTGCCCGAGGCCTACTCTCCCCTGGGCTCCCAGAACCAGGTCCCCACGACGGGTGAGAAGGTCAGCGAGAACCAGACGCTGAACGACATCGCCAAGAAGGGCGGCTACACTCTGGCGCAGGTGCTCATCGCCTGGGGTCTGCGTCGTGGCTACGTTGTGCTCCCCAAGAGCTCCAACCCCGCCCGTATCGAGTCCAACTTCAAGAGCATCCAGCTCACGGATGAGGAGTACGAGGCCGTCAACAAGGTGGCCGAGGGTCGTCACTTCCGCTTCGTCAACATGAAGGACACCTTTGGCTACGACGTGTGGCCCGAGGAGACCGCCAAGAACCTGTCCGCTTAGATGATGATAGAGAGCGATTTTTGATTTATGCAGGCCATAAACCAGTAAAATTGGACCGAATGAGCTTATGAGTGGATGGACGAATTGAGATGAAATGTGTATCTAGCAATCAAAGCAAAAACAGATTACACCACAATACAATACGTATAGAAAGCAATCCATGTATTTCACTTTCCATTCCCCTTTTTCCCCTAGAATACAAAATAGACAAGACAATTAGAAAAGGACCATCATAAAAAATAATAATTTAATAATAGGAAACCACCTATCCGCCAATCCCAGCCATGAAATTGTCGCTCCCACCAACAGTTCGCAAATGAAACCTCAACCCATTCATGCATGCATGCATGTGCTTGCCAGCCGAATCACATTTAGCAAAAGACTAAGTGGCTTGATGGAGACGGGAGAAACGGGACTAATCCTAGCTAGTAAGTTAGGTTACTTACTCGGAGTGTCGGAGGACTGTCCTCCATGCGTTGACGGGGCTAGTGCGCAATGACGTCAGAGCAATTCCTCCATTCCTCCCTTTTAACATCCAACAACACAAAAAATATCTAAGACACTTAACTACGAAACAATGAAGATAGCATCTAAAAGAGAAGTAAAAAATAATAATAAGAATATTATGTGGCAAAACTTTTCATAACGAGCAATCTAGAACCTTCATCGACCACATCACTACATATTTCTTTACATATATACTACGAATCCTTGTATTAATTCCTTTATTGCATGGCAAATGGCTTTTCATCATGATGTATGTATGTATCAAGCGTACCTGGAACCAAAACAATTAACACAAAGGAGATGGAGGGGGACCGGTACTCTAACCGAAGCAGGCTAGTCATGGGCTCGTGTCGGAGAATCTCGGAATATAGGTAGTACCCGGGTTCCTCCTCGGTGGGCAAATGTGGAAGAAGCCCTAAAACACCGAATGGCTGAATTGGGTAAGGGGGCTTGCGTGTTAGTAGTTAGTACTGTTTGGGGGAGTGGGGATGGGAGGGGGGGATTGGTTGTGATGGTGCCCTAGCCCTAGTACTTGGTATTCAATTATTTTATCTCGTTGATGTGATACTACGTACTACGGAGTAAGTAGTAGTACGTAGAGAGGGGTAAGAAACCCGGTATACTAGGATTTGTCCAGTCGGGATAGAGGATTGATGGAGTTATGGATACTGTGTACGGAGTACATTTATCGGGATTGAATGTGATACGGTGGATTGGATGGTATACCAGGAGTAGTACTATCTGTGTGTATGTTTTGAGGGATTATTTATGTTGGATGGATGGATGGATAATGGTCCACTTGGTATGTTTCTGAATACGGAGTATAACCATCCATCCATCTTTCTATCTTCGCTACCTACTTACTTATCTAGTCGGTAGAAAGATATCATTCGTCTAGAGAAAGTAGCAGCAATATTGACCATATACACCGGTTACGGTTGGTTGGTTGGTACTGGTGCCTGAATCCATCCAGGATCAATCAATCAATCACTCAATCAATCAATCAGACAAACATATCTCGAATTCGGATCCATCAACCCTGCCTCATACACCGAAGTACTTACTTACTAAACTACAAAATATCCAAGTACCTATCTTAGTTACTTACTCCATAATAAGTAGTCCGAGTCTACCCGCGATATGCGCCCTGAAATAGGGAACTTCAGCGAAAAGCTAATTGCATCCTGGGCTGAACTTTGTTCAGTTGTTAGTTTGTATTTGTTCTTTTTTGGCTTTGGATCTGCGTGGGATTTGCGCTTCGTTAGTTCTTAGTACTAGCTGTGTGGTATATGGAGTAGAAGTAGTAAAAGTAGACTGTGTACTTATTTAGTAGGTGGGATGGGGGATAAGATGTGGGGTAATTTTTTGAGATTTGAGGGATTAATGGGAGAGGAAGGGAGGAATTGGGGTACGTAGTTAGTGTGGTTTAATTGGAGATGTGGTGATTGAGGGGAGGTATTGTGTACTACTACTTTAGTTAATTTGTAGTAGTAGTGTGATGGGTGATCGTCGACATGTGTTTGCTGTGCCAAAGTTTATTGAACTTGCAGTTGATGATGATGATGATGGTAGTCAAAGCTCAGTATACATTTTGAATGAGGGTGTGGTTGTATATTCTCTCCGCATTAGTATGATCGCAACGGCTAAGGGAATAGATATTTTCCATTAGGTTAGGATGGAATACTATACCAAACCGACTAGTTTGAATACTAATTAAATTGCACGGGGTATCTACAACCATATATTGTAATTGAAGTCCATGCGGATATATCAGTATATATTCGTTACACTTTCCTATAGGTTACTAGTACTACTTAGACTAACTGGTAGTAAGTAATGACCCTCTACCTACAACCAGCCTCTAGTCCCTACTACTATTACGGAGTGTATCTAGTACGTAGTACTAGTAGTATCATCCTCAACAACAAAATATACATCAACACCACATCCAGAATAGTAACTCACCGGCACCACCCTCCATCAACTTCAATACTAATCAATTCCCACTGCATCAACCTGCAACCCAGCTACTAACTGTAAAGTATGTACAATGCAGGGCGGGAAACCTTATCCCCCAACGCAGACGTTATATCATCGTGCAGAGACATGCAGAAATCCATCATGTATGAGGAAATATAAGGTGTGTGTGGGTGTGAGTAGTCTATAGCTTGGATACATATCCATGGATTACCAGGGAACTGCACCTCCGCGGTGCATACTATCAGCTGTAAGGATGTGAGGGTGCTGTGCAGTGTAGATCTGAATGTGATGGTGGAACAGCAAGGCTGAGTGAGGTCCATGTGTTGCATTTCTTGCTTTTAGGTTGTATCAGAAATATTCAGGATAGTTACCTGCTACTGATACCTATCCTGCTATTGTATGAGAGTAAACAATTATACTCAGATTAACGTAGTAATTCGATTCTGCAACTGCCATCAGACCAAACGCCTTCCCTATCGGTTCCCCCGTATGTACACTATCCCGAAACGCCAAATAAACGAGAAAGCAAACGAGGATATCAACAATATCATATTCACGCGCGCGGACGCATCTTCCGAGGCACTGGCGTCGACCCAGCGTTGATCTTCAGCAGGTTGGTCTTCGCGCTACTGCTGCGGAGTGATGTCTTGATGCTGTCGCTTGCAGGCTTCGACGGCGTCGCCGGGACCCGCCTCGGCGACTTGGGGGTCAGCTTCTTGCGCTGCTCGGCCGTGCTCGCGCTGTTGTCGCTGGTGGGCGACGACGGAGAGGACAGGGAAACATTGCTGACGGCTGTTGCAGCCGTCGAGTCGGCTTTGGGTGCTCCGGGACCCAGCCGGCGCACGCGCCGCGTCCGAGGCGTTGCAGTAGCGGGTGCAGTAGCCGCTGCATCGGCGCGATCCTCCCCACCACTCTTCTGCGCCACTTGAGACCGCGTTGTTCGGCTACTGGCTGCCTTTCTTTTCTCGGGGCTTTTGCCCTTGCTTCCGCGGCTCGCAACGTCATGCTCGTCGCCCTTTGCTGCCTCTGATCCGTCGTCGAACTGCACCAGTTCCTCGTCGTTCCACGACACATGCTTCTTTGCCGTTTTGCGTGGTCGCTCCGAGACGTCTCCCGTCGTCTCGCTATCTGTGCAAGGGGCGGTGTCGGCCTTCTTCCCAGATGCTGGCGACTTGCGTGTGAGACCCTGCAAAACGAACTTCGGTGCCTGTGCATTGCCCTTATTCAGTCGCGTGTTTCGCCGCGTCGTAAGGGCCAGCTCCTGGGCCTCGGTGCGCTGCAAGAAGACGAATTCTGTGCCCTTGGCACGGCGGAGTGACAGTGTGTTGCGTACTGCAGCCGCAGCAGTAATGGTCGTCAACAGGTTGGAAGAGCGAACGGTGCGAGGTCGAGTGCTGCGTCGAGGACTAGATGGCTGCGGACTGGCCTCATCTTTCTCCTTTGTAGGCGACAGCTGAGGCTTCTGCGGTGAGGGCGAGTTGGTATCAAGGTCTTCCAACGCGCGGCGCGCCGGTGTGGGAGACGCAACAATAACCGGCACCTCCGGTTCAGGCTCAGTCTTGTCGGTCTCCTGCTCCTGCTCCTGCTCCTGAGCGACCATAGCGGCTTTGGCCTCGCGCTTAGCTTTGGCCTTGGACAAGAAGTTGTTGAGCAACTCAGTATCTTCTCCATCTAATGAGCTTCGGAGTGCCGACCGAACGAGCGTTGACTCCTGCGCACTCGTTAATTCCTGCACGGGTGCAGCGACCGTAGCCGCGGCCGGTTCGTCTAGAGTTTCTACGTCGACAGGCACAGTCGGCTCTTCGTCGGTGTGCTCTTCACCGATCATCGTAGAAACCGTGTCTTCATCATGGCCATCATCCTGCGGAGTCGTAGGTTCGTCTTCAATTGCGTCGGACAGATGCACAGTCGGCTGTTCGACGTCCTCGCGGGTTCTTAAGTCTGGAGTGCCGAACACCATGCCACCAACCACTAGCGGCGACAGGCCATGTAGCGAGCGGCTATAGGCTGCGTCGGACGCCAATTTAGTGGGGGTTTCCGGAATCAGACTGGGGGATTCGTCCATATTGGCAGGGTTCTCCGCGAGCTCTTCCTCCAACGTCGACGTGGGCACTTCCTGGTCGTCCTTCACATCGTCACACGACTCTTCTGGTTGTAGGCTGTCGTTTTCAACCGGCTCATCGGGGATGTCGACAAAGTCACTGTAGATTAGGGGAAGTTTGCCTGGGGTCGTTAGTCCATCCAACTGGATAATCTCTTAAAGCACCAGGAGGATAAACTTACGTCGTCGTCCATTAACCTCGGACTCCCACTGTGTTTCCAAGAACGAGCGCCCGCGCACACTATCCTCCAAGGCGTCCGCTTCCAGAGCGAAACACCTGCGCTTGACACCGCGGCGGAGGCCGGGGTTCCGCGACGTGTTGATCTCCAAATGTAGGTCGTCGTCGACGGTATGACGCTCTGCCGCAATCAATTGCTGCAGAGCTTTCATGCTGTTGAACGAAGTGCGAAAGCGCTTCCAGACCTTACGCGACTTGCCGCGGGCGCGGAATGCGGTTGATGGTTTGCGTTCCCAGGGACGGGGGGCGGCTCTGGTAGCTTTGACAGGGGTAAATCTGAATCGGTCCTCCTGAGAGAAGGTGGCTCGTAGATGTGGAGGGCTGCAAAGAGAGTAAGATGTTGGTGAGGGGAAAACAAGGCGTCGATCACGGCTGAATGATGTTTATCGGAGAACTGTCGATGGTGGGAGAAAAGGGGGGCCGCAACATGGCGGTGGCGCAACAGATCTCCCACATTGAGTTCCCAACAGACAGCGGACATTTAGGCCGTCCAAAGAGAAGGATGGACTCACCATGCCTGGAATGTGTCGGAAGGACAGACGAAGTCCGCCATCTTCATGGTGAATCCGCGGCGGAATGTGTGTTTCGGCGCTGACGTCAAGCGAGATCGGGAAGGAGGGACTTGAAGCCGGTAGATGGTGAATTTGTAGAATATAACGAGATAATTTACCGGGCTTCGCTGAGATAAAAGGATGATACCGAATAGCGATACTGAGTAACACGGGAATATCCCAACGCGAGCAGGATGATGGAGGAGAGTGAAGTGGATTTGCTGTTGTTGGTCCGGCCGCCGTTTGTTCCCGTTGCCCTGCCAACCATCAGAGTTGTAGGGAGGATTACCCTCATCTCCGCTATCTGCAGACTACCATCATCTTATTTGAGCCTTCGGAACACTGATGATTGGCTAGCATATTAGACTCCATACACTTGATTCTACTTAATGATACTTAGCTCAGCTACCCATCTAACTATCGAAGTCTAATATATCCAGGGCAGGATTCTCCACCGGACTGCCCGCCGATACTTCTCCCAGTCTTCGCCATACTTTGCCGCACACATAGCATCGTCTCTACGTTCCCGGTGCATCAACAAGATTGCAAAGTACAGCACGTAGAAGTAGGTGAAGATTATTCCCCAGCCTTGGGCTTCGCCCTGGACGACCTTGCGCCCGTCTATCATCTGGAAGCTCTGAGAGGCCGCCACAATGCTCCCTGCCGGGTAGATGAGATACCCTGCCATGCCCGTGGGCAAACTGAAGGGCAATGCTTGGAGCCAATCCCCAAAGTAGTTGATGTGACGTGACATTCCCCACCATCCAGCTGTGAGTAGCCTAGTTCCCCGCTGGGTTTGAATGTACGACAGGCCTGCCACACTCGGATCGTTGGGGTGCGTGCGGAACATGTGCTTCTGGTCGTTGGCGGCCCGGAAAATATACAGTCCCAGGGCAAAGACGGCGCTCACAACTGCGATGTTCAACCACCCCAGCTGCAGCGGATAGACGGACAAATAACGACATTGTGTTGAGTATAAAAAGGGCACCCAGACGAGATCGCCAAAGGAGAGCATAAACCCCATGCCATCAGTGGTGATATCCATCATAGTCAGAAGCCCTAACTCATTATAATGGCTATTGAGCACGTAGAACCCCTGAAAGAAGGTGATCAATAGAATGCTGTCGGAGACATAGCCAAAATTGCGATATTGTTTGGCGACAAAGGCAAGATCAAGCAGTATCCAACCAGTCAAGCCAGGATACATCTCGCACCAAGTCTTAATGTCAATCTCCCCAAAGAGTGGAAGAGTGACGCGGGGGTTCAACTCCCGGCCAATGTAGAAATCGTAGATGATATTGTCTGTCCTCCCACCGGCCGCTAGTTCGCGAAGATCTTTATTGGGATACTTGGTGTCCACGCTGAAGCTGCTGATATAGAGGTAGGTGGCGAGGGCAAATGATACCAACACATTGGCCGTCAAGATTTGCACATAGTGATCCACGATATACGTCCACACGGGAAATTCGGCACCTTGCAAGTATGTGCCAATTGCGCAAGCAGCGAAAACGGCAACACTGGTCGAGAATGCTGTCAAGGATTGTCAGCGCAGTTCAACCGAAGCACATGACAGCCTGGGACATGGATGTATATAATTACCATTCATGCGGTACTCGAGGGGACGACCGTGATGGACCAGTTTAGTGCCATGAACCTTCTGCGCCGGGAGAAGTCTCCAGAGGAGTAAAACAAAGACATAGTATGCCAGCACTGCAACGGTCACTTTCCAGTCGAAGAGTGCCCGTATTCCACCTTCAGGCCACCCGGTCTCCGCGGCCCACTTCTCCCAAGTGAAAGTGCGAGGGCTCAACAGCGAAGGTACAGGACAGCCCGATACATCGTTACAGCCGAAGGCAAAGAAAGTCAAGAGTAGAGGTAGGCCAATGGTGATGGCAGTGGCTCCTAGGCTACCGGTAATTCGTCAATATATCAAGGCCCAAAGGTCCGGGTTAGGCTTGTGCTTACGGTCCACCAAACTCGTATTCAACCACCGTAGAGGAAGCCATCACAACAAGTAATATATCGCCAGAAAGGCGTAACTGGCTGCTAAACAAACCAATGTGGTCGAATATATTATTTCTAATCTAAAGACCTGAAGGTCTCTTTTGAGTCTTTATAGTCTCACAGAGTACAGGGCAGGCGACAACTTAATTCCCTTTTGGGACTAGCGGCACCGGGTCGGGAACGCAGCGAGCAGCGTGATATCATCTTGGCAACCGGCAGTCCATCCATCTTCCGGCCGATTACAGAAAGAATTCAGACAAGTGGTCCACAACCATGGCGGAGTATTGGAAATCAGCGGTAGGCAGAAGCTTTCCCATCTCCCGTGTCTCAGCACTGACTTCGACATAGCCCAAGTTTTGGTGCAAGCAATGCAAGATCTTCATTCGCGATACCGCCTTCGAAAAGTCTCAACATGAGGCTACGGCCAAACATCAGGGTAATCTGAAGCGCTTCCTTCGCGACATCCATCGGAACAATGAACAACAACAGCGCGAAGCGCAAAGAGCGAAGAATGAGGTTGAGCGACTGCGCCAGACCGTGGCCGGACCTGCGGGTGGGAAAGACAGGGATGCTGCGCCCTGGAAACGTGCGCCCGCACCGGCGCCCAAACCTCAGGAGCGACCTGTTTCTTTGGAAGAAAGAAAACGACAAATGGCACAGCTAGCAGAGATGGGTATTGCTATTCCGGAAGAATACCGCAGTGAGATGGCTTTGGCCGGAGAGTGGCAAACGCTGTCGGAGAAAGTTGTACAACCTTCGGAGGAATCAAAGGCCAGCCAGTCATTAGGGGTACGCAAACGAAAGCATGAAGAGCGTGACGAGGAGGAGGAAGAGGCAAAACAAGAAGCTGAACGATTCGTCAGTAAGGGCTGGGGCTCCCGGACCCGAGTCTATCCCGGCGCCCAAGAGGACACTGATCTTGATGCTCTTTTGGAGTCTACGAAAGATATCAAAAAGGGTAAACCTTCAACTCCTGCTGAGTCGGCGCCGGAGCCGGAGCCTGAGAATGCACCGGAAACCGTTAAGGGCCAGTTCATGCCGGTCAAGTCAGAAGGAGATGCAGCAGCTCCTGAGACTGGTGAGCCGTCTCAGGTCAAGCAGGAGAGTGAGACTGCCCCCTCGGCTCCTGCGACAAAAGAGGAGCCGAAAGACGCTCCAGCTGTGGGGGTCGTTTTCAAGAAGCGCAAGGCCAAGGTCATGAGAAAGTAACGGCACCCATCACGGCCAGCATTTTACGGAAATACGTGGAGCTGTTACGTGTTGGCGGTTCTCATCATTACTCCAGTGCAATATTGACGATGCATTACCGTCAGCGAAATCAAACTTGTTGATCGCATCTGCCAGGCGGCTGGGGTCTAGCAAACATTGCTGAAGAAGGACGGATGGTAATGCGATTACGATGACAAGTCTTGATCGTGTTTAAGAAATCCGAAGCCGAGCGGCATACAGATGACTTAATCTGGCATTTACAGAATTACAAATGTGGAACCTGAAGCTGAATATCAAGAACGGCTGGTCCGAGTTGTGCACAGACCGGTGGCAGATGCTGGACTGCTTCCATGGGGATACATGCAGCCATCAACCAAGCTGGTCTACAAGAATGATATGATATCGACATCATACAAAGAGAGACGACACTGTCAGATAGACACAAGTAGAACGGCGGGTTCATATACCATAGGGAATGTATTCAGAGACCAGCTGAGGTTTAGCCAAGGCCTCTAGCCGGGATGATGAAGAAGATAGTTGAGACTATAAGGTCATATAGTGTTCCATTAATATTATCAATTAGTATAATCTCACACAGCTTCTAAATTGAATCTAAATGAGTGTTGTTGTTAATAGATGCGTGCAGCCATTCATGGTTGTCGGGTTGAGTTGCCACTGGCTGGTTCCTTTTTTTTTTTCTCTGCCGATGGAAATTTGGCGCAAAACTGGCAAGCGTTGGCAAAAGTCCGGGGGAGAAAAGAGAGTCTTCAAGCGGGCCCGAAGCTCTTCTCTCTTTCTTTCTCTTTTGCGGGCGCAACAACAATTTTAATCGCAATCCCAGCTCCAACCCCCACCCCTAATGCGGAGACTGTCTGGTGCCGAATTGCGTGTTTTGGTGCTATAGTCATTCGGCTCGCTTCTTTTCGCTTATCTGGCCCAGTGCATGGTAAGTTAACGAGAGCTTCTTTCCCATTTGCCTGCCCCGATCTGCCTGCCTCCCGAAACGCGCCCGCCCAACTCCGCTGCCTTCCCTTCTCCAGTCGGGGATTTGGCCGCTCGCACAAGAGTCGACGCTCGCAGAAAAGAAAAGAAGGTCCGGGATGGCCGTTGGATGTTACGAGATGGCAAATGTCTGTGGTGGTTGCGCCGTTGAAGTGCCACGTTTGGGCGACATGGAGGGAATTCCCTGACGGTCGCATTCAACGTCACCTGGGTTCCGATACCAGCACTGCCATCGGATCTGCAAATTTCGAGAAAGACCATCCTGCAGACTGCTCCGTTGAGTTTCTGGCCATCGACTCGAGAGTCGTGGCCTATGAAAGTCCTCCGATGCGCGGTCAAGCCGTGGAGCATCAACAGCAGCTCACTCCGTCGCGACCATGCGCAAACCCAGACGCCGGAACCCGTTGACTGTCCCTTACATTCACAGCCAGATACCACTTCGGGCGGCAGTTGCGGTGCTTTTGAGGGTGCATGGAATTTCTGGGCCGAGGTCTGGTCACTAACACGCCTGTCTTCCAGACTAGAGAAAATAGCACCTCGCGATCGTTGCACCCCTGCAAGTTCTTTCAGCCGCAGAGTTCTACGTGTCCTCGACAAGTCCTCATCTCACTGTTGTTTGATCCTATTCAACATTCATTTATCCAGTGTTCTCGAGCTCCCAAGTGAATCTACTTCACCAGTGAGATGGCCGACACTACAGAGCCGACGAACACGTCGGGCGAGCCGCCTAACCCGGCTCCTGAATCGACCGAATCACCACCTGTTGAGACCACGCAGTCGACAACGACAGACCATTCCCTTCCACCGATAGACACATCTCTGCCTCCGATCGATTCTACTATGCCGGCAATGGACGATCACCTACCAAACCTTGATCATTCGCTGCCCCCGATCGATGCGACAATACCCTCCTTGCCGCCCATTGACACCTCGCTGCCACCACTGGACACTACACTGCCGGCTGCAGATGGGCATTTGCCGGGCGGAGAGCCTGACTTTTCCTTTCCTGACACCAAGTCGTTGATCAACGAAGGTCATGTGTCGGAGCCTACGCATTCAGGGCCAGGAACATCCAGCTTTGATTTTACCGAGCAATCCGGACAGTCATCTACGCCTGCTCCTACGTATCAGTCTCCTGTGAATGGCACCCCGCTGCAACAGCCAGCCCAGCAACAGTCGCAACAACTGCAGCAACAACATCAGCAGCAGCCAGGGCAGCAGCAGCAGACGACGCCGGGTCACACCCCCCAACCGCAGCAGCCATATCATCAGCAATATGCGCAGCCACCGCAGCATTCACATTCACCCTCCCATCAGTCTACGCCTGCGCCACAACATACACCGTCGCAGCAGCCGCAGCAATATACGCCGGGGCAGCCACAGCCGCATCAGTATCAGCAGCAGCAACAACAGCCGCAACAAGGATCGGACATGTACCACAACCATCAGAGCCATTCCCCCTCAATGAATGCGCCTTCGATGCAGCCCATGGATCATCATGCCATTTCGGGACAATCGTCGCAGATCCCCCAGGCACCTATTGGCTCACCGATGCCATCCAATATGCCTCCGATGCCGTCAGTGGGCCAGTACATGACCGGATACCCTACCAATGTCGGGCAGATGGGCATGAATGCAAACGCGCAGATGCGCTATCAGCTACCGGGAGATCCCAACAAGCTGTTGTCGGGCGGACGGCATAAGAAGGAGGTGAAACGTCGGACGAAGACGGGGTGTCTCACCTGTCGTAAGCGAAGAATCAAGGTACGTACCAGCAAAATATGACAGAAGAAAATTCGACCCCTCAGCATTAATTGCGACGGGATTGGAGGGAGAGAAAAGGGCGATGCAGTTGAGTTTAGAAAGGCACAGAGAGGCGGGGAGAGGAAGGAATGGCGGAGGGGGCGGGCCTTTCGCTTGTGCAGCAGCAACCCCGCCGGTCGCTTGTTGTTGTTTGCGCCCACTCGCCTATCGCTGTGCTCCCCGCCTGCCTGCGCTGCCTTTTTTCGCTGCCATCCCTCAACCTCCTTCCTCGTGCTTATTCTTTTGTTTTATTACTTCCCAAGCTCTAGCAGACCACTCTCTGTCGGCTGAGTTTTGCCACTGACCGTTATTTTTAGTGTGACGAAGGGCATCCTGTCTGCCGCAACTGTGTCAAGAGCAAGCGTGAATGCTTAGGTTACGACCCCGTGTTTAAGCAGCAACCCACGCCTTCCGCCATTCAGCCTGCTCCCAATCCTCATCCTTCCTTGGTGGTCAATCCTCAGGATCCCTCCACTTCATATCCCGCTGCGCCTCCGGGTTACATGCCAGCTGCCTCCCAACCGTTTGCCCCGTCTGAGTCGCCTGCCCGGCCGAGTGAACGCTACGATTACGGCACTGCAATTGACCCATCGCTGGACGTGAACAACAATAACAACATGGCCAGCATTCAGCATGCCGTGGAAGGAGGTCTGCAGCCGACGGTCAATCCCGCCATGACAAGCACCAGCGCTACCCCGTCAGAGCCGACCAACGTCAGATGTAAGCTTCATCCAAGAGTGTTTTGCGGTACGTCTGTTAACTGTGAGCAGTAAAACAAGTTCAGATCAGCGACCTTCTCGCACTACGCGGCATTCCACCCCCTCCCCCTCACCCGATTACGTCCCTCCCGCCAAACCGTCTGGAAGAAATTCAGGCGGTCTTCCTGGCGACATACGCCCCCGCCATTGACAAGTTCTTCGAGACTCGGTGGTTCCAGGAGAAGGCATTGACACATCTTTTGGCCAACGCGCAGCTCATGGCTGAGTATTCTGCGTTGATCGATGCGTTCAATGATCCCAACCTGGGCGATCCCAATGTGCTGGCGCGGTTGGAGAGCTTCGAAGCGTCGGTCGTCTGGAGCTCCATGACTTTGTGTCGCCATGTGATGAATGTCTCTACGGGAACTCAACCAGAATTCGATCTTTTGGCCGCTGCCAAGCGGTTGGATGTCATTGAGTCGATGATCACGGGAGAACACCTGGACTCGAACCCGCTGGCGCAGTTTCCAACCCGGGAGCCAGCAGCCAACCCTCCTTTGTTGCCCGATCAGCTGACGCAGCGGTCGTTGGATTTCTGGAGCTCGATCGGACACTTCTTGACGCTGCACGATAACGAAGCGAGCTCGGCCAAGGAGATCGATGACACGCTCGCACGGTGCCGTACCTTGCTGGATACCTTCGAGAACCGTGACGTGATCTACTCGATTGCCATTGCCCGGCATCTGGGCCAGCGGTGGGCAGACTTCCCGCGCAGCTTCCCGCAACCAATTACGACGAACGAGAAGGACGCGGGGGCGAAGCTGTACGTGGCGCAGAAGTTCCTGGAGCAGGAAGCGGGCGGCAAAGGCACCACCCAGGTGATCAAGCGCATATGCGGCATGGTGGTTCGGTCCTGGATTGTCTCGCGGGAGTAGATCCGAGCCGGCTGGCATGCACTGACGATATCTATTTGCGACCTGTAATATGAAAAAGCGATTGGCGACTACCTTTGATGATGTTTAACTAGATTTTCCTTTCTCTTTACTTTGCTTTGCTCATTCATTGTTGCCAGCTTATTGTTCACATTTCCCCCAACTCTGGCCCAGATTGGATGGAACCGGTTGGTGGGCCATGCTTCTCTCTCCCGGACTGCGGACATACGGGGAAGCCGTCGCATCACGACTCCGGAGTTGATTCGCTTCAGTTTCGCTGCAGCTGGATGGCAGTTATCATGGCGTTATTACGGCTGCATTGCTGATAAGGTGGTGGTTTACATTCTTGTCGATTATCTATCTATATCATGGCTCAATTCGCTTGCTTGAATGGGGATGCCCGGACAAGCCGCGAGACTTTTTTGCAGAAGAATGAATAATGAACATCTTGTATATATGTACCTGCGACTGGCACCCTCTATCGTAGTCTAGTGTATGTACTGTGTACAATATGGTATTCATAGATCCGCCTGCTCTGGAATGGGACTCTTCAACTTGCCCGTCTCCAGCGCCATGCGGACATTCTCAATCGCCCACTCCTCCATGCCAGTTTGCGTCTGTAGCCATAGCATTAGTACTCAGATAAATCACCATCATTACAATAGATAGTAAGGGAACACCCACCTCAACAGTCCAAGTACCCATATGCGGCACCAACAAGACATTCGGATTGCGGACCAAACCCGGATGCACCGTCGGCTCCTCCTCAAAGACATCCAGTCCAGCCGAATACACCTTCCCACTATCAAGCGCCTGCACGAGCGCCTCCTCATCCATAACAGCACCGCGCGCAGTATTTACAACCACGACACCATCCTTCATCTTGGCGAACTCAGCCGTGCTGATAATATGGCGAGTATGTTTCTATCCATCGTCAGCACATACCCCCCAACCCAAACCACCCAAAAGGCCACAAAAAAGTGTGTATGAAGGATACTCACATTCAACGGCAAATTCAAACTAACCACATCACTCTCCGCCAACAACTCATCAAAACTCACATACCTCGCCCCATCCGCCAACTCCTCACTCAGCTTCCTCCGATTATGATAAATCACCTGCATCCCAAACGCCTCCGCCTTCTTCTTCAAATTTCTCCCGATCCCACCCATCCCCAGAATCCCCAGTACTTTACCCTGCGGATCATGTCCCAGTCGCGGCGCAGGCTGGCCCCGCCACTTGCCCTCGCGGAGGGCGTGCATGCCCGCGTTGAAGTTCCGCAGTGCTCCGATGATCAGGAACATGTTTACATCGGCGGTGGCGTCGTCCACGGCTGTGGGGACGTTGGAGATCCGGATGGGGGTTGGGGATCGCGCGCTGCATGCGTGCGGGTCGATTTGGTCGTAGCCGGCTCCTGCATTTAGAATCATTCTTTAGTATATTTGTTCGTTTCGATAGTGGTGTCTGGAGGGTTTATAGTGGATTTCTATGTTAGGGAGAGGTGAGCATACCGCAATGAGCCAGATAAACCAACGACTTAGGCAACGCATTGACGAGTTCCTCGTCAACCAGACCGGTGATTTTCACGCTGTCGAAGGTGCGGTATGCGGCGATGACGCCGTCTAGGGCGCCGGATTGGCATTCTTGGATGAATTCGGTGCGGTTCGTGGCTGTTGGGCGGATTAGGTCGGCGATGTCGGAGAGGGAGGACCAGGTTTTGTGGGCGCTGTTGGAGATTATTCTTGTTAGTATGTGGTGGTGGGTTGGTTGGTTGTTTGGAGGGGTAGTGTTTTGGGTGCGGGGATGATGATGTGATGTGATTGATAGGTAGTGATGGAGGGTGTGTAGACGTACTGGATGATGTCTCCGAGGAGAAGGACTTTGGGTTTGGGGTCGCTGGAGCCCATTGTTTTTTATTTGTGTAACTGATTGATTATGGGTTTTCGTTAGGGAGTAGAGGGGAGGAAGGTAAGTGAGAGAAGTATTGGAGAGAGGTAAATGTCGTGGGGGTTGCCGAAGATAGATCCTCGGGCGGTTATATACCGAGTGGGGGTGGGACTCCACGAGGAGATTACTATTTGGGAAACGGGAATTGGCTTACAGTGTTTGGAGTACTGAGAGAAGAGGACTGCGAGTAAATGCCAGATAGGAAAGAAGGAATTAGAGAAAAATGGAAGGATAACAGTCTATACAGAAGAGAGATAGGGAAATAACCCCCACGGCCCCGCTCCCGTTATCGAGTTGACACTTCGGCTTCATCTCCGGTTGGTGCGATGTAGAGTATATAGAGACATCAATGGCTATAGTTAAGGATGACTGAGTGAGTCATACGAAGCGCTTTCATTATAACTACAGACTAACTAAGTAAACTAACTCCACCAGAGTTTAGGGTGCGCCCTCCACCAACACGCGCGTCCAGTCGAACTTCCTCCATCGTTTCTGAAAGCCAGCCACCCGCCGATCTCCACCGCGATGCCAGCGTCCCTGCCGCTTAATCACATCCGGCGCCAGATCCAGCATTCCTCCGATGACTTCTCGGGCGAAAAGATCCCCCCGAGGCCAGCGGTTCTCATCCTCCACCACATGGCCCAGTCCGCCGTCTAGCTCAAACCATACATGGAAGTAGGGCATTTCCCGCGCAATCGACCGCCGGAATGCACTCCGTCCCATACCTTGCTTGGACTTGGCTAGGGTGTCGATCAGCTTGCGGTGCTGGGACCACTCTGCGTCCGAGGAGAGGATGGCTTCCTTGAAGAAGGCCGGAGATGTCTCTCCGAGACTGTAGGGCAGAGGGACCACTTCCATGGCGGCGTGTCGCATGCGATGCGGCTGAGCTGCGTTCTCGTAGAAGATCACGTCGCGACCCTGGTCATGATACATGCGGGTTAGACTCTTCATGAAGTTTCGGATTTCTTCCCATTCATCGTCATCGCACTCGAGTAGGTTCGTGCGGTGCTGGATGGGAACAATGGTGGCACAGCCCTCGTTGAGCTCGGGCTCCGTGGGAAGAGTGAGGAAGACCCGCGTTGCTAATGCCACTACGGGTGCAACGGGCGGCGTATTCGTGTCCTCGTGGTGGCAGAGAGGACAGTTGTCGAGGATGCGGTTCATCTTTTGCAGCTCGTTGATGGTGATGTTCTTGATGTCGATCTCGGATCGGTGCACACGTTTGGCCAGCTTGGAGGCATTGTCGTCCATGTATTCCAGGTCATTCTGGCTACGTTAGCATTGTATTCGTGAGTATTTTGGTAATGTACTCACCTCAAATTTCGAGTCTTTGGCAATGCGCTCCGCCATCCGTCGACCGTCGCCTCCAAATTGCCCCCGGGTGCGACGCTCTTCCTGAACCATGTCCTCAATTGTCATTTCGTCGTTTTCCTCTACCTTGCCACGTTCACGGCCGCGCCGGTTTTCAACCGCCTTCACTTCGTTCCGAGTGCCAGCCAGCATCCGGTTCTCCATGACGCCCAGAACCACCACATCGGATTCTTTCCGGTTGGACATAGCAGCTGCCGCTGCATTATAGCGCTCCTCGAGCTCTGCTGCATCTGGCGCGCGCTTGAGCTTGGCTTTCATCATTTGAGCCTTCAAACGGTTGAGAGCCGTCAGATCCAGATGTTGTGTTGTGTTTGGCGGTGGCACAGTTTCCATTGTCTTGCCTTGGCCCTGGGCATCAAGTTCCTTGCCTGGGCTGCGGAGATTTTCATGGGGATCGCGGTGGACGTCCTCCTCCAGCTTTCTCTCCTGAAAGAGTTCACCCGTAGGCTTCTCCTTGCCCACGTAACCTTCACCGTACCGTTCGCGGCGGTCCAATTCTGCTTCTTCCTCCCGTGCATCATCAAATGATCGTAGGTCCCCGAACCGGTTCATGGCGACCTCCTCGACCGATTTGCCAGTCTCCTCTGCCTCCCGATAGACGGCCTTGAGCCTAGTCATTCTCCACTGAGCACCCTCATCACCAAACGTATAGTCCACCTCATGCTGCGCTGGTTGTTCTTCAATCTCCTCCAGCACTTTGCCCTCCTTCAAATCGTGTAAATGGGTGTTGAGCTCCTTGCCGTGGATTTTCAGCTCAAAGTCCGCCTGCAGCATCTTCGGCTTTGGTTCCTCTTCCAAACGCGTCGTATTGCGTCTCTGAACGTAGTCGACATCGAGCCCATCCGGCTGCATCCAGGCATCTCTCTTCATGCGCGTAGGCTCTTCCTGTACGACTTCCTCCACCGGGGCAGGCGCGTCCGTCTCATCTCTGCTGTCGCGGTGTCGGCGCTTGTGTGCATGATCACGATCATCTCCATGGTCGGTCGAGTGGCGCGATCGCTTATGACGATGTCCGTCGTCCTCGCTACGCCGCGAATCCCGGCGTCTCTCATGGTCGCGCTCTCTCGATCTGGACGAGCGGTGACGGCGGTGGTGGTGTCTGCGCTCTCGGCTGCGGTCACGGTCACGGTCACGATCACGGTCGCGGTGATGGCGATGCCGACTCCTGTCGCTCTTCTCACGCCTGTGTTCCTGCTCCTCCGCTAGCGATTTTTCGAAATCCTCGAGTGTCATTGTGATGGTTGAGCTGCTGAGGAAAGAGAAATGAGGAAGAAGCGAAGAAAAGGCTGCGGACGGAATGACGTCTGGGCGGTCCAGACTCCACCGGAGCCGATCTCTCCATCCCCGCGACGCAACATTTTCCTTTTTCCTTCGGCTCCCCGCTTCACTTGTTCGCCCTCAACACCATCCTATCCGGACTTGTCTGAAGCTTTTAGCTTGTCGAGCTTCACATAAACCACTGTTGAGCTTGATAGCTTTGCCGTTACAAATCTTTCATCATGGCGCAATCACCGGTGGCCGTCGTCTGCGTCGGCATGGCAGGTATGCCGATACTGCTCTCCCATCTCAATTTCATCTTCTGACGAGCTCTCTTACCTAGGCTCCGGAAAGACGACTTTCATGCAGAGAATCAACTCGCATCTCCACTCGAAGAAGAAGGTTCCCTACGTGCTGAACCTGGACCCCGCCGTCTACTCCGTTCCCTTTGAGAGCAATATTGACATCCGCGACTCCATCAACTACAGAGAAGTTATGAAGCAGTACAACCTCGGCCCCAACGGCGGCATTCTCACCTCCCTCAACTTGTTCGCTACGAAGGTCGACCAGATCATCGCCCTGTTGGAGAAGCGCAGCGCTCCGAACCCGAGCAACCCCTCCGCCAAGCCCATTGAGCACATCCTCGTCGACACTCCGGGACAGATCGAGGTGTTCGTATGGAGCGCATCTGGAAGCATTCTCCTCGAGACCCTGGCATCTTCCTTCCCTACCGTCATCGCCTATGTCATTGATACCCCCCGCACCAGCTCCACCAGCACATTCATGAGCAACATGCTCTACGCCTGCAGTATCTTGTACAAGACCAAGCTGCCGATGATCCTTGTCTTCAACAAGACCGACGTGCAGGATGCCGAGTTTGCCAAGGAATGGATGTCCGACTTCGATGCGTTCCAGCAGGCGCTGCGGGAAGAAGAAGAGTCGGGTGCGTTTGGTGCAGAGGGTGGAGCCGGTGGCTTCGGCGCTGGAAGTGGATACATGGGATCGCTACTGAACAGCATGAGCTTGATGCTGGAGGAGTTTTACCGTCACTTGAACGTCGTTGGTGTGAGTTCCATGACGGGTGATGGTATTGATGAGTTTTTCGCTGCCGTGGAAGAGAAGCGCCAGGAGTTCGAGCGTGACTACAAGCCGGAGCTGGAGCGCAAGAAGAAGGAACGCGAGGAGACCAAGGCTGCTCAACGGGAGTTGGAGCTGGGCAAGCTGATGAAGGATATGAGCGTCTCCAGCTCTAGTCGTCAGCGCAAGGACGAAGCCGAGACCGTCAGTGAAGCGGAAGAAGAGGCAGAAGATGCGGCTGGCCAGGGAGGGTTCGACGACGATGACGATTCCGATGAAGATGGATATGGCGGTGCTCCCCCAGCGGGTAACGATGAGGGACTCTCACAGCGGTACAAGGATGCGCTGGCTGATCAGAGCGCTCCTTCGGATGCGGATCACAGTTTCGCCAGATACCTGCGCAAGAGCAACATTAACTAGGAAGGAAATGATCTCGCGGGACATGCATTTTGACTCTACATATATCGGTGTACGAAGGCGTTGATATTGGCTTATCATCATGAATAAATGATTAGAATTTAATTCAAAAGCATACTCTTCGACTGACCAGTTCTCAGTGGAGTTCGTAGATGGCAAAGTCCATAGATATAGGTGACTAATAATCATTCCAAATCCATCTAGCTAATATGATTCTATTCCAGGCCAATAGGCTCAAAGACAGTCTAATGACGTGGAACTGCATATCATCGCAGATTAAGTAGCCTTAAGATCTTGGCTCTACCGTTGCGGAACGGGACACCAACATTGTTCACGAGACCAGTCAGTCAGAACACCATCACACAGCCAACACTTCCAATCCATTCCACATCGCAATAATCCCTGCATTCAATCAAACCCGGATTGAATAACAAAGCAACGGTGCCTGGATTGCTGCGCTGGATGAGTCAGCCGTAGATCTGCCAACTGGGAATGAATGACATCATGGGCGCTTGAGCTAGCAATGACCTCACGAGCTCTACCTTATAAGACAGGTATCGCTCAGCGGTTCTCAGCTACTTCTTCAATTGTTGGTTCCTTTACTCAATTTCAATTTTAACGTTAATACTACACAATCAGAACCATTTCAGATCTACAACCATGGACGTAAGCTAAACCATCCCCCTACAACCCTCCAACCACTTCACAGGCTAACGCCATGAACAAAAGGTATTCCACGCCTACACTTACTCAACAGCGGGCTGGCTCTCCCTCCAGAGCGTCGCCCTAATCGCCGTGCCCGAAATGATGACCACAATGCTGGAACAAGAAAGCAGACAGCCATCCTGTACCTCCCCTCCCCTTCACCTATCACCACTCCCAGTAACCCAAACTAACATGATTACAGCAATTGAAACCTACCTCTCTCGCTGCCTGGGCATGAGCCTCCTCACAATCGCCATCCTAACCGTCATGCTGACCGGCTCCATCCCCCTCACGGCGTCCATCACCGACCCCGTCACAACTGATGACTCTGATCCCAAGGCGCCCTACGCGGTTCCGACGATGCAAGTGACCACTATCTTCCACTTTATTTCGGCCGGGTATGCGTACGCCTGGTTCGCGGATAAGGGCCAATTGGCGTTTGGGGTCGGGATGGTGGTGTCCGGGGCGCTGGCTTCGTTGGGAATCTGGTGTGCGCTTTTTGCCAGCAGTAATGGGAAGATTAGTCGGAAGACCGGGGCGGATAAGAGAACCACGGGGTTTCCCTTCAAGAATAGGGAGGCGGAGAAGAAGCATGGGAAGGGGTTGTAAGGGCTTTGATGTGGATTTGTTAGTTATGGATGGTGTTATTTAGGTGGTGTTGATGGTGATTTTGATGGTTGAAGACGCAGTTAGAGATGGGGAGATATTACTGTATGCATTAACTGCATAGTGTTAACATTGCACAAAATGAACAAAGATAATTTTGGTATGATTGATTTATCAGCTTTGCAGGTCAAGAGTCTTTTATCAGTAGTCATCTGGTTAGGTAGGTAAGTAGGTAGCCTTGGCTTGACGCTGAGCCAAGCACTTGACACAATAAAAGTAGGGACGCGTACATACCCCGAATCCTCCTCACCAACCAAATCCCGAACATCAGATACGTCTAACAAAGTCCGCATCCTATCAACGGGGCATTCCAGCTCTGATATACCCTTCAGAGTTATAATATGTTCACGCTAAACCCAATCCGCATCAGAATTAGAGGCATATGATTGGCCCACTCGCTAATGACATCATAGGGGCCATACGCTATACCCGTTTGGAGTTGGTGCGATATCTATACCTCAGAATAGATCTTTCGATAGGGCTTGTTTTCACGGTGAGAATTAGAGAAATTGGGCGATGGGAGGGTATAAAGAGGTGAGCAGGAGAGATAGGATGGATGGAGAGAAGCAAAGTTTTGTTTTTCCGTCCTTCAACTATTGTCCTTCTTTCTCTACCTATACATCTGTCTGGATTCAGTGTGCAGTCGCTCGTTACGTTCATACTTTTCTATCTATATCGCTACTACTACTTCTATACCTCTGAGAGGGTTATACTACAACTGAATTACTTTCGTATTTATTAAACTTCGACTATACATACTGCTACAGAACAGTGAGTCTCCCAACCACTCGCCCTAAACACTGGCAACCTCTAACCCTCACCTCTAACAGTCCCCACGACAATCTGCCTCGTGCACCACCACCACCTCTCTCTCTCCCACACAAGAAATCAATCAAAATGGTCTACATCGCCAAAGAAGCCATCATCTTCTTCGTCATCCTCGGATGCGTGGTAGTCTCTGTCTTCGGCTACTCTATCCATTACCTTGCGACTAATGGGTTCTACGGTGAGGAGAGGAATCTCGACTTCCCTCCAGAGCAGAGGATATACATGCGCCAGTTACGACTAAGGGATTTGCATTGGATGGCGAGAGATAATGGGATCAGGATTGCGAGTAATACGTCGCCAGTGTAGGGCTTATGGTCTGGTCTTTCCTTACTCGGGTTATGGTTATGTGTGATGGGACATTGATGGAGTTTTATGGTTGGGGTTAGGGTTATACTTGTTGATTGTTTGGTTAGTATTGGGTTTTGGAATAGAAATGCATGTTTGTTATTAGGTTACAACCGGTATCTTGTTTCTAGCATACTGTTCATGAATGCTTTAAGATTTATCACGTTGATTCTCATCGGTGTTTGTCCATGCGCACATGAGATACTATTAATCATCTCATTTCGACTCCATATACGGCGCTGGTTCTAGGTGATTATTCCGAGTATTCCATCTAATAATTGTGAGGCCATTGACACCACATAAGTAAATACGGTCTGCTCATCTCACTAGAAAGGTCTAGTAGCAGGCTTCGCAACTATAACCACCGGTCCCGCTTGCTAGATAACTCACATACTAACAATAACAACCACTAAGCAACCCATACTAACACGAAGAACATCATGTGATGGACGAGCATATGAAGCTAGCCGGAAATAATGCTCGACCGCCACAGCCCCTCTACATCTGGACCCCCCTCCCTCCTTGTGATAGTAATCATAGTAATCACCATTAGATAGTAAACCAAGCCGCCCTCACACATATTCAACCCCCAATCATTCATAAACCAAATGCCATCCAGCAAGTCTCTCCCTCCCCATCCACTCCCACAAATCACCCATCTAGTAACACCCCCCGAACCCCTACCAATAGTAATATCCGGCCCCACGGGCGTCGGCAAAGGCACACTGACCAAGAGAGTCTTCGACGCACACCCGGACACATTTGCATTCACAGTATCCCACGCGACGGCGAAATCCACGGCAAGAGCTACTCTCTCTTAGACCAGCCGATGTTCGGGGACATCATCTCCTAAGGCGCCTTTGTAGAACATGCGTACCTTCGATGGGAACCAGTATGGCACGAGTAAATGGCAAATACAATCTCAGATCAAATGGAGAAATGCCGGGTGATTGTGCTAGATATCGAGATGAACGGTGTGAAACAGATGAAGGCAAGTTCTAGTATCGATGCTCGGTATCTTTTTATTAAGCCACCGAACTTTGAGGCGCTCGAGGCACGGCTTCGGGGGCGAGTAGGGAGTTGGAAGGGTTTGTGTTGCGGGTAGGTGCGCTTAGTTTGTGTTCTGTTGGTTCGTTAATATGTTGTATGGGATAGAGAGAGGTAGACAGACATGATATACTGCAGTGTGTGGCTAGCCACGCAAGCCTGCCTTCTAAGTCCTTGGCTATTCCTACGAAGTCGAATACAATTAAGAGACCTTGGCCGGATTCCATCATTACTAACCCTCTCAGCACCCATACCCCTTTGTAAGAACCAAAAGAACCAGCAACCAGATGCAATAAACTCATATCTCATGCTCATAACTCATGCATACACCATCACTCCCCAAATCACAAATCACAAGCGTAAAAAAAGAGACAAGAAACCACCAACTCCCCGAACACCACCGCTATACCCACACAATGCAAAGAATCACCCTCAAAACAACTTCTCCTCGACATCCCTCTCATCAAACGGATCTCCGAATTCATCTATACCATCCACTAATTAGCACATCCCAACCCAACCCAGACTAACTCGGCCATGGAAGACCATATATCAACAACATACCCAGATTGAAATCATGATCAACCACGGACTCCATCGCGCGCTGATACTCCTCCTCTGCCCTTTTACTCATCCACGCCGCACCCGGCGCATCCATCTGCTGTGCCTGCTGTTGCTGTTGCTGTACCTGCTGAGTTGTCTGCGTCGCGAGCGGAGAGTCAATTAGGCTCTGGTTGAAGGCCATCTGTCCCTGGGTGTTCAGCGTAGCGGTTTGTGTTTGAGAGCCTGGCGGGGAGAGTTCTGAGCCGCCAAAGGGAGGAGGACGCGGGTTGGTGAGCTTGTTGGTTGGGGTGCGGGTACCCGGGTGAGAGTCTTCGGAGAGGCCATGGGATGATTCCGGGGAGGAAGCCATCTGGGAGTCGCCGTCTGGGTCTGTGATGGTTGGTTATGGTTAATAAGGTGTGTGGGTGGTGGGGAGACAGGTGGAGGTTGGTTGTATGTGATGGCAGCGGGGAACTGTGTGGAGGGGCTGGTATGAGCACAAACCGGTAGCCATGATATATGATTTTATCAAGTAGGTAATGTAAGCCAATCAATCAAGCAATAGCTGCAACAGAAAACAACAAAGCGAGACAATTCGTTGATGTGCAGCTGAGATGGAAATGTAGGATCGGGGATAAGTTGAGGTCGGCGATCTTAACTAAGCACAAGGCGGCAACCGCCATTTTCCTCCGCTTTTCTGAACTCCTCTGCCAACTAGACGATTTTCTTCCCCTCGTCTTACTTACCCCTCGGTCATTCCCTCCTTTAAACTAAGCCACCCGGCTAATACATTGGACTTGTTCTTTTTGGTTTACTTGCTAGACTCCACTAACTTTGGGTCTCGTCGTTCACTCGTTCAGAACCTGTTTTACGCGCTATAGCGATATATCCCTTGGCCATGAGCGCAAAGCCCTCAAGTGGCCCCGACGCCTGGGAGGAGGACTGGGAGAGTCAGGCTGATGTATGTGCACCACTACCTCTGCATGCCGCTGTGCGACTATCTCAATCCCCTGGCTAATCGCTCTCATAGTCGTTCGCTGCAGAATCCGCCCCGCCTCCGCAGGAGAAGAAAGTCTCCTCGAAAGTCACCAAGGCCCAGCGCCGAGCCCAACAGGCCGAATTTAACCGCCAGCTATGGGCCGAGGCGTATGTATACCACATTATGACTATGCGGATGTTGCCTGACCGTTTCCCGCTACAGAGAATCACCTCAGACGTTTCACTATCTAGAGGCGCGGTCGAATGTCCCGCTCAAGCAGGAATTCAAACCCACCGTCACTGTTCTCAGTCGCAACCCACAAATAGCTACGCGTCAATCATCTTCTGTAGACGCTGCCAGTGTTGGTATGAGAAGACTGGGGTTGAACGAGGATGACGACTCTGATGAGGATAGACCGCCTCAGCCCACACCTGAGGAGCGGCAGGCTATTGCGCTGCGCAATCTGGAAGAGAAGCAACGCAAATATGAAGAAGTCCGGGAGAGGCTGTTCGGTAGCCCGTCTGCCCCTACTTCCGGCGCGTCGTCGCCACGCAGTGCTACCCCACCTAAACAACACGAGGGCCGAGGCAAAGGGAGAAGCCGTGGGAATGGGCGAGACAACAACCGTGACAAGCGGGACTCGTCTGCTGCATCCGGAAAGTCTAAGCAGCTCTACGATCCCGGGTCTCCTAAACCGAACTCGAGCTTTGGGCCGCGGAGGGAAAAGCAGGGCAGTGTCCGAAGGGAGGATGATTCGCAATCGCCGAGGCAGCCGATCCGCAGTCCTCGTGGCCCTGATAGCAGCGGAAGGGGCGGGTTTAGAATGGGCCACAGGGGTGCCCGTGGAGGCTAGACTACGAAAACGAAACAGCTATCCCTTCACCAGGATTGGCGCGTTGCGCCTGTCTGTGTTGGTGGGACGCGACTCCAGGCCGCTGCTAAGAATAGTATTAAGATGCTAGATGGTACAGCAGTGACCTGCAACAAGCTAGGGAAGGCCCCTTCCGGAGTTGATCGCATTGGCAACCTGGGACGTGTTTGGACGGTTTTCTAAAGACGTCAGCTTGTGATCGCGTTGTATCAGCAATCCACTTACGAGCGTATCGCTCATAACTATCCAGATAGAGCTCATCGGTGCTCGTGGTTGCCTGGATATGCTCATTGTTCTCAATAGCATCGACCCAGGCTCCCCAGCGACTACCAGGCTCCGGGTCTGGCCACCCACGATAAGGCTTCAAGGCACGGCGCAAGCGGATAACCCAAGGGGCGACCTGGACATCAACGAATGAAATCTGAGCACCCAGAAAGAACGGGCCCTGCGCATCTGCGGCGCCGACTAATGTGTTGAATGCATCTCGGAGCTCCTGTGCATTGGCTATTTGCTTCTGAGTGTCTTGCTCTTGAAGAACACGGTAGAAGTTTGGGACGATGTGGCGGTTGATCTGTGATTGTCAGAAGTGAAAGGGATGATAAGCACGGGTGCATACAAAATCTGTCCATAGTCGGCAATGCGCCCTCAGCTTGGCGTCTCCGGGTGGGAGCAACGGTGTCCCAACACACAGGTCCTCCAACTAAAGCACGTTAGGATTGGATCAAGTTGGTTCAGTGGCAGGGTTAGAGCCATACGTATTCCAGCAAGACGGAGCTCTCGTATGAGCCCCAATCCCCGTGCCGCAAGGCTGGAACAAGTCCCCTGGGGTTCACGTCCAGCAATGACTGGGGCTTCTTATAGGGGTCAACTTCAATATACTGGTAGGGGATTCCCTTGATCTCAAGGGCAACCCATACGCGCTGTACGAAAGGGCTAGCAGTGGTCAGCGCTGGCGATGTATATATGCATATAAACTAGAGTGAACGTACCAAAAGCAACTTCCATACAATTTCAGTTCATTGTCTTGTGAGCGGTGCGCGACTGTCTGGGCAGCCAGGCCGGTAGCTTTGGTATGGTACTGTTTCTGAATTTGATTTTGGGTAGCCATTACTCTAGTCTGTGCGCGGTGGTAATTAGAACGAATATTAATTAATCGAGTCCTGACCGCGGAGGGAGCACGCTTGGACAGATTGCCAAACAGCAATGGTTTCAACACAAGAATGGGACTTCGGAGCATAATGGATGGGAAGAGAAGGTGCAGTTCACGAGCGGGGAAGATAGTCGGCGATAGGCACTTCTCCGCCGAATGACGTAACACGCTTGTGCCAGGATCAATCAAGGAGAATATAGAAACGAACTTACATTTAGTGATCTCTTCTCCTTCTTCACCTCCTGCAATAAGAACCGCTGCACACTATTCTTCTTCACGCGGTCACTATCCTCCAGCGTATGACGATGACCCCCACTCACACCGTCGTTCTTCCCGTTCGCACCATTCCCATTTACTCGCTGGATAGTAAAATACCTCTGGCCGTTGACCCCTGGATGGCCCTCTGGTAGAGGTGGGTTCAGGCTCGGCGTTAACAACCCAAACTGCTGGCCTTGAGCCTGTTGTTCCTCTCTGACAGCAGACTCCTGGAGTACTGGGCCGGGGACCCCAAGTCCATCAAGGACACCTAGATCTGACCCCATAACATCGTGGCCCGGGAAGTACTCTGTGATCTTGATTTTTACATCACAGAGATCCCGCTGGCGGGCAGTACGCTTACGCTTCTTCTTGTTGGGATCATTGGATTTCGGTGTCCCTGGAGGTCGACCTTTCAGGCGACAATCCCAGTAGTGGGAAATCAGCGGTTTGCGTTTGTAGTGTTGAGTTGACCGGTGGGAGTAGACGTTGTCGATGTGTGGGAAGTATGTAAGGAATCTGGGACAGTCAACAAGGGCATTGTATCTGCAAGAAAGGGGAAAATACGCACTGCTCCTCACTTAGAGTTATCATCTCATCGACATTAAAAAGCCGTTCTCGCCATGCATCAAGGTTCGGAGGATCAAGGATGGTGCGGATGTCGACATGTTGGTCGGGTCTTTTTACGAGAGATTGAAGATGGGGTTGTTGATGATGGTACTGATGATGAGACTGATGAGCTTGTCGAGTGCAGTCGAGCTCTTCAACGGCACATTGTAGACCGTGGAGCGAGTCATCGTCAATGCTAACTTGGCCTTGTCGATGGGTTGGAACTAGGTGCGGGTCCTGGTGGGCAGCTAGGGTCGACGCGTCTTCGGCAACTGATGTCAGAGAAGGATGGAGGAGAGTTGAGACGGAAGGGTTGAGTGATGTATCAGCCTCGGAAGGGATCGAAACATGGTTCATAGTGGTGGAGAAGCTGCTCCGATATTGTATGCTGATGATAGTGACGCTGCTTTTAATGTGCGGATGGACGAAAAGGCGGGGGTTGAGGCGGCGATTTGTTGACGGATGGTTGCCGGATCTGGCATAGCGGGTCACGATCGTCGATTGTTTTGGTCTGGACCTTCTTTGGAGTCTCCCCAAAGCATTTGCGTACTTCAAATCTAACGAAATTCCCGAATGATGCGCAGCTCTTTAGAGGCAAGTGGTATATTTAGGTCCTGAATATTGGTCGCTTGTGCTCGCTTGAGAAAGGTGAAGATCCGTAATTATTGTCGAGTGAGTCCTCAAACTTGCTTTGCCCTGACAGTCTAGTGTGAAGCTTAGCTGATCATCTGGTCATGCTATTGTGTCACTTTCAAACTTGCAGGATAATTGAAATACAAAGTAACTCGTTGCAGAGTGCCCCATAACTATGGTATATATCTAGTTAGTTGCTTTCAAAGGCATTGAGTCACTTGGGTATGTCTTGGCTGACACTCGATCACTATATATTTTCATGGGTTGTGAAATCACAGCCTCTCAAAACTAGCCGGTTTATCACTATTAGGACTGTTGCAGAGCCGTTATCATGCCAGTTCTACCATGAATCATCATCAGTTCAAGTCTACGAAATTAGCTACTATCACAGTCGCATAACCTCCTGACCGACCCTGGCTTACTCAAACCTGCTGGGACAATCTTGTATCCCTTCTGGCTCATCAAGGAATCGGCGAGGGGGCGCATTGAGTGTTTTCATCCTACAACTCTCAGTGGACCCCAGAAAGATCCACTTGACACCATTGAGGTCCTCTGAAGGCACCTTTCACCAATTCATGCCTGTGGGTCCCTATTACAATTCTGCACACTCAATTACTAGCGTCGTGACCGTCCCACTCCCTGCCGCTGGCCCAAGACTTGGCTGTACTCCGTAGAGTCTGCAGAAACACCCGCGGCCAATAATATCGGGTGATGATGAGAGGCTTTTCATCTGAGTTTGTGGAAGGGGTCCCTACAAAGTACAAACCGATCGCTTCCGCTAAGTTTTCGATATAGTCCTTTATACATTGGACTTCCTATGTACTCCAGGAAGGATCTGACTGTGTCACCGAAATTTACATTGCCATGTTTCCAGTTGCAACCTGTCTAGCTATTCCCACAAACGTCGAGTCGCAGTCTCGGCAGAATGTATGTCATCCAATCCAGGTGCCTATCACAGGACTGGCATATCCCGACTTCTGATGGGCCAAGATCATCGATTGGTGCCCTTAATGTTGTCCAAAATGAACTACAGAGTATTACCAAACTCCGCCAATTGAAATTTTCAGTACCTGTCGCGCCGATCCATCAGAGCGGATGTGCTGAGGAACAAATGGTCTTTGATTTGGAATTCCCGTTGTCAGACATGTTGGTCACCTTCACTGTCCAGTATAACAAGGAGCGTGTTGTTCCGCTTTTGACGATCGAGACAACGGGCAGCTGCGATACCGGTGATTATTCGTTCTCGGCGATACACCCCAGCCATTACTTTGGCCCCGCCATTATAATCAACCCGCAGATCAAAGATGCCTGATTTAGGCATAAGGCCCGTACGGAGATGTGTGCCAAAATTGTGTTAGTCTCGTTAAGTGCACCTTTCTGACACTCCCGCTTCTTGTTGATCCATTTCGTTTGACTCCACACTTGAGGAGGCATTTGTCGTTGCAGATTTTCATCACTCTCGATTCTTTAGACCATGCTTGCTTTTATATGAGGGAAGCACAAGATGCAGATCGAATTAGCAAGGAGCAGGACTAAACAGAGAAAATAAAAAAAAAATAAAAATCCACTGCGGCATGAAGACAACGAACTGCTAGGTATTATAAAACCACCGCGGGTTACATGCAGGCGAATAGTTTACAATGGGCAACATTCTCGTAACGGCCTACATGAACCCGGAATACGAACTATATTTCAATAAATCGAACACAGGCCCCAGTTACTTTCTCCAAAAACTGAGAGAAGTTGTGATGGTAAACCGTGATTGTTGGTGCGATGGTGGAAGGGACTGACAAAACCAGCCGTGTTGCCACCACCCTTACCCGGAACGCGCCAAGGCCCTCACAAAAGTGGTAGTGTGCCCACAAAGCCATTGTCACCATGAAGAATAACCCGGATACTATTGTTATACCATGCCAGCGATATGAGGCAGCAGTATAGTGAGTATCATGAGTTCCTCTGTCTTTCTTAAGCTGTGCTCGAAGCGGTCGCCATGAAGTTGGTGGACGACAGAAACGCAGAACATTTTGTCAACGCAATCGATAATCTGGCATTCTGGTGTTGACTTGAAAAACTAAATAACATGAACTGTGATTTCCCGTTTTCCTCTCACACCTTGATTATTCCATCTCTGTTCTTCTTTTACACTCCTCCTTTTCCCTCTGTCAATGAAATTTCACATACCTCGACTAACTCGAAAACACTGCGATATAGATAGTGGGGCAATCTGGTGAGCCGTGAACATATGCCGAGTAACCGGTTTATCTTTTAGCATCATGAAGCAGCTGGTGCCAGTGAACACTTGAAGGGGTCTTCAGCAAGCCACATAACGAATCACGCTGAAAACCTTCAGCAACTGGTGCTCTTTCGGTATTGAGTAGCATCGAGTGCAACTAATTGTCCAAGCATGCTGGGACACCGATGAGCTACTTATACACGGCTCACCCCCAACTGAAACAGGCGCCAACAATGTGATTGCACATCTAGGCTAGCCCGTCCTTTGGACCTTGAGACGCAACCTCAACGCAAAAAGCACCAGCACTTTCCAGCAATTTGCAAACTGTTTTTCCTTTCTTTTTCTTTTCTCTTTTTCTTTCTTCTTTCCCTTTCTCTCCTTTTCTATCACTTTTATAACAGCACCTAAGCAAACATCCCCTGGGGCTTTTTTATTTTATTGATATATGATATCAGAGGCCACCAGCACACATCACAGCCCGAACGAGCTGTCGAGTGCCTCCACTCCAAGCAACATGCACCCGATTGAGTCCCAAGAGAAATATTCATTTTCACCACCCCAAACCGGCATGGGCATCCCGGGAACATTGTTGCCGTTCATGACCATACCCATTTCTGGGTTCATCTGCAAGGCGTTGTGCTCTGTGTTGGGGTAGAACACCTCATTCCTGGCAACGGAGCCATACATATCTCTTTGAGAACCAAGCTCGACGAGAGTATTAGCGATACCTGAATGGGTAATGCTATGGCTCTGCTGGTTGAAAGATGCTCGCTGGTTGAAATGTACCTGTTGGTTGCAAGGTACCTGTTGGTTGTAAGGTACCTGCTGGTTGCAAGTTACCTGCTGGTTACAAGGTACCTGTTGATTGAAAGGTGCCTGTTGATTGAAAGGTGCCTGTTGATTGAAAGGTGCCTGTTGATTGAAAGGTCCTTGTTGCGTCGGGCTTACTCTTTCATGAACCAACATGTCGATGTCATAGATAGCTCCAATCCAGCGACGCATGGTATCGGGCACCATCGGGTTACCCGAGTGACGGTTAAGAATGAGCGCACAGTTGTGGAGCAGGGAGAGCGATTCATGATTGCTATACCCCTCACTCTGCTGTCGCGTACAATCAGACAAGATACTCAGCGTCATAACTAATGCCGAGGAATACACGTAATAGATGTCCCACCAGGTCACAGCATTGAACTTTCCGATCATATCAAGATGCAACAACAATTCGCAACTTTTCCGACCGGAGTCGCAACACACCCTAGCGATTGTCTCGAGTTCTTTTTCATTCATGTCACTGGTCTGCCCTTGAATCGTGGAAGCAAGGTGTCGCAACAATGAGTGGCGAGTGAGCAAAGAGACCGTATAGTGATATTGGATATGCAGCAAGAGAACCGGTCTCTTGTGTCCATCGGGCAACATGTCGAATTCCTGGAGGGTCAGATGCTGTGGTAGCGATGTATGCCACAGAGTCAATTCCCCAAGCAATTCAGCGACGGAGGAAAAGCCGCTCTCGCTAGTGAGATTTGGCAGTGCGCGGCATACGAGGCCTAGGATGGACACAAGCTTTGTCGACCAGGGCGCATAATCTGCAGGCCAATTGGAGGTATTGATGTTGAGTACCCTCTCATTCGGCGAAGTGGAGCCTAATGTACTTTCTATGGCACTGGGCCGATCATGAGAGGAGACCTGAATCTGCTCGAAGCTATAGAGAGTCCACCAAAGTGACCTCCTAAGCTCTCTATTCAGTTGCGGGCCTTCACACACTACTTCATCGCGATGAAGTCCAATAGCAACTGCGATCCGGGCTGCTACTCCAGTCAGAGTCCAGCATGCGTCACGATGATTTGTGTTGTGAAGATGCAAGGCAGCCAGCATCAGTGCCTGGATTGAATGGATATTGTTCGTGAAGATCATGCTCGGCAAGAGTGACTCGACATAAGTCCACCATTTTTGCTGCTGAGTCTCAGTCGTCCCCAGCGGCATAATGCGTCGGCTCAGGAGCAATACGCATAACAGACCACAGACCCACGGTCGGTCGACCGAACTTGGTGAAACTCGCCATCTATTGAAGGTCTCCAAGAACGAGGCCTCATGGAGAACAGGGAAGTCGACGTTGACATAGTCGAAATAAGCTCGGATCAGTCCCTCGATGACGAAATGATCAAGCAAAGGAACCGAGTACGGTAGACAAGCGGCATCCACACCAAGTTGCGAAGGTATCGCAATCGCTCGGACATCGAAATCTGTGAGGACATCACTAGCGAATGGCTTCAGAGTCTCCTCGGTAGGATTGGGACCGAAGAGATACATCTGACACCTTGGGTGCTGGCGTTGACGCCCCAGGAGGCTCCTGAGCTTCATTTGGAAGAAATAGGAGCTTGCAGGGCCGATATACTGATCTTGGCCTTGCTGGTCTTGAACAAGCTCCTCGTTCTGCTCAGTGGATGTCGCCCTGGCGTCCTCCTGCGGCTCTTGCGAGTCCTGCAGCTCTTGGGACTCTTCAGGATCTTCAGGCTCTTCGGACTCTTCGAGCTCTTGAGAGTCTTGAGAGTCTTGCAGCTCTTGTGACTGTTCTGGCTCGTATGGATCGATCTCAGGACAATCAAGCTTGACATCTTGGATGTTGCCAACAGTAATGTTCAACGACGCTCCAAGCTCCTGCAGTACTTCGAGAGAGGAAAGGTCTCCTTCAGCATTGACGTATTGTTTGACTATGCCCTCCAGATAGGCAATTCGAGCGCGCACATTGTCTGCGCTGCCATAGAGTCTTTTCTTTCTAGGCTTGGTGGTCTTGCAGGTATAATTAAAATGTTCGCAGTGCTGACAGCGAGCTTGCCCGGGGATTTGCAGGCACTTGTGTTTTCTTGCCTTACAACGATCGCAGCTGCGTGCCGTGCGCTGTCGCAGCTCGGGCGGCACTCGACGAGCTGCCTTTCGCATTGCTGCCTTCTCCGTGGCTGTAGTCATGGTGGTTGGATGCAGTGAGAACAGCCGGGAGAGCCGGAACTCGGGGGGAATTTGAGGAGAAGGGAAAGAACAGCACTCGACCGGTGCTCCGATGGCCTCCTTATAATGGCTCGGAGGCGGGCGTTCACCCCCTCATTTCGACAAGGGTATATGGATGATTAGACCACTCAGTGCAGGCCGTATGCAACCTTGGCCTTAGCGTGCAAGACCGGCCCAGATAGCGCCGGCGACAGATAAGCCCAACCAGTCCTTCCCACACACACAATGGCAGCAGCCTGCGAATCCTAGCTCCGACAGCAAATGAAGGCCAAGAACACGAAAATTGTGCTGGGTTCACCCCCTGAGGGTCGTGATACTCTCCGCGCTAGGGTTTGTGATGTGACAGAGAGGACACCCGCTATACTCACCACAAACCCACCACTCAGACCACTTGTCAGGTACATTTTTTCGAGCGAAACTTGGTGTACAGAAAGATCGTTCAAAAATGGAGATCCTGCCAAAGAACCCTGCGACATCCGACGAAGGGGAGATCAATACCAGGACCAAGATGACCGCGCAAGGCATCATCCTCGTGCCTCAACCAAGTGATGATCCGGAAGATCCCTTGGTACGTCTCCCTACTGCGAAGTCATTTATTCAGATCGTCCTGACGGTAGAGCGATTACCTACAGAATTGGAGCACATTCACCAAGCACGCGGCTCTCGTGGTTCTCGCGTTTGAGTCATTCCTGGTCAAGTTTTCAGCCACTCTCATTGTAGGTTCACTAACACACCCAGATACCTTCTTGAATCATTTCCATCTAACCGCTCTTTCAGGCTCCCGATGCTCTCGAGCTATCCAGGGAGTTTGGAGTAAGCAAAACTACCGCGACCTACATCGGCTCTGTACCCTCCATATTGAACGCAATAACGTCCTTCTTCTGGATTCCGCTAAGTCATCGGATTGGTCGACGGCCTGTACTTCTCATTGGGAATCTGATAGCATTGCTCAGTGCAATAGGAGTGGCTCGGTCTCAAACGTACGCCGAAGCTCTAGCTTGTCGAATGGTCATGAACCTGGGCGGCAGCGTCGGTTTGTCCATTGGACCCGCTGCCATCTCCGACATGTTTTTTCTACACGAGAAGGGTTCACGAATGGGTATAAACAGCATTCTGCTTGTCATTAGTCCATATGTAGGTGGAGTGGCCGGTGGCTCCATCGCATACAATAAGAGCCTCGGGTGGCGGTGGTCGATGTACATCGCAGCCATCCTCTACGCCACACAGTTCATCGCCCAAATTTTTCTCGGTAATGAATCACAATACTCCGCTATACACCATTTTTCCTTTTGCTTATTTGATTTCCCCTGATTCAGTCCCCGAAACTATCTACAAACGAGATGAGAATGCAGCAGCCGCATCCCAGCCCCAAGACTCGAAGCGAAACGCTTTCCTCTCTTTCCTCAAATTTCGTACCCCCAAAGTCCCCGAAAACGAAACTTGGGCTCAAACCTTCCGCAAGCCTTACAAGATGTTCGCGTATCCTGCCGTTGTTCTTCCATCCTTCTGGTTCGGGGTTGCAAACATGACCGAGGTCGGCAACACAGCGGGCTTCGCCCTCAACTTCGGCCTAGATACTCACTGGAAATTCAATCTAGCCCAGGTAGGCTTCTGTTACTTTTCCGGTGTTATCGGGGCCGGAATTGGCGAACTATTTGGAGGGCCACTCTGCGACTTGCTCACAAAGTACACAATGCGGCGAGGCCAGGTTTGGAAGCCGGAACGGCTACTCCATCTCGTGTGGACAGGTCTGGTCACTGTCTCGGTAAGCACATGATGATAATAAACTGGTAATACGCGAGCCATAACCCTAATAATCTATATCTAGGCTGGTTTGCTCTTGTACGGACTCGAACTCGAGTTCGGGGACAGCTGGGCTTCGGCTCTGACAGGGATCGGTTTATTCACGTTCGGGCAGGAGATCATGGTTACCGTTCTCTTGACTTACATGACGGAGTGCTACCCGGAAGATGCAGCAGAGGTAACCATCGTTTTTCAGTTCTTCTTTGCCGTGCAGACTTTCCATCCCCCGTTCTACCTCCCCCAGTGGATCGAAGCTCCTGCTGGACCGAAGGTCCCCTACATCGTGTTCGCGGCACTTCCTGTGGTGTTTTATCCCTTTTGTATCGGTATTTTTACGTGGAAGGGTGAGCAGATCAGGAACAAAGGCCCGTTGTTTGCATGGTAAGTCTGCAAGGGTGGTCCATCTCTCTTGAGTAGAGTGCGATATACTTGGTAAGTATTTTAACTGTGCTGCATTAGGGCAGGCATAGACTTGGGAGGCTATTTGTTACTTTATAGTTAGTCTTAGAAGCTTAGATATGAGTGTTGTGCGGGTGCGCTTTCAAGGTAGAGCTTGAAGTGAGAATTGAGGCGGCGCGTGAAGATTACGAATTGAATATTCCTTGTTGCATCATCTGCACAACGATTGGTCATTATGATTTCTTATCGCAAGGGGTATTTTATTCCACCAATAGTATTCGAAAGCAATTAAGCCACAATTTCAACCCTAATCCTCGCCTCCGCCATATCCGGCTGAAACCAAAACCCAATATCCTTCGTAGTATCCACGAGCTCTACCTCGCGTTTCACGAACCCCGGCTCTTCAGCCGCCTTCACCTCTTGCTCTTTAGCACCATCAACACCTCCCTCCCCATCATCTTCACTATCCCAGCCCTCATCATCCTCCATCTTCTCCTTGCTCACCGGGTCCAACTCATCAGTCTCCCAAACCAATCTAAAGCTATAAGGCCGTAGCCCAAAAAGCCGAGAAACAATAGCCTTGAGTTGATAAGTATCGAACGACCGAGGGACTTCTTTAAACTTGGTAGAGACACCCTCTGACCCGACACCCTCGGTCTGAGATAGACGAAACACCAACTTTACCAGCCTTGCAGCAACAGACCGCGGGTTCACAGCAGCACTACCAGCCCCTGACTCGGCCCTTCTGATATCAGGTTGGCCATACAGCTCGCACAGCTCTTTGTATCTGGGATGCTTAGCAAGGATGCTTGCTTCTGCTGTCTCTGGGGAAGCGGATAGCTCTTTTCCGATGAGAGAGAGATAGTATAGTTCTCCGTTATTGCGGTCCTTGGGGGTGATTTTGCCGTAGTTGAGCATCTGTAGAGAGCCGATGCGGGATAGGGTTAGCATGTACGCTTCGTCGACTGTCATGGGCTTCTCGGGCACGCCTGTGATGTGCGATGGGCCGACGGGCTGGTCGTATAGTGGGTTGCCGGATATGCGGAGGGTGTCTAGGCCTGGGAATAGGGACGGGAGGTGGTTGATGAAGTCCCATGTGGTGATCTTGTTGCGGGATAGGTCGAGGGAGTGGAGGCTTTGCGGGAATTGGAGAGCTGTGTCTGAGGTGTTGTTGACGTCGTGGATAGTGGAGATGTTGTTTCCGCGGAGGGAGAGGTGCTCTAGTCTTGAGAGCGAGGCGAGTGATTTGATGGAGGATAGGGAGGTAATGTCGTTGTTTTCTAGGGTAAGACGGGTGATGGTGTTGGAGAGGGGGGTTGTCAGCATTGAGAGTTGGTTTGCTGAAGCGGAAAGTGTGTTGAGAACGGGGAATTGATAGGTCAATGCTGATATCTCCTCCCATGTTAGAAGGGTCTCGTCAATGTGCAGTGTCGTGATGCCCTCGAACTTCAACCCCTCCTCGAGAGGACCGAGCCGGTTCCCTCTGTTATCATGTTAGCCCAACCCAAATCAACCATCGCAGTCCAAGATAACCTACATCAGCTTCAGCCCCTTAAGGAAGTTCAACCGCTCACAAATCCGAGCTACACCTCCCCAAGTCGTCAACAAGTTCCGGCTCAGATCCAGCTCGGTAATCTGCGGACAGGTCTGCTCAATCTCTGCATATGCAGATTCAATCTCTTCAGCTGATGCATCATGCCCCAGCACACCCGCAACTTGCAGCCCATCAAGAAGCACGATCTTCAGCTCCTGGAGCCTAGCAAGCTGCTTCCGGATCTTGTCGAAGCCAACTTCCTCAACGACCTTGCCGCTGATCTCAATGGGTTTGTGCAGAGCATCACCCGTAGCGTCATTCCGTTGTCCTTGCCTGGCAATCTCGTGCTCGAGGAACTCAGACGCGTACTTCTCGCGCAGCGCCTCGATGAACCCTCGAGGTTTATCTGCCGAACGAGACGGACGCACGAATGACCCCGCTGTCGGGTGTTTGCTTATGCCTGCAACATGTGAGCATATATCCTAACCAGTAGTCAAGCCTCAATCCAATACCCAAGACCCAAGTCCCGAAAGAGGACACTTACAAGTGAAATATCTCACCCCGCGATGCTCTCCCGAATGCTTTCCCCGAGTCGGGTCATCCCATTCGACTCCTAGCCACTCCCCAGAGGTGCCTTCAACAGTACCCACGTAGCGCACGGTACACAAATCCCCAGCATACGACCGTCTCTGTCCTACGTACGCAGCCTCCATTCTAAAATCGCCGAGAACCGTACCTCCTAAACATACAGTTCCGAACAAATAGATACAACGAGCGTCCCAGCATGTGACGGATTTCCCACTCCTCCCCGCTCCACCAATGGCAGCCCACACCCCGCTTACATAACTCTGTCTGCCTGAGGCAGAAGCTAATCTCCAAATCGGCGAAGCAGAACTTCCTCGACACTTACTACTACGATATCATCACCTCCATATCCCACTGCTATCCATCTCCACAACCACAACCCGCCAGGATGGATTACCAAGTAAGCATCTCACCCCCCACCCTCTACATCCAGCATCCCCCTCGCTAACAAAACCCCTCTCAACAGAACCGCGCGGGCTCCAAATTCGGCGGCGGCGGCGTCGCCTCGCACTCCGCCACGAACGCCGACCGACGCGAGCGCCTGCGCAAACTCGCGCTCGAAACCATCGACCTGGACAAAGACCCCTACTTCTTCAAGAACCACGTGGGCAGCTTCGAATGCAGACTATGTCTAACGGTACACCAAAACGACGGGTCATACCTGGCACACACGCAGGGGCGGAAACATCAAACGAACCTTGCGCGGCGCGCGGCGCGCGAACAGCGCGAGGGCAAGAACCAAGATCCGTCGTCGATTCCCGGGGCGATGGGCGTGCAGGTCAAGAAGCAGACGATTAAGATTGGACGGCCCGGGTATAAGATCACGAAGATTCGGGACCCCCTGACGAGACAGTTGGGCATGTTGTTCCAGTTGCAGTATCAGGAGATTACGCCGGGAGTGACGCCTAAGGTGCGGTTTATGTCGGCCTTTGAGCAGAAGGTCGAGGAGCCCCCGGATAAGAATTTTCAGTATTTGGTGGTGGCGGCCGAGCCGTATCAGACTTGTGGGTTTAAGTTGCAGGCTAGGGAGATTGATCGTCGGGAGGGACGGTATTGGACATGGTTTGATGAGGATAGTAAGGAGTTTTGGGTTCAGATTATGTTTAAGACGGAGAGAGAGGAGAGGTTCTCGGGTGTGCCGGGTTTGGCGCCTCTTAAGGAATAAGACTTAGGGGGTTAGTGAATGTTTCTTTATTGTTGTTGTTGTTGCTGTTGTTGGTTTTCTGTTGAAGGTCGGGTATGGCGTTTCATGGGCTTGCACTGCTGGCAAAATGTTGTGGCTATCGTTCTTTCTATTCTATTGCTGTGTTATGCATTAGAGTGGCTTCGCATCAATACCATGCCCTCTTTTACTTGTTCTTCTAATGATACAATCTATCCACGATGAAAGTTTTAAGTTCTATATCAGACGCAACTTCTACCGCAATTTTATGCATTGGCTAAATGCTAATAGCTACGGAACACAGTCCTGCATTCGCGGGCTTTTTCTAATACATGATATGATATCCACTCATATGTATCCCCGGTTAGATACAGTCGGTAGCTAGCAATCGTCGTCTCGCGACACGGATGCAAAATCAATAAGGTAATAGGAAATGAACAATGCTAGGTCGTGATCAACTGAGGCGAAATGTCAAATGCGCTAGATGCTGGATGAAACTGATGCACAAGGGGATGCCCGAGACCAGAACCTAAATGCGCCACTGAAAAGCCATCAATGCAAGCCCGCCCGCTGTCGGACTCTTCAATGACGTCTATCGTGGGTTCACAAGGACACTCGGATGTCGACTGTATCTTCAATTTCCTTGGAAGGCGTTGAACGCTTTGTACGTGTATCCGATGAATGGAAGGCTCATCTCCGCCTCCTGCTCGTCCGGCATGGCCCGAGCCTGAGCGCGGTGGATGGCACTGGTATCCTCCTGAGGAATCTCGTCGATCGGGAAGTACGACACGTCAATGTTCGAGCTCAGTCGCGGTTCGAACGGGGCACGGATGCTGCGCAGTTGCTCCCAAACGACTCCGCGGAAGAAGGGGTGGTTCTTGATCTGAGTTGCGCCGCCGAATTGGCCGCCATCGCTTCCGATACGGTGCTCTGCGTCGCAGAGGAAGCTAATCCGCAATTAGCATGATGCATCAGCGAATGATGCGCATAAAGCTTACCTTCTGATGAGACCCTCGGAATCGCGCGACAGAGTGAGTTCCTCGGGGAAGTACAAGCATTCTCTCCAGTTCACAATCTTGCGGTAGGTGTCGGTAGTGTCTTCCGCGCAGAACGGGGGCCAACCCACAAGGCACTCGAACATGATAGCACCGACGGACCACCAATCGCACAGGTAGGTGTATCCTTGACCGTTGAAGATCTCGGGGGCGATATAGTCCGGAGTACCGACCGTGGAGTATGCCATTGCGCGACGAGACTTTCTCCACGTGTTGATCTGGCCACGGTTGGAGACGGTCAAATTGATCGCATCGTTGAAGTAACCGGAGTTGCGGTTCTTGTCCTTTGACGTCGAGTTCTTCAGCAGGTTCTGGTAGTAGGAGTTGTCGTGGGTCTTCTTTCCTCCGGTGGACAGACCAAAGTCCGTCAGTTTGACGTGACCACCACGATCCAGAAGAATGTTATCAGGCTTGATGTCACTATAGACGAAGGAAGTTAGCACCTCCACTTTGCATCTTCTGGCCGCATCAAGCGCCTAGTACTTACCGATGAAGGAAGCCGAGCTTGTGAACAGCCTCGATCGCCATGACAATTTCAGCCATATAGAATCGGGTAATATCCTCGGAGAAGATTTCGTACTTGATCAACATGGTCATCAAGTCACCACCAGGCAAGAACTCCATCAGCAGATACAAGTATGCGGTGTCCTGGAAAGAAGCATGCAGCTTCACCAACCACGGGTTGTCCTTGGAATCAGCAAGGATATCACGCTCCGCGCGAACGTGAGCCAGCTGGTCCTTCTTGAACATCTCCGTTTTGATCAACGACTTCAGCGCATAAATCTTGCCATCGGTTTTCCGTTGTACTAGCTTCACCTCTCCAAACGCACCCTTTCCAATAATCTTGATGGTCTGGAAGTTCTGCGGGGTTTCCTTGGTACGAAGGAATCGGAGGAAATTCGATTCTTTCTTAGCAAGCACCTCTGCATCCTTGCACTTGTTCTCCTTGGGGATACTCGGTTCACGGATCATCTTGTCAAGCTCAGCAGACCTAGGAAACGCACCGAGTCAGCGATACCACTTTCCATGCTGGGGAGGGGGCTGTGGCATTTGTGGGATACTCACCGCATGTTGCGATCGCGTGCGCGCTCGATGTTCTCATTGAAGAAGACGCTGACCAGCTCCTTGGCTGCCTTACCACGTTTGTGAACATTCTCCGAGTACCGTTCGGGATACCGCTGCAACTCTTCGTTCTCCGCGGGGGTGCGAGGGCTACGAGGCATAGGAGGCGCCAGGTGGCCCGGCTGTTGCTGCCCGGGGGCGGGGGAGCCCGCAGTTCGGGGTCGCTGGGCCGGCGAGGCAGAACGAGCAAAGAAACCCGAGCGAGGAGAATTCAGGTCCTGATTCGAGAACTGCTGGATCAAGCCGTTGGTGCCATCGTTCGCGCTGTAACCCATGCGGGACTGGTAGGCGGGCTGAGGGGACTGCAGGTTCTGGCCATAATGCGGCTGGCCGTAGGCAGCCTGAGCTTGGTAAGGATTGGCCATGAAATAACCACCTTGAGCATAGGCACCGTTCTGGGCGTCCATATAATCCTGGGGACCCTGGTTTTGGTAGATCGGCTGGGGGAAGGCGGAGGGGGTAGTGGGATAGGCGCGGTTGTTGGCCGCCGCCGCATTGAAACCACGATCGTTGTACCCGAAATTCAGGTGGAGTCGGTTGTTGTTGTTGGGATCCATGATGGAAAACTTTCCTCCCCGACTACCAAACGAGGGCTAGGGAAAGCGGGGGGAGTTGAGAGCGAGTGGATGAAGAATTGGGGGGGGGAGGGATGGAGATGGGAAAGAATAATCCAAGGGGGAGGGGGAAACAAGAGCCCGAAGGAGCGGTGGCCTCAGGAGGCGAAGGGGGGCTTTCGACAAGCAACTTTCAGGAGCGCTTTTCTCGCTGTTGTCCCTGAGATTGGCTTAGCAGAGGGGGGGAAATGCAGTGGAGAGGTCCAGGCACAACAACCAGAGGCTGGCTGGCTCTTCTGCCCCAGTGGCGGCAAGTCCCGTACTACTAATACTAAGTGCTACCCTCTCTAACAAAGTATCTGTCGGGCAACTAGCTTTGTGTTTCAGGTTCACGATCCCGAATTGAAGTCAGAGACAGAGATGATGAGGATGCCAAAGAAAAGACATGATGCTACTGCAACCACTACTACTCAAGGATTGATGATCCGATCAGCACGGGGGGAAGAGAGGGAACTGAAAAAGGGACCGATGCTTAATGCTTAATGTTCCAGACTCATACGGCACTCGGTTGGTGCCACGAATGCTGTCTCACAATGATTGAATGTATTCGCTGCTACCATCTTCATCTTCAATATGTCTTCACTGCCTTGAAAGGAGTATAAAGAAAGTAGAGATCTAGCGGGTGTATCCCTCACGATGAACAGACTAATACCATTAAGGGAATGCTAGTGCTCCAGCAGTGATGAATGTTAACGCCAGCAGCATAAACCAATCATGTCTCCTTCTAGATGTCTATTCAGCTGGACGGGTTCGAGTTTTACAATCTGAAACTCCAAGGGATCATCTGAGACCTGGTCTTTTTAGACTAAATCTCCGTGGTATGCAACACTGAGTTTAGCTGGGGTACATCTTGTGCTGCTCCTCCAGATTCCGCCTTCAACTCGGCATCCTCGCCTCCGGATAAACCCTCGTCCCGACCGGAGCTGCGCAGAGCATCCCGAACTTTTTCGGCAATCATGCATTTCCCTTCACGACATGCCATGAGGGAGTGCTTCCTGCTCCCTGTTACGTACCAAAAGCTTTATTATTCTGTATCTTAATTATATACCCCAAATTCTTTCTTTTATCCCCTTCTTCTCCATCCCCCTACATCATGGCGGAATCCTCCAATTCCGCCGCGGCCTCAGGCCCGGCCCAGTCCGCAGCGTCCACCAGCGCTCCCAAGCCCTCCAACCCAGCCTTCAGAATGCTTGGTATAGATCCCCATTGCCCTTAACCAATATTTTCATACCTAATAGTCTTCAAGGAATGCCGAATCTTCGCATGAAACTCCCCTCCCGGAATTGGATGATCTTCTTCACCATCACCGGCTCCTTCGCCGCAGCTGTCATTTACGACCGGAGAGAGAAGCGCCGCGCGCAACAACAATGGGGTGACCTCGTCGCTCACATCTCCAAAGAGCATCTTCCCATCGAGCAAACCCGACGCAAAATCAACGTTTTCCTGTCCGCGCCACCGGGTGACGGGATCCGTGTAGCTCGCGACCACTTCAAAGAATACGTCAAGCCGATCCTCGTGGCAGCGGCACTGGACTACCAAATCATCGAAGGCAGGAGGGAAGGCGATATCCGTGCTGGTTACGCGGAGCGCATTCGCAAGTGGAGACGCAAGGCAGGCGAACCGAGCACAGTGGTGGAGGACCCCACGGTCGAGGACGTCGTGTTCGCCGCGAGGACGCAGATGGGCGTTATCGAGGAGCCCGGACCGAAGGGTGATCTGGTCATCGGTCGTCACACATGGAAGGAGTACATTCGCGGTCTGCACGAAGGCTGGCTGGGACCTCTCGATCCTCCCCCTCCGCCTCCGCCCACGGAGGAACCCGCTCCTGCAGAACCGAGCACACCCGCCGCAGAGACCTCCTCCGAAACCAAGGAGGGCGATGCCAACGCCCCCGAGCAGGAAAAGAAGGAAGAGAAGCCTGCTAAACCCGTCGGACCGACACCAGCCTACATCTCCACATCCGACTACTCATCGCAACCCCTCCCCCGTACTATCCCCCAGACTCTTTCAGGCTCCGTCCCCATCGCCTTCCCCCACATCCTGGGTTTCCTCAACACCCCCATCAGACTCTACCGCTACCTTAACCAGCGCCACATGGCTGAAAGTGTAGGCCGCGACGTCGCCGCCATCGTCCTGGCCTCATACAGCCGCCCTTACCACTCCGGCTCCGGCTCCTCGGATGCCTCCCCGGTCTCCGACGATACCCTTGGCAACACCACCTACGAACAACAGACCGTCCTCGAGGAGGAAGAAAAGGAATGGCACAAGTCCGTCCACCGCAAGGACGAAGCCAACCCCGACAAGGAACGCGAGTGGCTCGACAACATCGTCATCGACCCACGCCTCGCCTCCCGCATGCATCGCTTCAGCGTCTCGCCCGAAGAAGAGGCCCGCGCTCAGCGCATCCGCGACGGCCAGGAATACATCCTGGGTCAGGAACGCCCTGTCCCTGTGTCGTTCTGGAAGCGCATGTGGGTGAAGTATGGATACGGAGAGGATGAGGAGACGTTGAGAAGGAAGCCCATTCTGGGCAACCTTGATGAGGAGTAAGTCATTCTCCAAGAACGATCTGCGGGAAGGGTATTGTTGTCACACCATAAATAGAAAGGGTGTATTAGATCTCTATCTGTGTTTGGGGCTAGAGGTATATAGACATATGCTTACTTTTTTCTTTTTCTCTGGTCCTTGGTATTTTGGGGTCGATACGATCAATTGCTTGGGAAACGTTTTTTGTCTGGATGGATGGGTTATATGTATCAACTATTGACATCTCCTTCTCAAACTGTACATTAGTCGAATTTAAGATGATCTTGACTGGTCAAATATGTCTCGTATTTAGTATAAAAACACCTCGTGGGAATGTATATCTACTTAGTACTGGGAATGAAACGTTACAATTTCTACTAGGTCGCACATTCAAGTCCCTCGGGGCATTGAAGTACTTATTCCTTCAATGCCTTAATGTGTCAAACGCGCGTGAAAGACTCCCAACCAAACTAGCCCCAGACCGCTTGTGTTCTGACTGGGCTATTCTCTATTTCATTGCAAAAGTCTAATACAATACGCCTCGATGAGTCTCGAAAAGCATTCTTGCTGTATAGTTTTTCGTCTCACACACCACATACCAGGGATTGTCAGTACAATTAGATATGTACACCCAGGTAAGAACCAGCTACAGCTACGAATTCGTAGCTGATCAAATTCTAAGGATAGAAGAATGGTAAGGATAAGGAGGAGACAAAGAAGTAGGAGGAGAAAGAAGCTAATGAGACAAGGAGAAAAGTTCCTTTCCGCCAATCATGTTACAGAGGTTCAAAGTATAAGGTAAGTTTTGAATATGAGTAGTCCAAGAAAAAAAACTGTCCTATCACTTTAGTCGAGGCGGAAGACCGTCGCCTCGGGCCACTTGCTGCTTGCCTTCTCAACATAAGCAGACTTTGCGGCGTGGTTGCTTCCCCACTCGCTCAGGAGCTCCAGGCCTGCCAGGGCAGTGTCGATGGTGATGTCCTTGGAGTCGAGGGTAGAGATGAGGTCCTGTTCACATTGGGGCTTGGAGTCGGGCTTCAGGAGCTGGCGGCTGGTCAGGCCGGCTTGTTGGTGGGGGACGCTCTCCTTGTGGGTAGAGAGGAAGGTGTTGTTCCATTCCTCGAGGTTCTGGCCCTTGGGGAGCAAGGCCTCGAACTCGGCGTTGATGACCTCGGCTACTTGGGGCGCAAGTGGCTCGGAAAGGCTATCCAGGGCCTTGCGGAATCGGAGAATCTGGACATGAAGGGTGGGGTTGGATGCGTCGATGGCGTGGGCCGCGGTGAGGCACTTGAGCGCAAGTGCGTGCTTGCCTGGGGTTGCGGTTAGTATGTGCTAATGATTGATAGCAAAGGGTGAACGTACCTCTCCTGAGGTAAACCTCGAATCCGAGACACTGGGCCTCAATGCTCTTGGGGCTAAGCTCCAGCAAGTGTGTCAGGAACTTGGTCGCATCCTTGAGCGGGTCTTGCGTCTGGGCAAGCTGGTTGCCTAGCGGGTCAGAGTCTTCCTTCTTCACTTCTCCGTCAACGCTCTTTGTGCTTGCCGCCTTTCTGGCCTCACGCTTCTCCGCCTCAATCTTCTCCAGGCGCTGCTGCTCCTTCTTGGCCTTCTTAACCGCCTTCTTACGTTCCTCGTCGTTGTCAGCAACGACGCTGGGCAGAGGTCCGTGAGCCAGGTCGGGCTGATCGTGAAGGAGGAGGTAAGTCTTGATGGCAGAGACGGCCATCCGGGTGTAGAAGGGGTGCTCGCGCAAGCGGTCTTCCCAGCGAACCATGTCAACGTAGGCACGGATCATGCCCTTGCGAAGGGAGAAGCTGTGGAAATCGAACTGATCTTCTTGCCAGGTGTCGAAGATGTTGTAGACAGCATGGAATCGCTTCAGAGCGAGGCCGAGCTTCTTCTGACGCAGGTACGCCTCACCATCCTCGGTCAGGTACCAGACACATTGCATCTCATGGAGATCACCCATAGCCCCACCAACGGTTTCGTTACGAGTGAACTTGCTCATGTTGTCAAGAGCCTTGTCGTTCTCGTTGTTGCGGAGTTGATACTTAGCGGCCTTGGAGTTGATGTGACGGTCCTTTTCGTCCAACAGCCTGGCCTTCTCCATCTCCTCAGCCGCCTTCTCGAGGTTTCCATAATGCTTATATATCCGGGCCTTGGTCAATTGGTACTCCACGGCCTTGGGTGATAGTTCAAGGGCCTTGTCGACATTCTCCATGGCCTTGGACAGGTCGCGGCTGAGGTGGTAGTTGTAGTGCTGAGCGAGGAAGTAGTAGGAGGAAGAAAGGAACTCAGTGTTGTCGGCGCCGGACTGACCTTCCGCGGAGCCGTTCGACTGGGGCGTCGTCGCGACGTAGCCTTCAACAAGTTCCTGCACTGTATCACGCTTGGCGGGGTTGCTGTACAGTGACTTGATGTTGGCAAATAGAGAGGGAACGCCCTTCTTGAGCATGCGCTGCAAGTAGGCGTCGGCGGCCTGCTTGAAATCATCGCCCTCCAGGAACTCCAAGGGAATTCTGCGAGCAGCATCACCACGGGGGAACTTCTCGACCCACGAGTCATACACGGCCTTCTTGGCCTTGTGGTCATCACTAGGGATACCCTTCGCCCGGACCAAGGCATCGTAGTAGAGCGAGTTCTCCGGGTTCCGGTCCAGGAGCGCAATGTACGCTGCCTCCGCTTCAGCCTTTCTGTCCAGTCGCAGAAGGTAGTCCGCCTTCATCTCCATCACAGCAAGCACGTCCGAAATCCTGTGTCCCACCTTCTCCAGATGTTCCAACGCCTGTTCCACCTTACCAGCCTCGGCCATGATCACGTTCTTGTACAGAACGGCCTCCGAATGCTCCATATCCGAGGTCGGCGGAGGGATCTTTAGCGTCTCTTCGTAAGTATTCAAAACCTTTTCGGCCTCTTCCAGATCTCCGGAGAGGTGGTGTGCGATCGCGAGAGCCGTCCAGTTCTGTCGGAAACCCGGGCGAGCCTGCAGCATGGCTTTCCTGCTCTGAATGTAGCCTTGGTAATCGCGCATTTGCATTTGCAGCAGCGCAAGATCCCGCTGGATTGGCTGTGAGTCTGGCTCAATCCTCAATGCAAACCGGTATGCCTTGATTGCCTCTTCGTAGTTCTTGTCCGCCCGATACAGCAATCCGTACACATGCCAGCAGATGTGCGACTTCATGTCATTCTTCAGGGCTTCCTTGGCCAGCACAAAAGCCTCCTCCTGCTGGCCCATGTTGCTCATAATCAGAGCCTTCATCGCCAAGGTATCACCATGGTTGGGGTTCTTCTTCAGGATCTGTTCGGCGGTCTTGATGCCTGTTCGGAAGAGAGCACAGTTAGCTTTCCTGCCCACTTGCGGAGACCTCCAGCGTGTCCAATCGAGATCGCAAACGCACCCTTCTTGTGTTGCTTGTTCTCATAATGACGAACGACTTGGCGGAACAAGGATGCATCCTTGGAGTTCAATGGTTGCGGCATGGTGAGTGTGGTTGGCCGGTGGTGGTCTGTGAAGGACTTGCCAAGTGACTGTGCGAAGACGGAAGCTCGAAGTGCGCGGGGGAGGAATGACGATGGACGACGATTAGTCGATCAGGCAGCGATAAGCTATGACCAACACTCTGACAGCATGCACGTCCTAGGGGATATTAGAATTATCCTTGGCCCCTATCCAATCCTCTGGTTCACCCGTTCAAGCGGCTCAAATGGTATGGTTAAATGATCGCTTTTACTCGTAAAGTTCTTGCCGACCGCCGTCCTCGAGGGCTGCCCGGCACCAGACGAAATTATTATCCGAAGCGGCCCTGCAGATGCAACCTGGCGGCCCTGATACTTACCCTCCATATCACCCAATTGTCGACAAGTGACATTGCTAATGAGTATTCACAGCATGCCGTCTGCTCTGTTAATTGGTAACAAATGGTAGAGTACGCGATTCAAGCCAAGTTCATGTTTTGATTCACACATCCCGCCTGGGCTCCAACCAAGAACGCCTATAATATGCAGCTATCTTACAACATCATATACATAGCAAGTCCAGTCTCATCAAGTCAGGTAAGTAACCAGACAATAAGCAGCTGGAAATGAGACCCCCAATCATTGGAGGCCCTCAACCATAACCAATGCGGTGACTACTACTCGACCCGGAGATCATATCACTCTGTCAATGGTGGTGCCTGCTCTCGTTGTTTATTCTCACGCCATTTATTCAGCGCCTCTTCCCAGCCCTCCGACGGGCCACCACATCTTTCCGTTACCAAACCCCACGTGCGCGTGCGTATAATGTCTTCGACCCCCCGTTGAGTGCGGACAAGATTGGCCAACGACTCAGTCCGTGCCTCCCGAGGCAAAAACCGGGCCGCATATGGGTCTAGGCGATCATCGACAATATGCTCGCGATCCTCTGCAGATTCGGTCTGCTGGAGAATGAGGTCCGGGTCTTCCGGGTCGGGACTTGTGGCCACCCCGGCGCAATAGTTGAGCACATCCGAACGGACTTGCCATGATGGAAACAAGACCTTATCCTTGAAGCCCTGGCAAGCAGCTGGTTCGATTTGCTTCCCTTCACTGGCGTCTATTTGTCGAATAGCTGTGGAGGAGGGATCGAATCCTTGTCGAGATGGGGTGAACAAGGCATTGAGGTTTTGCGTAATGGAGTCATCTATGGTCGATCTAGAGATTCGTAGAAAATCTGTACAGCAGCCAGGATCAGTCCGCGCCCCGTTACTGTCTATGGACTTGACGGTGGCCGTAGCTGAGCATACCTCTGAGCAGCCTCTCATTGAAACAGAATTGGGGTGTCAGCTGAGGAGCTGAGGTTGATGATGCTCGAGACATATTCCGATCCTCCACCTTTCCAGAGTCACTTTCTGACCTGGAAGTATTCGTCCAGAACCACTCCACTTTGGCAGCTGTACAATATGGAACCGCGGCCAGCGGATCGTTTGGCTGCAAAGAAGTAGTTCAAATAACAACTGTGCTACTGAGGTAAAGGAAGACCGGGTAACTAGTCCGGGGCTATGGTAACTTCCAAAAGGGCCGTGGGCTAGCAATGCAGCAATGCAATGACTTCAACAAGCTAATGTTGAAGTTCTCACGAGGTTCGGCTGGCATGCCGTACTTCACACTTTCCTAGTATATTACCCGATTAGGTTAGCATTCTGTAATCACGGGACTACGTGATGGTCGACGCGCGCCACGACCTCCTGCTCCAGCCTCTGCTCGACTTACGTGACTTCATTGAATTGACTTTATACACACCTTTGAGCCTATTCTGGGAGGCGGTTCCAACCAAAGAGACCAAAGTTCACGCCCCAATATTCCGTTCCCGACAGAGACTGTCAACATTGAACATCATGCCCGAGCTAGCGGAAGTCTCACGTATAGTCCATTTCCTTCGTCAACATCTTGTCGGCAAAACGCTTTCCAAGGTGTCGGTGCAAAACGATGACATTATTTACGGCAAAGCGGGCACCACTGCTGCCGAGTTTCAAAAGGCAATGGAAGGGAAGAAAGTTACTGGTGCCGGACAGCAGGGCAAGTACTTCTGGATTGCTATGTCATCACCACCCCATGCAGTTATGCATTTTGGTATGGCGGGCTGGCTGAAGATCCGGGACGCCGACACATACTACTACCGGACAGACAAACCAGAAGATAAGGAGTGGCCGCCGAAGTACTGGAAATTCTTGCTCGAAACCGATGGCGATCCAAAGACAGAGGCTGCGTTTGTTGATTTTCGCCGACTGGCCAGGATACGTCTGGTAGACTGTCCCGCGGAGGAGATCCGTAAATACAGTCCTCTGAAAGAGAATGGCCCAGATCCTGTCGCCGATAAAGACATTGTATCGGAGGAGTGGCTGGCAAAGAAGCTGAGAAGCAAGAAGGTACCTGTAAAAGCCCTGCTCCTTGATCAGGCGAATATTAGCGGAATAGGCAACTGGATGGGGTATGTTTTTCAGGTTCCCCTTATGGCAATTTCATCCAGCTGACTGCTTTTATAGAGATGAAATCCTCTACCAAGCTAAGATACACCCTGAGCAATACAGCAACACTCTTGATGATGACCAGATCAAAGAGCTGCATTCAGCGATACATTATATCTGCTCCACCTCCGTAGAACTTCTGGCAGATTCGGAGAAATTCCCAGCTGACTGGCTGTTCAAACACCGGTGGAGTAAAGGCAAGAAGAATACGCCATCAGTGCTGCCAAACGGGGAAAAAATCACTTTCCTTACGGTAGGCGGCAGAACCAGCGCAGTGGTTCCAAGCGTGCAAAAGAAGACTGGACCAGTAGCCAAGGATGTCAGCAGTGAAGACGCCAGTAATGCGCCGGCAAAGTCAAAGCGAAAGCGGGCCTCAGTGAAAAAGGAGGAGAGCGAACCGGAAGCTAGCGAAGAGGATTTGAAGCCCAAGACAGGGCCCAAAAGGCAAAGCAGGGCTTCTGTCAAGAAGGAAGACATCGATGAGACAGAGACTAAGCCGGTAGAAGCACAACAAACTACCAGAAGGCGCTCTGGCCGACTTCGAAAGTAGGAATCCCGACCATTGTACCATTATACTCATATTAGCGACGTATCGGAAGATGCGACGTGACGGACGTTATTATACCGGTTTTTATATAATACTATGTACCACTTTTCCTGGTCTACCTGTTCATACCTTCAATCCATGCAGCCTTTCCCGGAAGACATCGAAATTGCTGTCACCCTGAGCAACTTTCGACATGTCATCTAAAACCGCAAATACAATCTTCTCCCACCATCCCTGAAATTCGATTTCTTTCAGGACTTCGAACCAACATTGAGCAACCTCGGCATTTGGGTTCGCAAATGCGCCACAACCCAGAGCTCCTAGGACTATTTTCCGATGCTTCTTATACCCTGCAATGCGGAGAATAGACCGCATCTTGTCTTTGGTCAGTTCTCGATCAGAACGAGACTTAAATGCCGCTGGATTTGCCGTATAGTCCACCTCTGGTCCTTCCAGGGCAGCAACGCTAATAACGCTCACAATAGGGAGATTTTCAGGCTTCTGCAGGTCCATCAGCCCATGACCCTGTGTGAAACTTTCACGGAAGATAACGACGGTCGGAGAATAGATGGCGTCTCGTTCTCCTATGGGATAATATCGGTATTTAAGGGTGGAGCTGAGGCTGCTTCGATAGCAAAGAGCCTCCTCCTGAGCCATAGCTCCATTACGCCAACCGCCGCCTGGATTCCTTTCGTTGGCCATATTCAAGACACACACGTTCCGCGTGTCACTTTGCCGGAATTGCCTGGAGGGGCTATTAATCCTGATGGCGATGTCGAACGTATCTCCAAATATGACTTCGACATGGGTTGATAGCTTTGGACTGAACCTTGGATTTAATGAAGGATATCTGATGCGTGGACAGTACTGTGCTGTTGGAGGTGCCCGAGGCACTGTACTTAGAATGCCGGGAAGAAGGGCTTGAGTCTCTTCCGCGGTCGCTCTTAGTATTGCTCTCCTATCAGCTCCCGACATAGGCCGTGGTCGCACATTGACCGGTCGGAAGTAGTCCGGTAATAACTTTTGGCTCATCTTTGTATTTGTGGTCTGCTGTGAAACTAGGTAAGCAGAATGTAAGGTTAATCTGGCTACATGTCTGTTAATGTAGTGTGTGGCATGACTTGACAGTAAGAGCAGACTTAGGCAGCAAGGCTGGAAGCACCAGGGTGCCTGGTGAGCGGCCAGCCAAGTGGAATTCCGAGGGGCAACACGAACAAGCGGCAGAACACGAGTGCCTGGCGGGCGGTGCCGAAAGGCGGTCAGCTTATCATCGCCGATCGCGGGGCTGCCGATAAGCATCCAGTAACATCAGAGTTCGTCGCCACTGCAGATGACAAAGCATTGGTCTTTCTTTCGATCCCTGTCACTGTCACATTTCTTCTACCTGCTCTCATATTCCATGCACACTGAAGTCTTGCACATTGCGTTCAACTTGACGACGAAGCTTCCATATTGCTAAATCAGCACGGTCCGAGTTGCAGCGCAGACTTCTGAGCCCGCTGCGGAGTGGCGCTGCTATACCTGCTCATCTAGCTAGGAGTCTTCAATTGCCGCCACAATGAGTGCAATTCTATCTGCAGACGACTTGAACGATTTCATTTCTCCCGGAGTTGCGTGCATCAAGCCTGTGGAAACTCTCCCTGCAAAGGATTCCTCGAAAACAGATGTATGTGCTCGACCTTCTCCCTGCTTGTACCCCACTCCATCCAATGAATGGGCGCTGATTTATAATCTCTCAGAACCCCTATGAAGTGACCACAGAAGACAAAGTGCAGCCTGAAAATCTTCCACCGGCACAAATCTCTCTGACTGACTGCCTCGCATGCTCTGGGTGCGTCACTTCAGCTGAGGCCGTGCTCATCTCGTTGCAATCGCATGCGGAAGTCCTCAACACTTTGGATGCGCATCCCGAGTTGCTGATCAACCGTGAAAATGGGACATTAGCACAGGGTCTGGGCACGGACAATGACGAAGGCCGAGTTTTCGTCGCAAGTGTTAGCCCTCAGGTGAGGGCAAGCCTAGCAGCAACCTATGGAATCACGGAGAAGGAAGCATCATACATGATCCAGCAGTTCCTCAGCGGTCCCCATGGTTTGCGTGCCGGAGGCAAGAATGGCAGCGGCTTCACATGGGTTGTCGACACCAATGTTCTGCGTGAGGCTGTCTTGGTTCTTACGGCGGACGAAGTTGGCGAGACTTTGACGACCAACCCCGATTCCCCTAGCACAACCAGCGCAACCAATACTCTTCCCAAACGGCCGATCCTCTCGTCCGCATGTCCAGGCTGGATATGTTATGCGGAAAAGACACATCCATTTGTTCTCCCACATCTGTCACGACTCAAATCACCGCAAGCGTTGGCTGGCACCTTTTTCAAAACCGTCCTCAGTAAATCACTTGGCATCCCGGCCTCTCGTATATGGCATTTGGCCGTCATGCCTTGCTTTGACAAGAAGCTTGAAGCCAGTCGTGAGGAGCTTACCGATGCTTCGTGGCTGTCTGCGAAGGACGAAGACCACACACCCGTCCGTGATGTTGATTGCGTGATCACCACTCGCGAACTTCTAAGCCTAGCGTCTTCCAGGGGCCTTGCGCTTCCCAACCTACCGTTCAAATCCCTTCCTCAGTCTCATATACCGCCATTCCCCGATACCACTCTGAACGAATTTCTGTTCTCAAAGTCTTCCCCAGGACAATCAACTGCCGCAGGTACATCCGGAGGCTACCTCCACCACGTGCTTCAGACTTTCCAAGCACGTAATCCAGGCAGCGAGATTGTCACTCAACGAGGAAGAAACGCCGATGTAGTCGAGTACACCCTCATGTCGTCGGAGCACACGCCTATCCTGAAAGCCGCTCGCTATTACGGTTTCCGCAATATTCAAAATCTTGTTCGCAAGCTGAAACCAGCCCGGGCTTCTCGTCTTCCGGGCGGTAGTCGACGAATGCCAGTCGGACGGGGCGCTGCTTCTGGTGGTTCTGGCACAGATTACGCTTATGTAGAAGTCATGGCATGCCCTGGAGGCTGTACTAATGGAGGAGGTCAGATACGCATTGAAGATGCCCGCGAAGCTAGCTCCAGCGTGCAGTCCTCGACCTCGGGCGAAGTGCCCGACTCCTCGTCAAAGCCGACACCACATGAGCAACGCGCTTGGCTTGCCCGTGTAGACGAGGCATATTACTCTGCGGAGTCTGACTCCGAGTCGGAAGCCGGAAGCCAGTCGCAGCCCCTAACCATTCTTGAAAAAGAAGACAAAGTCCATAATGCCATGCGTTATTGGTCCGACTCCATGGGCATCCCGCTCTCGAAGCTTGCCTACACCACATATCGCGAGGTTGAGAGTGATGTTGGCAAGTCCCAGCCTGCCGCGAACGATACTACTCGCGTTGCTGAGCTTGCTGGAAAGATAGGCGGCGGTTGGTAAATCTGTTTCTTTTCTTTCACTTATTTATGACATATACCCTGTGATGTTTGGATGACATGAGCTATGCGTGCATTTTCTTCATCGGGACAACAGTCTTTGCATTTGGACAGCACATTATATAGAGAGATACCATGTTTGCTGGTGGAATCGGTGGCAACACGATAAGTCGTGGGGGATGTATATTGTGTCTTATACTAGATACAATCCAAAAGGCAAGCAACTAGTTAAAGCCCAGTACAAATCGTACTTCATAAAACATATCAACGCAATCATATATTCCTGAACAGAACCAAAATCGACCTAGCACATTAAGATGACCTACTTAGTACTATATCCCGACAAACACTACAATCTGCACAACCCACCCGCTTACTAAGCACACCACCACAACCACCTTATCCACAAACATAACTCCAATCACAACCAGCCCAGCCTAACCCAATCAAGCAACGAACCTCCAACGCAAAAAAGTTCCAGAACAAACCAAACCACCCAAACCTTCCATCACCATCACCATCTACACCACAGCCTCCACTACCTCCCCAACCGCACACCGACCAAACACCCACCTCGCAAACCTCCTCAAACTACCGCAATAAACCAATACAACCCACCATGTCCCGCGAACAATACCAAGTCCCCAACCTGGGCGGCGGCGCCCAGAACGCCTTCGGTGATGCCGCCGGTGGTGGCCCCATGGACGGCCCTGTCGTTGCGTACCTGTGCGGCGAGTGCAACTCGCGCGTTTCGCTGAAGAGGGGAGATCAGATTCGGTGCAAGGAGTGCGGTCATCGGGTTTTGTATAAGGAGAGGACGAAGAGGTTAGTTTTCCCTTCTCCTTTCTTTTTTTTCTTTTTTCTTCCCTGGGGTTGGGGATGGGGGGAGGATAGATTGTGAAATGAATCATTGGATGAATGTGTGTGGGTTTGTGCTAACTGGTTTACTTTGCGATATGCAGAATGGTTCAGTTCGAGGCGCGGTGAATTCGGTTTCGACAGAATTACGTGGTTTGAGTTGGGCTGGACTGGACTAGACTGATATGGTCTGGTTGGGCTTGTTTGACTTCGTTTTTATGTATGATGGGGTGGGTGCATTTGGTGGCGCTTGGAGTTTGCTTTTGTTATGTATTTCTTTGTGAAAGTTATTTTGCCTTGGTGAGGGTTGGATGTTGGTTGTGAGTGGGAGGTGGGGGGTAGATGGTGGGACGAGTGGGATTATTGTCGAGTGAAGATAAGTCATGATGGGGATTTTGTGCGCAAATACCCCTCGTCTTGAATTCAGGCAGTTAATTCAATGATGTGCATCGATCATTACTTGGGCTTTGAGTGCCTTGAACAGTATTCGTTTCGATGGTTACGGTATCATAAACTATTCACTACTATCCAGGAAATTATAGCCATACTGTTGTTTCGAAGAACAAGTTGGCTTATACTTTTTAGCCACAGAAAAACCCGAGAGTCAGAAGAGAATGAGTGGTTAGAGAAATGGAAGCCGTTGATATGATTAAAGCCGGTTCGTGACTTCAATGAAGTGCTCGAAGGACTTGAGAGCAGCGCCGCTCTCAACGGCCCAGCGAGCTCGGCGGACACCCTCCTTCCAGCGCCCGCCACCAGGGCCGCGCTCAGTGATGACCTGACCGTCATCGCCAGGTCCCATGTTGCTGGTGTCCGCATCACAGATACCCGACACCGTTAGGAGGGCAGCCACGTTCATGAGGACGAAGCTCAGGATGGGATCATCCCGAGGCAACTCATTCCGCAGAATGCTCATCAGCTTGGCTGCGTTGTCCTTGGGCATCTTCCTGCCGCCAACGTCAGACAGCGGGTGAGTCGGCAGGCCAAAATCGGACGGGTGCAATTGGAACATTTCCATCTTGACCAATGTGCGGGGGTGTTCCTCCTCATCGCATGAGCACTCATCCTCCTGGGACCCTTGGTACGCGGGGTTAGGATATTCCGTTAGTTGCCAGCAGTTTGTCTTTCCTGCGCAGCTGATCTCGTCCAGATCCTCCTCACCGCAAACAACAAGCGCCTTCTTGCATCCGTTCTGTCGCAATGCCTCCACAAACACCGGTCCCAAGCTCTGGTAGGCCACACCAACAACACGCGCCTCGATAGCCCAGTCGACTGGATTGGCAAGGGGTCCCATCAAGTTGAAGATTGTCCGAAGTCCAAGCCCACGCCGGACAGGGTCGGCGTACATCATGCCAAAGTGGAAGTTGGGAGCAAACAGGAAGGAGTAGTTGGTCTCCGCATAGACCTGGGGAAGGTTATCGGCGTTAACTGCGCCGATCTTCGGGGGCACAGGAGTAATGGCGTTCAGGACGTCGGCGGATCCGGAGAAAGAGGTCTGGGCCCGGTTGCCATGTTTGGCGGTCATGAGGAGAGGGGAGGCAATGATCGAAGAGGTTGTGGAAATGTTGAAGGTAGAATGCATGTCCCCACCGGTACCAACGATATCGCACTACAAGCAACGTAGACGTGAGCCGTATGATCCAATTGAGGTACAATATAACCAGCATCACTCACCAGACCACCCCTGTAGTTGCCCTCCTTCTTCCCGCGCGACTTGATAGCAGCCTTCAGAGTAGGCCGGTCGACCTGGCGAGCGGCCTCGCGCATGCGATGCGAACACTTGGCAATGACTTCAGCATCCCGATCCAATCCCGTAGAATGCAAAAGCGTGAGCAGCGCTGCGGTCTGAATATGCGAAATTCCGTCTTCAAAAATCAGGGCGAAAGCTGAGGCAATTTCCGAAGCTTCGACCCGGCGTTCCGTAGCGGGGTAGGCGAGTCTCTTGAGGAGGGGTGAAATGGAGACATGTTGCGGTTTCTGGTCGTGAATTGAGGCGGACATTTTGCCTTTGGCTTGAATGTTAGCAAGTAAAACCAAACGGTGCGCACGCTCCTATATAAGCAATGAGTCACAAATCACTCACCGAGCTTTCAAGCTTAGCTGCATGAAAAGGAAGGAAGGTTCGGAGTTTGGTCGGATGCCCGCTGACCGCAGAACAAAGAGTCATCTTTGCGTCTGGCAGAATCCCACCGCCTGTCAGCCCGGCTAATCCACTTTAGGAAGTCAAGATTTCGTGCCATATTTTCGTCCAGCCGGACATCCTCCAGCACGCTGCTCTTGTCGCCGGCATCGCCAATTTCACGGTTTTGGAGGTTTTCGTCCGGCCCCTACTTCCTCGCGGCATTATTCCACACCCGATAGACCTTTCACCCCCGGAACTCCTTCTCCCACCTCCACAATGCCGCCTCGCGTCCGCATCTCCAGCGGCCGCATCACTCAGTCGGTCCGCAGACAAAGGGTCGTTTACCAGCATGAACTCCCGATTGCTGCCAGATATGCCAGCACAGCAGCCACGGCAACAACCCCGGCCGCATCAATCGAGCAAATGACACACTCTCCTGCCCCTATCGCCCACTACCCTCCCACGCAGCCTCCCTCGCACCGCAACCCCGAATACCGCCGGTCCCAGCTCCTCCGGCAATACACCTCCATCATCCGCACCACGCCTCTCATGGTCTTCCTGCAGCACGACAACCTCCAATCGGTCGAGTGGGCCGCTATCCGTCGAGAGCTGAGCGCAGCCATGCAGAAGGTGGACGAGAAGATTGCCTCGGAGGGCCGTAAGGCCCCAGCACTGGCTCCGCACATCAAGGTCCAGATTGTCCAGACGCGCATTTTCGAAGTCGCCCTCCGCATCGTCGAATACTTCCGTCCTAAGCAGACCACCCCTGTCCCCAGAGCCGTTGACCCTGCCACGCAAACATCGGCCGAAATCCCTCTTGCCGCTTCCCGGGATGACCCTACCCTTTCCCATGACCTTTCCCGCGCCGCTCATGATGCCGTCCTGTCTATGAAGGGCAAACATGAGCTCTCGGAGCTGCTGGTTGGTCCTGTGGCCGTCCTCACCATCCCCCACGTCTCCCCCGAACACTTGAAGGCCGCGTTGCAGGTCCTGGCCCCCAAGTCGATCGGTCTTCCTCTGCCTACCCGGAAGGCTAACCCGGGCTGGCATGAGTTCCCTGTTCAGAACGGTCTGAACAAGTTGTCTTTGATTGCTGCTCGTATGGATGGACAGGTCTTCGATGTTGAGCAGTCCAAGTGGGTCACCAGTATCGAGGGCGGTATGGATGGCCTGCGGTCACAGCTCGTTATGGCTCTGCAGAGCATGGGATCCGGCATCACGAATGCTTTGGAGGGTGCTGGAAAGAGCCTTTACTTTACGCTTGAGAGCAGAAAGCAGGATATGGAGCCGAAGGAGGAGAAGGCTCCCGAGGATGAGAACAAGGGTGATTCTGCTTGAACTGCCTAAGGCTGTTGAATTCTTCTGCCTGGCTTGCCATGTATAATAAAATGTCGCGTGTATTTTTCTTTTCCCCCTTTTTTCTTTCCTTTGTGGTTCCATTTTTACCCTTCAAGACCATGATTGTTTTAGCACATGAAGTTTCATTAGAACCGGAGTCATAGTTCTAGGTTACAAATACATACATACTCCTTTTGGCTGTGGCGTCCGCTTGTACACTGTGTATCGTGACCTACGTTGAAAATCCGGGTATTATTTTATTGATACCTAGTTCACGTATCCCTCATGTTGGGTCGATCACTGACACAGGGTGCGGTTCTTTTGACAATCCTCTTGAAGAGACTCGGAGCGGGATTGAAGCGCAACCGGCAGTCCTTCCTTTCGTTCCCAACCAATTCTCCTTAATTGTTGCCATTGCTCTGCTCGCTCTGCTCTGCATGCATCAACTGCCTGTGTAGCAGCCGAGAATTCATACCCACAATGCATCGTACAAGATCCCAGTCGCCATCCAAGCCTACCCAGTCCGTGACAAGGACACCAGTAGACCAATCACCATCACCCTCTCCATGCTTCCTGCACAGATACTCAACAGTGGCAGGGTTCAGCTTAGCAGCAATCTTCTCAGGCCACGTTCCGACCTTCCAGAAATTGCTGGCGCTCAGGAAATTGATGTAGAACGGATGGGCTCGCGTAGCCAAGGACCCTGGAAGCACCCCAAACGGGTACTGAGTCTTGCTTGCGCGTCCACACTGCTCGGTCACGTATTCGATCTTCTTATCGATGTTCGTGGTCTCCAGGACCTCGTAGAAATCCTGGATGCAAAGCTGTCCACTGGGGCAGGTGGCACTGGCGCAGTTATCGGCCCAGCCACTGGCGTTGATACCCCATCCTTTGCCATCATGGATGTCTTTCAGGTGTTCGAGGATTTCGAACCGACGGACAAGAACAACCTTTCCACGTACTTCGCCTAGGGTGGGGATCTTTGGTTCCGTGTACCATCTGCTCCCTGGACGGGCGTAGTGGTCGTTGACGATTCTACTTAGCTGTTCGTCGGTGTGGTTTCCCGGGCCTTCACGTTTGAGAGAGATTATGAGCGTTTCGGAGGGGTTTTGCTCCAGGAAGTCGTTCACTTCGTGCATCAAGTCCCGGAAGTATTTGTTGCCGGTTAGTGAGATGGGGAAGACGCTGTGTACGAGGATAAGCTCCTCTTTAGATGTATCTTCTGGATATTGAGGCTGCACACGGATATCAAAGAATCGCACCCCGTTCCTGAGCTGTTCCCTGGGGCTGACCGCTTGGCAACGAACAGATGGTGCTGCAACATGGCAGGTTGGGGAGTTGTGCGTGCCTGGAATTGAAAGAGAGGAAAGCAAGGTGTCATCCTTCAGTTCGCCCATCCAGGCATTCAGATTGGCGGAGGAAAAGATGGTGAGATGGGAAGCGGCGGTGATGTAGATCCCCGTGAGCTTGAACTTGGGGTCGTCACACAGTGCCTTCATGGTGGCGGTCTCAGTAGTGGGCACTGGGGTCTGAATTTGATGCCGTTCTCCTTCCACCTCAAAGACCCAGCGCAAACGTTCCTTCTCGGACTCGATGAACGAGCGAAGCTCTGTCTGGACTGACTCGAAGGGCGCGACATGAATGTCAACATCTTTCTCTGCAAAAGGCTTCGTATCATCGTCCACAGCAGCAACTGGGGCGTTCGCACGGGTCGTATTGGTCAAGACCCGTGTGAAATTCTTTGCAAAAGTTTGAACCCCAAGTGATCTATCGGGGGCACGGAAGCGCTCAATGCGCTTCAGTGTAATGGGCGTGGAGGTGACATTGCGAATCGTAAGGTGTTCGGCCACCATGTTCTTAGATCTTTTATTATTTACTCGCTCCGGTGTTGCGTTGTTCTGCGGGTCGTGTCTCCGTGGACGGCGTAGTGAACACGGCATTTAGGACAGATCTCCGACGGACGGGACCGACAATCTAGACTTTATATTTAGCAGGCTGGCAAAGGGGAGCTGATCCCAAGGAAAAGGCTGATACTTCAGCCTGGCAGGGTTAGATTAAGGGCCGTAATTGGTCTGTTTGGGCTGGGGGTGCCTGGTTGCAATGGGGATACTTTGGAACACTAAGAAGACCCCCGATGGGGATTGAACCAATAAAGGCCGGCACCCACTGCCCATACTGGCCCAGGATCACCTGCCGAGGCGGAACACCGGAGCCCTGGAAAGTTTGCTACGCAGACGCGAACCAGCTCAATGGTCTGCACAAGCAAGCGCATTGGACTGCCTGGAGCTAGCAAGTCAGCTCGTAAGCCAATGTTTGTTAATTTGGGCCCCGCCGTCGCTGAGGGCGTGCTTGAAGCGGTTAATAATGATCAGCCCTGCGTCGTAAGGCTCTCCGTAATCCAGATCCACCACCCGCATACAACATCCCGCGGCTGACAATCGAGAAGGACAATATGAGCCGGCAGTTGGTTTCATCTTTGTAGCAAATCACCTATTAAATTGGATTACTGTATAGTGGTTTGTGAAGCAGCGAAAAGTTTCGGAGCTTGGTTTAAATCAGGCCGTATGTTGTTCGAGCACAGCAACTTATCTCTATGGGTGGGATGCCGCTGAAGGCGAAGACGATGATATCTTTTATTAAATGCTTAGCCACCAGGCCGTTAGTGTTGGAGTCCATTTCCCCGAACCTGAAGTTGGAAGACATGGATTGACTGGAAGAGAGTCTGAATTCGATGCCCCTCTGTGGACTGGTATAGATCGGCCCGCACGTGCCATGTTCGATGGCGGAACAACTCGCATCCCGAATTGCGGGCGGATGTGGGAATGTGGAGTAACTTCGCATACAATAACATCAGCTGGTGATTATAATTATATGATATTATAGTATTCTTGTGAATTGTTTTATAGCCCACTACATAGTTGAAATACTATGCTCTCCTGCAATCATTTAGTCCTCTAAATTCTTGGCATGGTACACGGATGGCTATGGATATCCGGCACTGAAGCAGAAGCAGTTGTTGCAATATATTTAGTAGTTGTAGTACTGCTTTTGTTCAGCTCAATTCCGTTCTGTTTCTGTTTCACGTCCGAAATTGGGAGCAGACAATCATATTCGAAAATAACGCTTGAACTCAAAAAAGTACCGAAGCCTCCTCCACGCTTCCTCAAACGAGCAGGCGAGTACTTACTACTGTAGATTACTACTGGCTACTAAGGTAAGCTCCGAAGGTGTTTCCGAGGCATCGGGAGCTTCCACGGTAGATGCCTATCTCACATTGCTGCCTCCTCCCTTCAATGGGAAGTCGTATTCTATTCTTTCCTTTGCAAAAACACCGGAATCAATATCAGCCAAGCATCAGCGTAAATTACCGTGGATCTGCGTTTTGACAGTGTCTCATTCAGGCGCGCGCGTATTGAAGTGAATGCAGTGAATTAGGGTGGCTTCCAAAACGGGCTGCCGTCTGCATGTACTTAATTGTAGTTGGCTTCCCACTCTCACCCCGCCTGTTCCCTCTTTCAACACCTTTCAACCTGCTGCTCTCTTAATCTACACTTTCTCTCCCGTATCTTCTTCAACTCTCAGTCGATTTACACTTTTCATCTCATGGTCTGTTAAGCAACCACCTAGCTACTATGGGAACCAGGGGCCTCTTTTTTATCCGCTGCCGTGGTAGATACTTCGTCTATTACAATCAATTCGACAGTTATCCGGAGGGACTAGGCGACGCCATCTTGAATGAAATACCTGAAGACCCGGAGAAATATCAAGGCAAGTCCATAGTTGTTCGCCTAAGACGTAACTAACATCCAGTTAGAATGGCTTCGATTTATGCGAAAGGTCTATGCTCAGCTCGTTCACCGGTTTGAGACACAAACTCTTCCAGTCAAGGTTCAAAGCGCCCGAGAGGAGTACTCGAGCGTGGCTCTGAAAGAGCGCTACGGAAAGAGCTTCTGGGCCATCGATGATCGACTACAACTTCCCCCACTACAGACAATCGTCCCGGAGCTGATGCATGCGTGGAACATTGAATGGACCTACACCCTCGATTTAGACCGGGAGGTATTGACTATTGACAATTCCCTCCATCTCCACCTAGCCAGACTTCCCCGTGCAGGGGGGTGGATAAAGTATCTTGGACAAGATGGTCGAGGCCGTCGGGCAGCTGATCGGTGCACACCTGGAGGGGTTGTCGCCAATTTTAGCTGGAAACCGGAGGTAGATTGTGCCTCAAGAGATAGGTATAGCCACTTGGACATTCAGGTCGCTCCACTGGAATCATTCTACGACCAAGGAGACATCATTGATGCACGCGAGTCACTACTGGCTGCCATCTTTACGCGCATGCACCATAGGTATCGACCTGTCCTGGATGCCTATCTTCCAGAGTGGGATCCCAGTTGTTTCTCGTTCAGGGAGATAGCCTTTGCCATACTGTCCATTGCTGCTGGTGAAATAACACTTGAGTGCGCTAGCAGCCTGGACCAAAACCACCAGACAGAAGGCTACTACCTGGCTCGACAGGATGTTTCCCCCGAACTGACTGCGCCCGGCTATCTGCCAACCGTTCTTCCACAGTTTCTACACGAGTCTCACATTCCGGGTACCCAGTCTGGCTCAGCACCCAGTAGCAAAATCTACTGGCTTAGGAATGTCCTTGTGTACTTGGTTACTAGACTGGATCTGGTCGAGGTCGAGGAGGCATCCGTTACCGAAGTTGTGGAAACTGGCCTCAGGCAGGGACTAAAGGATTTCCATGCCATGGTATTCTCCATCTTAGATGTGGTGCTGCTTCGTGTTCAAAAGTGTCCGGATGGAACCGTGCATGTTAGCAGGTCTCCTCTTACCACACTGATACAGTTTGACGATAACAACTCAGGATTTGCGAATGGCCCTCGAACAAGGGTGTCGTCTCCTTACCCTGCGCAGGAAGATACATGCACAGCCGAGGAATTCACAAATGACTTTGAGAACCTAGAGTTGGCCAGTCCGTGTGATTCAGAAAAGTCTACACGAGAAAACATCGCTAGCCCTAGCCACGAGGAAGTTTCTGGTGCAGAGGATGTGGCCGCCTCTGTTCGGGAGCCCCAAACTTCGAGTTCTGAGCCTGTGGAGTCACATCTGTCAGTACATGAAGACCCTGTCGTTGACGATGATCATGGTTTCGGCCCGGTCTATTCACTGGATGTCGATGATGGAAGCGAAGATGCTGCTAGTTCTGAGTTACAAGAGGGATCTCAGCTTGAATACCCAGCAAGCGGTTCAGATATATCGAACGATATGGGATATGATGACGATGACGGAGAGTCTACTGGTGATGGTTCAGGGAATAAGACGCACACCAATGCTTTTCTCGCGGTCTTACGTTTCTTTGACGCGGCTACATATCAAAACCTGAAGCATGCAAAGTCGCGCGTATTCCCCAATGAAATACTTGGAGCCATCATGAAATTCTCCGATACGCGGACCTATCGCGCGCTTGGTGAAGTGTCATCTTACTGCCGAAGAACCGGCAACCGCGAGTTTCGCTTGAACGATGACTATGCTGTTGTGGGCTTTGACAGTGCCGAACAAAACTTCGTCTTGGAAAATCTGCACTCGGGAAAGAAGAGCAATTCCCAAGTAAGGCATTCCAATGAAGATTCGTGGTTCCCTATTACCCTCAAGGACGATGAGTTAAAGTTGAATCCTGTGATCGGAATAGCCGATCACACTCGTCAAAGTATTCTGAATTCTGTGGGCATGGTATTCTCAGAGGTGGACCACAGACGTTCCCCTTATACAAAGCAGATAGACATGCCCGAACAGTAAGTTTTGCTGGTCAATTGGGTTCTGGGTATCTAACCTCCTCCGCAGGATGTACTATGACTATTATGGCGGCAGTCAGATCCAAGAACCCGAGCTTCTATTCAACATTGAAGAACACACATACGTCGGGTCTGTCGAAGATGGCTGGGGCAGGTATCTTGCGCGAAACTACCAGCTCAATAGTGGTTTGGATACTTCGGACTATTTGATCGTTCATATTCGCGGCCCGACATTCCGTTGCCTTCTACCCCCTAGGTACCGTGAGCTCGTCATGGATAATTGCAATGGGTTGTATTGCGTTCTGCGCCATGTGCGTGACGAAAGTCCCGAGGAATGGGACCTGACGATGAAGCATACTCTGCGCCAGCTTCATCAACGAGAGAAAACGGAAAAATGGAACTATACTGTCAGTATTAGAGGACGACCTGTTGTGGTGGCCTTTACTACGAGTGTCAGGTTGTTTTATTATGTCCACCGGTGTGAAGAGCCCGCAGCCCTCGGAGCCGATGCTAGTTCTTTGTCTCGTGATATCGCTGCACGGTGTACGGATCCAGATCCCAGTCGGCGTCTCATTCCCCTACTTCCCGGAGGTAAGACAATCGACTTGAAGAAAAGCGATGAGAGAAATGAATTTGAGAGCTGGATGAAGATCTTCTGCGGTAACATAGGAAAGTCGACTGAGTGGGATCCTTTCACGGAAGAACAGCAGCCTCTCATTCCCAACAAGAATGTGCCCAGAAGTCCTGTGCAGGACACAGACGAGCCTTTCTTGTGAAGACTAGAGGTATAGTCAATTGTGGGCAACGATACATCAACAAGTAATGATAGTATATCCTACATCTTGAAGTGGCCTTGACTCTGTGTTTCCGATGTTGTGCCGGCTTGCAGTTTTACCATGTTCGTCTGCTAGTCTAGCTCAGAATTCTTTAGTAGAAGAGACAGGGATATCAAGGATGGGTCGAATGCTATTTCAGAACCTCTTGTCTATTTCACATTCTATCACGGTGGTATTTGCTGAGACTTGTCTTCTTTTCAAATGGCCCGCTTGCTTTATTGTTGCTTACATCGATCTGCTAGCGATAAAGACAACAGAATGATACACACTCGTAAGGGTATAGGTCAATGACATACTCATGAAATGATCTACTTAATACAGCGTACACTTTATATTTCCACAATCGGTAACTCCCATTGATGTCTATCTCAGCAGCACTCTAACTAATTCCCCATGCAGCTACTCTGTACCAAGAGTGCAATGATGTAGACTAAACCACCAACCAACCGGAGCATGACGTAACATAGTAGTTTAATAGTTGGGCCCTTCTTCTCATTCCATCCCACACTTACTAGGCTAGTATTCAAACCATATCAATTCACATTCTTATACCCGATCGAGCCGGACTAATTAAGCTGCTAGCTATGCAAGTGCTTCTTCACCCTTTTCAAGCAAAGAATATCGCCCCCGAACGCCTACAAAGCAGCCCCCCCCCCTCAAACTCACAATTATCCCAAAGCAATGCAACGCCGCGACGTAGGAAAGTCGGTCGTTGTTGTATGTAGCTGAGCACAAACCAAAACACAATGAAAAGTAATGTGAAGTGTACAGTATTCATCCATGGTAGATATAAACGAGTGTCGCAGCCGGCTGGCCCGCTGCCTTGCCTGCAGCATGAATTCGGCGAACTTACTAGGCTAGTAGCTAAAGCCCGTCCAGTCCGACTCCAGCAGCTATATCATGTCTATATATTGTTATAAGTATCCGTCCACTCTTATTTATTTATATCCAAGGCAGGAGGAGTGCATATTGCTATGTACTAGAAAGTTGTAATCTTTGTGACATTTCTAAATATAGTCGTATGTAGATAAGACATAGGTATGTGGTAGGTAGGTAGGTATCAATCAACAAACCCGAACAAGAAGTAAAATGCATCAATCCAGAGTTTAGACTCCCATATCAGAAATCAATGAAAAGACAGATCAGACCCCCAAAATGCATATGAAAAAGCAAATATCATACCCAACTCCATACACAAAAAACCCCAGAAAGGTCAAATAAATCCATCATGCACAGAGACACTCACAACATACACACTTCTCCCCCCGGACACAGGTGGTCAATCAGCGATACCTGGCCAATGTATCCCTCACCAACTCCAACACCTCCGTCTGGACCTCCGCCTGCGAAGCCCGCACATCCACCGTAAGGGCATCCCACTCGCCCTTGGGCTCCTCGAGATCCTGCAACTGCGACTGCACCATACTACTCTTCATATAATGGGCCTGTCGATTCATGACTCTCTGCAACAACATGGTCTCATCCAACTTGAGATAGATGAAATGGATCTGTACCGAGGGGGATCCGTACGCCGCGACGCGCATCACGTCCCGGTATTTCTGCTTCAGGGCTGAACAAGCAACCACTACGCCGGAGGGTGGGTGGAAGTTGTTAGTTTCGGAGGGGGAGAGCGCCTCGATGGCGGCTTGGCGGAGGGAGATGAGCCAGTCCCATCTGTCGGCGTCGGTGAGGGGGATGCCGTTGGACATTTTTTCTTTGTTGTTGGGGGTGTGGAACTGTTGGGTGGTTGGTTGGTTAGTTAGGTGTGGTTGTGGTTGTGGGTGTGGTTATGGTATGTTAGGTAGGGTTGGTTGGTTGGCTGTACGTACATCATCACCCTCTAAGAAAGGAATGCTAAGTTCTTGTTGAATCCCCTTGCCTACTGTGCTTTTCCCACATCCTGCTGGCCCCGTCACCACCCAGATGTGTTGGATTTGGTCTGCCGGCGGTGTTGTGGTGGTGGTGTTGCTGCTGGTGCTTCCCCACATGGAGTTGGCCACGGAGTTGGTCAATGGGCTTTTGCTGACGGGACCGCGTGTGGAATCTACTACTGCCGCTGCTGCATTGGTCATTGTGGGTTGTTGGGGTCGTTCGCCGGCGGAGAGCATGGTGGTGATGATAATGTTGGTGGAGCAAGTAGAAAGGTTCTTGAGAGGTGAGGGAGTTGAGAAGTTAGGTATGACGTCCTTGCGAACCGTGGGATAAATAGGGTTGGGTGTAATTCAGTCCAGTTTTATCCACCCGGGAGAAGTGAGTAGTAGTGGTGGGACGTATAATATGTTGGATGAATGCGAATAGCCTATAGCGGCGCAAGTGGTCACCCGACGAGGAATGAGGAGAAGATTGCGGTAATTGAATATAGTGGTGGTAGTGGTGGTGGTATGGACAGTATGGGGTAATGGGGTCTTCGGCAGTGACTTGGGGTATATAAGTAGTATAAAGGCAAGGGGGAAGAGTGAGAGAGAGAGAGGAATGAAAAAAAGGAACCAAGCAAGAGGAAGGGGAATTAGATCATAAAAAATACTAGATAGATAGATTTCAGGGCAGTTTATAACAAATCAATAAATCAATAAATCTCCTTCAAGTATGAAATGCAAGTGGGTCACCTTGTCGGGCACAGTCATCTCATTGGGACTGCCAATTTCTCATAATTCCTTCTCTTGATTTTCTTTGATTTTTCTCAACTCAAATATGAGAGCCCGGCTTTGAGTAATGAATTAATAGCAGGTTGGGGCCGGAAATTGCCAGAAGGGTTTCCACCGCATCGTCATGGGCTGGTGGTGAATACTACTAGTCGGGGACCGATCCAAACCACATCCGCCATCGAATCACAAAGCAGCTGAAAACTATTTGCAGGCGCAAAAGAAGTAGGGCATTCCGAGTGGGGGGGATATTGAGCAGCGAAACGGGCGAGTGGGGGAGACTCACTCCAAGTCAACTTTCAGGAGTCCGGCGGTCTGGTCATTAGCGGGAGATCCGATCGGTAGCAAAACACCTCTCCTTGTATTGTCGCATACGTAGTACACACTTCCATACAAGCCTGAGAGAATAATAAAAAGTACGCGCGCATTCCCTTTCCCACCCCCTTATTGCCTCATTTACTCTTCAGCAGCAGGAACAGGGGAATTTTGCCCGGGAAGGAACCAGTCAGCTCAGTGAGACCATCACTTTCCTGTGTCACCCAATGAAATGTTGCTGGCTGACTTTGTCCGGTCTTCCCGCCATGATGTCACTGGGTCTGCTGCAACCGGGGATTCGGAACCGTAATTTTGTACGTCTGTTTCTGGTTTCTGACGGTACCGGGACGGGTAATGGCTCGAACCCCCACGCTATTCCCAACCTGGTATTGGGTCACCGTCCCCAAAAGGGTCGTTTTCCACGGTGCGCTTTCCAGGCCATATACTCTTGCTAAGTGGTCCCGAGTACAAGAACAGGGGCTTCAATGTCTACCCCGGTCCTTGCAGATAAGATAAAACAACGGTTAAAGGTTGAAGTGACTTAGTCTACAGAATCTTTTCCCGCGCCAAGCTCAACTTTTTACCCTCTCTCATCCGACTGGAGAACAAAGAACCTTCAACCTGCCGATGTTCGTTCCCGTGGCCTCCACGGCCATCAAGCCTGCCTAGTCTGGCCCAACTTGGCCAGACGACAGGTCAAATCAGGGTCTTCAACAACTCACGGGTGTTACTTTCGCTGGAACTTTGCTGCCTCTCTGTGTTACCCTGCTAGCCATGGACTGAGCAAAAGAAAATAAGCTGCGGAAGACCGCCATTCCTCCCAGGAACCAGTCAGAACCCATGCGGACATATCTGGCACCCGCTGATTGATCCTGCATACTCACCGCTTGGGACTGTGGCGTGCAGATGGATGGCCGCGGCTCAGTCCGGGGAAACTCTGATTGCTGGCATGCGAGTCAAATAATGCAGATGTCGAATTCCCCGACGAACTTCCTTCCTTGGGAGGAATCAGGCAGTCTTGCTGCCAGCACGACGTGCAGTACAACCTAGATACTCTACTTGGTACATCCAACAACACGGAAACATGTTTCCAGCAATGCCAATTAAGGTTACGGGCCCGCGGCTCTTTGCATATTCCTACCAATAGAACATGTGTTTCTGTTGACTATGTGCCCGATGACTGCCTGTCTAAGACTGTGATCAAGCATAAACAGCAGTCTGCATGCGCACAGAGGTGTAACAACGCTGGCGGGCAGATGATGCGGTTACCCCTCCTGACTGACAGGAGTTAGATGGCCGTTCAATCAATGCCCACGGGTTTAGCATGCGCTGTCGTCCGGCTCATTCTCGTAGTGTCATCGTAGAATCGGTCATATGCTGCACGACCCTTGATGGCGGACAAATTTGCCTCGAACACGAATGGTAAATTTCTCCGTCTGTGCCATGTCAATCGTGTCATGGATTGTAGGAGCAGTACATTGTTCTTCTAATTTGACATATCCGGCTCTCCCTTACCTAACAGGTATGGCAGTTCTGTCGCGATCAGCCACTGCATAATGAATTCTCCAGCTTTCTACTTCCTGAACGGCCTCTAAAAGCAGAGCTTTCCCTTCTAATAAGCGACAACTAAGACTTTTATGTGGTGATAGCGGTATAGTTGCGGATGACATAGTACTGCTTACCTAAGCAGTGATATGCCAGGTTGCCCACCGCCAGGCAGTCGGGATGCCGCCTAACCAGATGAAGCTGAGTGCGACATGGCCATTGTGTGATATCGCATTCCATAGGCCGATTCACCAAGTACTCTACGCTCGTTCCAGCTGATTGAACTTATTATATATTCCCTCGCCATCGAACTCCTCGCCTACGATGACCTCCCTCTTCTTCTCCACTCCCGTCGACATCGATGTGGTCCTCGAAGACAGCGATGAGCGTCAGACGGTTGATGTCAAGCTCGACAAGGGCCGTCGCGAAAGGGTTCCCCTCTACATGGACGGAGAGTCTGTCAAGGGTGCTGTGACGGTCAGACCTAAGGATGGAAAGCGTTTGGAACACACGGGCATCAAAGTGCAATTCATTGGCACGATCGGTATGGAACAATGGCTCTGATGAGGGGGCGGGCATGCCTCATCGTCATCCCCACTCCACAGTTGCTCTAAGGCTTCAAGTCTCGATGCTAACATGCAATTGTTCGATCAGAAATGTTTTACGACCGCGGTAACCATTACGAATTCCTGTCGCTGGTACAGGAGCTTGCGGCTCCCGGAGAACTGCAGCACCCCCAGACCTTCCCGTTCAACTTCAAAAATATCGAGAAGCAATACGAATCATACAACGGTATCAATGTTAAGCTACGATACTTCGTCCGCGTGACAGTATCCAGGCGCATGGCGGACGTGATTCGGGAGAAGGACCTCTGGGTCTACTCCTACCGCATGCCCCCCGAGACCAACAGCCCCATCAAGATGGACGTCGGTATCGAAGACTGCCTGCACATTGAGTTCGAATACTCCAAATCCAAGTACCACCTCAAGGATGTGATCGTAGGACGCATCTATTTCCTGCTCGTGCGCTTGAAGATCAAACACATGGAGCTATCCATCATCCGTCGTGAGACGACCGGATCTCCGCCAAACCAGTATAACGAGAGCGAGACGCTCGTGCGCTTCGAGGTAAGTCTGCATACAACTAGAATGTCTGCATGAGGTCCAAAGCACTAACCTGCCGCACGCAGATCATGGATGGATCACCTTCCCGAGGTAAGTCGGTGGCTCGGACTCACCTGGCTCTCAGACATCGCAACACGTCACACTTGCGGTATTATCACAACAGAACATCTCCCCTGACCTGTTTGTAGGTGAAACCATCCCCATCCGTCTGTTCCTTGGAGGATTCGACCTTACCCCGACATTCCGCGACGTGAACAAGAAGTATTCGACGCGCTACTACCTCAGCCTGGTACTTATCGACGAAGGTACGTGATACTGTATCCATCTGCGTTTCATCTGCGTTTTAGCCTTGTTTGGCGACTGCCGTTCATGAATCCCGTCTGGCGTGGGATAACCATATCGGCCATCCCACGCATGTGAGACCAGGCTCTGGGTTGCAAAAGCGTGGTGGCTAGCTAGCTGGCCCACTTCCTCCATAGCCAACATCCATCCCACGGCATCCCACCACCCAAGTCAATAGCCGGTCGGCTATTGATACCCTTAATCGGGCCGAAAAGCTGCAATCTGGCCAGTGGCCACAGTTGGGGTGTTTACCCCCCCGTGACTAACCCCCACGCTAAACCTCAAACTATTCTGGTCTCGCGTGGTAGCCCCACCGGCCCCAGTTCCCTCCCGTTTTCCTTGCGTTCCGGAAGTTTCGATCGTCACATTCAAACACCCATCGTGCTAACACCCCGGGTCTTTCTATTACAGACGCTCGCCGTTACTTCAAGCAATCCGAAATCGTCCTCTACCGTCAAGCTCCCGAGATCGCCATCACTCCTCAAATCGCCCAGCAGCAACAGATCCAACAACAGCAGCTCCTCCAACAGCAGCAGCAACAGCAACAGCTGCCCGCCGGTTCTGCGACGGCCGGCCCCGGACGAACTGACACCCAGCCTCAGTTCACTCAGCAAATCCCCGCGGCTTAATCCAATCTGTGTCCGCGTCTCAAGCTGTAGCGAAATAGATCGTCTTTTGTTCATGGGCTACTACTGATGCTGATGCCGTGCCGTGCTGTGCTGTGTCAGACTTCCGTTTGATGTTACCTAACCCTTACCCATTATACCCTTCTGTGTATTAACCTATGTCTGGCTGTATTTCTCCCTGTGTTATGATGAAATCTCAGCAACATGAAATTTACTGTTTGATCTGGTCCGTATTTGATTTTTTTTTTTTTTTTTTTTTTTTTTTTTTTTTTTTTTTTTTTTTTTACCTTTTTGTAAATTTCGTGGTGACATGAGATGAGAACAACCTGGTCCTATAACCTGACTATGGTGTCAATGCTACTAAGATGAAAAACCCGATCTAAGACGACCTGAGGAATGCTCAGCACGAAGTAAAATCGAACCCAGTACCATTAGCAACCTAGTCATACAGAAAAGTCCAGTAGACACAAATCAACCAACCAAGGACAGACAACAACAGCGTCAACGCTTGCTAGATGGCACGATCGTCTATGTAATACTTATGTCCCAACGAGCTCAAAACATCATATACGAAAAAAAGGCAAAAACAACAACTACAACTGGCATATGGAAAGCCCTATACATCATACATAATAACCAGCAGCAGCACTACCACCATGAACCTCCTGAAGAATCTTCCCGAGAGCATGCAAAACTTCACCATCATCCTGTTCCTTTCCGGCAACTTGCACGGCCCGCACAACAAGCGGGTAGATCCATGCAAGATGCTTTTTGTGATCCTGGTCAGAGTCAGAACTAGGTTTAGCGGTGGTGGCTGATTCGCTCGGCGCTGTCTTGGGCGGCGGGATCGCCGACGGCTCGCTACGCAGGTCTACCATGCCGCGGAGGAGATGTAGAAGGGATCTGCGTGCGGGCGTGGGCTGCGGCATCAGGCCGCGGAGGGGTTGGTCTGCGATGTAGCCTTTCAGGGATACGGCACAGCGGAGGATAAGGTATGGGGTGATGGAGCGGGCAAGGAGGATGAGAGCGGTGTTTTGTTGTTCGGAAGCGGCTTGTGTGGCTTGCTTTGAAGGCGATGATGCTAGTTCGAAGAGTGTGTCGATCACAGCATATGCCATTTTGGTGCGTGTCGTGGGTGGAGGTTCGAAGGTCCTTCCGGGTCGTATTTCATAGATGTCTTTGAGGGGTTGGTCTTGGAGGGATTTGGCGGGAATGTCGAAGCGCTGAGGGAGGTAGATGAAGGACGAGAGCAATAAGGCGCAGGAAAAGTCCCGGCGGATTGAGTCCGGGATCACGGATGCTCCGAGTGATGGGATGATTAATTTCTTCAGTCGTTCAAAAGCAGCCACGTCAAAGGACTCGTCTTCCAGGATGGTGGCCCGGGGAACGGAAGTGGTTCGATAACCCCGAGCAGTGACAATACCGCTTGCGATGTCATTGACGCTCCTCCAGAATTGTGTGATTTCAGGACGCTCCGAGTCGCCATATTGTGTCTCCACGTAAGGAATTGCAACTTGAAGAACGTTCAAAGAGGCCGTTGTTGACTTTCGCCAGAGACTCGGTTCCCGATCCTTCCCTGACCACTCATATCTTTGGACAATAGGGTTTGAGAGGTGCTCTAGGGCCGTAGCCAGTGAACCGTTCGTGAAGATGTCTTTCTTGATGCCGTGATCAGCGATGTACCAGCTCAGGAGATCTATCGCGGCTTTAGAGAAGGCAAGATAAGTCGGTCTCTTAGAGTCACTCGAAGAGTCCCACTTCGTCAACGGTGCATCCGCAAAATCGGCAAGACATAATAGAATCTCTGGTTGTGAGTCGTCTTTCTCAAGGCATAGTGTCTTCAAGCACTCAATGATCATGGTTTGAAGGCGCGATAAGCGATCAATGTCTGGCGAGTATGGAGGGGAAATTGAATTCCAAGCGAGTAGACGCAGATGCCCGAGGATGCTTTCCACCTGCTCTCCAGCGATTTCAACCTTGTGTAGTCGATAGATCTGCTGGAATGACTGGAGGTATGCTATTGCCGCATCTTGATTAGGGCGTTCCAAGTCAAGTATATCTTCCCTATTTGCCGGGTGTCCATCTACCCAGAGTAGCCAAGCAGAACGCAGGGCCTGTGTGCTTAGACTACAAGATGCCTGCACACGACGAAGAATGTTCGACAGGCTGGCGTATACAGCCTCGCTGAACTCAAGAAGCCGTAGGCTGATCAACTTCCGGAAATATTCAAGCAGTCGTTCCCAAGACTGATCGAATAGGTCGTCTTGAACTATCGGCTCAAAGAAAGTAGTGATGAGATCGGAAGCCCCCTTTATCATGACAACAGTGGTCTCAGTCCACGCCTTGAGATCATCGGGGGTGCGACTGCTATTCTCCTCTCGTGTAATGGTGAGCTCGGTCTCGATTTCCTCTACCATTCGGAATAAGACACGGTTCAGACACAAGCGCCATGCCTTGGGCGACAATTGCTGACCGTAGGCGTCAAAGATCCTCAAGAGTGTCTGAACAGCGCAGTTCCGAATTTCCGGCCTGCTATCCGTTGTAAGGTCAACGATTCGTAGAAGGAGCAATAGCCACAGTGCGTTTCGCGACACTGAAGGATCCTCTCCCTTGGCTAGCCCTGCAAGGGTGTCCTCAGTCACAGAGGAGTCAATGTGTACCTCAATGCAAAATTTCTCGATTTGTCCCTGGAGGAAGTCTGAGACATTCCAGAAAGATGAGGTGGTTGTCAATGAGATATTGAAATCCTGCTGTTGCAAGGCAAATTTTGAAAAAGAGTCCACGAGACTCAACCGACAGGGCACTGGAAGCAAGGAAATGAAGTCGGACGCTATGAGCTGCAGAGACTTGTACGCGACTCGAACAAGTCGCGGGGAATTCGCTGTCGATGATGGCTGACGCCCTTTCTTTGGTGTTTCGGTGCCGTTGGGCTCGCCGAAAACGCTCGTTATGAGATCAAAAACAACGGACCATCCATCAACGAATGTTTCGGCATATTGTTCGAGTATGCTCTTTAAAGTTTCCAAGCTCTGCTCATGAACTTCGGCCACGGGCGCTGAAGGCGACCCTGCCGAACAAGCTCCACAATCATAGAGCAGTTGAACTTGAAGCTTGAGTGTTTGGAGGTTTCTCAATTGCCGTGCATTCCGCTCGGAGACATCTCCGGTATCCGTGTGCTTCAGTGTCTGGAAAACAACGTCATTAAGAACCTCGTTGGCTCGTAGACGAAGCTTTTGGATGTTTGATCTGTCCGCTGCACTTGACATCAATCTTCCCGTAAGAAGTTGCCAAGCGTCTTGGTCAGTATCAGCTAGTGATGAGAAACGTTCAAGGTTTGCCCGGGCTAGCTCGTTTGCCTTCTCGAGGACAAATTTCAGGAGTTCATCTTGCGTTTTCGACTTTCCCATTGAGCGAGATACACGGTGGGTGTTTTTGCGCATCAAATATGAGCGCGACTGAGGTGAAAGAACGGTGCTTGTAGTCTCAGTCGATTCTTGCGTCGATTCTTCGGGTGCTCCAGAAAGATCTAAGAGCGCAGTCAAGATTTCCTGGAATGAATCGCTGGGATATTCGCTTGTACTCTCTAGCATTTTAGCTGATGCTGCCTGCACGGCTAATATCTCAGAATTCAGATTAGCCTTAGGCACATCGACACCAGCGGCAGAGGATGTTTCTCCGGAAGCAGTGGTTGATGCTTGTGACTTCGTGGAAGCCATACCGATCACCAAATCTGTGTCTTGTAGGGTCCCTAGTATTATTGACCAGGCCGGCTGGTCTAGTGTAGGGCCTAAAGCGATGCCCAAATTGAGCAGCGCCCGCAAGCACAGGAGGTTCCGGGTACTGAGGGACACAAGCGCAACGTCCGAAGGCGCACTGGAAGTCTCAGCCGGTAATGGGGAACTAGTAAGCGACGCCTGAGACCCCTTCGATTTCTCATCTGATGATTTGTTAGACTGAGAAGCGGCTGTGGTAGGCGCTGCAGTGCCTGCAGTCCTTGTGGAAGTTGCGTCTGCAGGCATAGCTGCCTTCCCTATAGTTGTTAAAAGAGCATCGCGAGGCGTAGATAACCTGAGAAGGCCAGCAACGTGGGCTAACTTCTGAATTGATCGAACAAGGTTGTGGTAGAAGTCATCATCAAGCGAGGCGTATAGAAATGTTGAGCAAGCGGCAAGGATAGCAGGCCAGCATGTCTCAATGATTCCGGCACAGCTTTGTATTGCTGGGAGTTGGGGATGAGATTCCAGCAGCAGGGGATTGATCGGTACAGAGGACTTTTTGGGACCCAACGGCTGCAACCCTTTCGAGGAGTTCGTCCGTTGAAGGTCTTGTGAAGGCCGAGAAGAGCCACCATCCGGGTGGGGACTCATGACACGACTTCTTCGTTTTTGCTTCAGATCGGGCACCGTCAAGGGAAGTATGAATTTCGCGAGTCCTTCAGCAAAGCTACCGATGCAGTTCAACACAAGACTATAGATATAAGTATCAGGAGGAGTAGGAGGATCAGTCTTGTCAAGCAACTCCATATACGGTGTGCGAACCACACTCCACTGACTGCTGATTCCTGGTACATCAGTGTCCGTTGATGGAACGGTGGTTCCGATGACGCCAGCAACTCCACCAGCCTCGAGCGTGATCTGCTCCTCAGTGATAGATCTCGCATGCTCAACTCGGGAAGGCACGGTCGATCGGCTACTAACTCCGATCAATGTGGGCTTTTCGGAAGTTAGGCGGACAAGAGAGGCCATGTGGTCTTTGAGGATGTTCTTTCTCCGGTCATCCCTGTCGTACAGCGAATACATGAGCCTTACCAGACCTGGTTCGGCATATAAGCCTCGAAAGACCTCCATGCAGAGGACTCGTTTCCAAGGGGAGTTTCCGTCTGGCTCAAGGAGATGCGTCAAGAGACCAAGGGCCATCTCGCACTCCGCGGGAAGGAGTGACATATGGCGTTTGAGGAGCACCAAGAGGATGCGACTGACTCGAACAGTCTGCGAAAAGCTATGCCGTTCAGACAGATACCTTACGATCAGGGGCATGAGCCGAACACGCAAAATCTGCGTTAGCTCGGAATGGACAACGAATAATTTGCCGCTGTTGACCAGGATGCTCTCAATAAGCTCAAGGGTGAACGATGAAGAGAGGGATTTGATTCGAAGGAAGTACAAGGGTTCGCCATCAATGAGTCGACAGAGGTCGTCCAGGACCTTATAAGTCAGTGAGCCATGAAATCATGTCAGCTTAAGTGGAAGACCACCTACCCGCAGAGCATCGTATGCAAAATACCCTACATTCACAGGGTTCCCGTCGACCTTGACAGTCGTCGTTGGAGTTGTTTTATCGAAATTCTCTGGTTCTCTAGTCAGGCCTGTGTCGCGTTGGAAGGAATAGAAAGTACATGGTTACTGACTGTCTTCGATTGATACACGGTCAAATGTTGATACGATCAGTTGCTGCAATGTGGCTGCGGCGGTACTGGAGACTGCAAGCATCTTGTTCCCTTGCAGAGTAGCACAGATCTCCAAAGTGCTTACTAGGAGGTCACCTCCCAGGTCACTGGAGTAGTGCTGCAGTAGGGAAGGCAAAGACTGCAATATTTTAAGCTGAATATCCAGGCCTTCGCAACGTCAGTATGGAATGTAGTGTATGTAGGTGGTAACTTACTCATGTTCGTTGTCTCCTTCAACCCAGCAAGTACATCTTTCAGCCGCTCAGATGGCAGCGATCGTGAGGCCACTAGCCTTTGCAGGCAGACGACCCCAATGCCTGCAAGCTTCGCATGGCGGCTGTGGCACGCAAGGATGAATGGATTCGCAAACTTAGGTTTGCGCACCAAGTCTATAGAAAGTTCAGCGTATGCCCTTGACGGAGGTGCAAGCTGGTGGCTTGCAAACGCTCACCTGCCGAAATCTGCGCTTCAGACGTAGAAGGCAGTGCCTTCAATTCATTTAGAGACTCTTCAGCCGCCTACAATCTAGTCAGTACTGGCACTTGCGTATCCCTTAAATTGAGCGTTTAAACATACATTACGCAATTCAGAGTTTCTTCTCTTGGATTCTTGAATCAGATTCAAGAGCTCTGTCTGCAAAAATTGAGAGGACATTTCCACCGGAGTGCTTAATCAGTACATGGCCGATGCCACTCCCTATCGATCAAATAGTAGTATCACTAGGCAGATGTGGCTTCATGTGGTTGGGTCGCTGGTTGGACGACGGAATACAAAGCTAAGCACTTGAAACACGACAATACCAGACCGATATGTTCTAGAGTCAAGCCGTACCAATATAAACCTGCTGCAGCTGTAGCAGACAATGACCGGCTCATTAAAAACAACTCAGAAGCAATGGCATCAGGAGTGACATCTTGGGAGCGCCAAGGCACCCGCGGAGATAGAGCTATCACGTGATGTATACAGCCGTTATCATCACGTGTGGTAGTTCTTCAGGAACCCGGCGGGACCAGATACGCAGCCCAGCCAAACGGCCGGAAGTGGGATAAGGTCACAGTGCCCCTCCTCCGCCCCGAGGATCGAAACGTCTCCCTTACAACATCCTATCTAACTTTCGCTCACTTTCGACCTAACCCTACCTCTTATCTGCACAATGGGAGCTAAAGTGCCCAGAAATTTCAGACTGCTCGAAGAGCTGGAGAAGGGTGAGAAGGGCTTGGGAGCTGGTAAGTGCTATGCTACTCATAGTCATGAGAAACCCATTTCGCTGACGTATTCCTATCGCTATTACCTAGAATCATGCTCCTATGGTCTTGCAGATGGTGAAGACATGATGATGAGTAACTGGAACGGCACTATTCTTGGCCCCCCTCACGTTCGTCCACCGCTTCCGGCTCGCATCCGTTATACTACACAGTAGCGTCACTGACTTTATGAACGAGCGCAGAGTGTCCACGAGAACAGAATTTACAGCGTCAACATCCATTGCGGTCCGGACTACCCTGACAACCCCCCTACTATTCAGTTTGTATCCCGAGTCAACTTGCCATGCGTTGATGGCCGGAGCGGAAAGGTAAGGATTCGTCCTGTCTCGACCACTACTGCGCGAAAGGTTTCCAGTCTGACTTCATATAGGTCGATCCTACCAAGCTGCCTTGCTTGGCTCAGTGGAAGCGCGAGTATACCATGGAAACTATTCTAGTCGAGCTCAGAAGGTAACCAATTCCTGACCTTCAGGCTATTGTGTCTTTATACTAACAGTTTCCAGATATATGGCTCTGCCCCAGCACAAGAAGCTTCCGCAGCCTCCGGAAGGCTCGAACTTCTAGAATGACGGTATCATGACTGGTTGGGGATTCGAAAGCGGAGTATATGGTTGGTTTCTAAGTCAGGTTCATCTGCATTTCTTTTCAATGGCTTATTAGAGCATGTACAGTCTATGCATAACGGCGGGCATGGCGCGGTCTTCTTTGAAGCCTAGTTGCAATTCATCGATTTAGAACATTGCTCAGTATGAACCGTGTGTCGCTTTTGTCAAAGCCATATCTGCCGAACTAACAAGGCCTTGTACCCTTGTTTTTGGCGGGTATTCGTTCATATTTGGACAGCTTTCAGAAGGGACCATACCGGCGAAAGACATTAGACCATGATCAACATATAGAGGAATATCCGGGAATCGGGTCCCTTCCGTCGCCTGTTGTAGATTGGATAACAGTAGTTTATACAGCTGCACGGCACGCACTGCAAACTTCCGGTGCGATCGATTAACAAGTAATAGTGTCGGCCGTTTGTCAAAATTCTATTGTCAAAATTCTAAAAGTTCCTACATTGCATGCCCTGATTAGAATATATTATTGTTTGATCACAGTATAGGTATATCATTTCGGTTACACGTGACGTATTCCGGATTGCCGGGGTAGTCACATGTCTCCGACTAAAGTCCGGAACTTAAGCCTTCAGGATCATGCTGCCTCCTCGATAATGCATAGAACAGTTGTTCCCAGGCAGTCTTCCGCTCATCGTTTCGCAAGTAAGTTTCTTCAGAGACAGCAATATTTACTGAGCGTCACAAAGAGTTTAACTGACTGCTGTTTTCCTTTCCAGCTTTGGCACTTTATCGAGCGCTCCTCCGACAATGCGCCAAACTACCACATTATCCCTCCGAACTCGCTGCGTGCAAGCCGTACATCCAGAATAGATTCAACAGATACAAAACGCTTCAGAGTCCGTCTCAAACAGCCAATTCACTTAGGGCAGGCTACGAGGTGCGTTAACAAACGGCTCTCAATCGACCATTCAGTATCTAAATTCCGCGATTTCGCAAACACTCAGGCTCTTGACCTACTGTACTCAGCCTCGCAAGGCGACCAAAATGGCGTTCAACGGATAAAGAAACTCATATCGGAAAGTGAAGCGGCAAAGCGACAGAAATCCGAATGGCACAGGGAACGAGCTAAGGTTATTCCTGTAAAGCCCGTGAGCCGGAAGGAGCTGAAGAAAGAGGCAAACAAGCGATACCGAGTATTGACTGCGAAACGGCATCCGGATGCCACCTCTATTCTTGCACGTCCTCGGCCTGTAGTCAATGGGAAGCGTCGAGTTCCTGTGCTCGTGAATGCGCGTGGTTTCCCGTTCCTCCTCATCAAGAAGCCCCAGCCTAAGTTTCTTAGCGCTGTTCTGGATTCGAAACTGAAAAGGCGCTGGAAGAGGATGGAGCGCCTAAAAAGGCTCGAGTCTGAGTTGCCCATGGCCAGGGACGAGGATGAATGGGATCTACTAACTGGCCACAAGGAAGATGCAAAGTGGGCTGGGCCAATTAGAGTGTCCCTCAAAGAGGTGCAGGGACAAATATCAGAAGGTGATAGGAGGACTAAGGAACTGGCGCAAGCTATGTGGAAAGTCGTTCTTGAAGAGCGCAAGCTGGCGGAACAAGAGGAGAAGCAACGGGTTGAGCAAGCCGGAGAGCAACCAGCGGTAGAAAAAGGGAATCCCTCAGCAGAGGAACACGATAAGAAACGGCCGAGTGAGGGATGAATCAATGCCGGAAGAAATGTTCTGTTACAACCATCCAAAGCTTACGCTTGGCAGACTATCCTGTTCAGCACTTTATCCTTATGGGCCCAAAGCCGTCACATCCACCACGCTACCAGAACGGTGCCATTGTGAGAATTCTCCAACATCCCCAATGGAGCTAGATTCGGCGTATCTACTACCATTTACGGGGTACGCAGCTTCCCCGGCCTTTCTTCATGTCCATTATGACGGGTCAACGTTACTACCAACAGAGTGCGTTTGGAGATAAGAAATATGGCAGGTACATGTGCATAGTGCAACAGTGGTTGGCGCATGTACAATCATAACTACCACATACTAGTCTAATGTCAAGTACAATGTCTCACAAGGGATCCATACTGCTTCCATCTGCTATGCGGTAATAGACAAATGCTTTCGTAGGCTTACTGCACACCAAACTTCGTGGTTGGCTATCAACTGCTCAACGCCAACCAGCTAGCGTCCTTGTCATACAGCCGAGATTATTTACAATATAGTAATTCCAAGGAACGCCAACTTCTAGTGGCTCGATCCCCATCAAGCACGGAACTAAATTCTCGCCAGAGATCTCATCTAGAGACCCCAGCTTCTAAGCAGCTATCTTCATATTCTCCACAGCAGCCGGAATACCATCCTCCTCATCTTCATCAAAGTCTGCCCTTCCAGCAAGACCTCTCTCCCACAGCTGCTTGCCCGTCAACTTCTTTTCTTCCTTTGCCGGACCCTTCTTGGTAGCCTTCTTCTCCTCCGCCTCCTTCTCCTCGCGCTTCCTCTTCTCTTCCTCCTCCATCTCCTTTATGAACTTGTCGCGCCACTCCAAGAACGTCTCCCGATTAACAGCAGTGCCCTGGAACTTCCGGTTCTCCTCCTCTTCCGCCTTCTTCGCCTCCATCTCTTTTTCGGCGTGAACGGCATTCACGCGCTCCGCCATGAGCTCTTCGGCGCTCTCCTTCAAAGCACTAACCAGCGTAAATACCATAGCCATTCCCATGTTCTCCTCAATGGTCGGTTGCAAAGTTTCGAGAAGTCGGTCCCGGTCCTCATTGATGTCTAGTCGGGGGTGTTTCGGTGCGTTCGGAGGCGCACTCAACTCTAGTTCCGGTGCAACATCCGGGTAGTCTGCTGGGTATGTGACTTGCAGGAGCAAGACAGGCTGCTCTGTTTCTTCGACGTCATTTTCGGGTGCGTCAAGAGCAATTGATATCCGGTATGAGGTGTCAGAAATATCTGGGGTGAGATTCGGTCAGCGATTTTGTTGTTTGAGAGGTTTCAAATGAAGCATGCAAGGTGGGTATAGTGCCGCCTTCTTACCTGTGATTTCCTCGGGGAAAATGGAGTCGAGCACTTCGCGCTCTTCGATCTGGTCTTCGCGGCCCATGCTGCTTCAATTCTGCCGCCGGCGGGGCTGGAGGGGTATTGTTTGGTTCTGGGTTCAGGAACAAGGGCGATGGCTGGAAATTCAAGATTCAGACACTCAAAAATCTAGCAATATGTTAAATCGAAGAGACCAAGCAAATAGTCGCAGGTCTTATGGTCTAGACGTTGACAGGCTTGTGCATGGGAAATGAATTCCTCGGTCTTCAGGTGTGTAAGTAGAATACGCTGCGATCCCACATGCAAACAAGACAAACAGATAAGGAATCGCCCAAATTTGTCCCGCCCGAAAAAGGGAATTTCTATGCTCCGACTTCTCGAAATTCAAAGCTTCAAGCATTTACACTCAATATTCTTGTTTATAAAACCTTTCTACCCTTTACTCCGTGTCCTCGAATTACCCCTTCAAGTACGTTTGACATATAATTCCGTTACAGCTTATAGATCATGGGAAAATCAAGACCTCACAACAAGAAGGCCTCCAAATCTCGCGCAAAGTCCGTTTTGGGCGCTGGCGGCTCGGTTTCGAAACAAAAAATGAACGAAGACCCCTCTAAGCTCCTCGAGCAGGCGACGATACAGCTTCAGACCGGTCAACCGGATGCTGCTCTCCAGTTAGCTCAGCAAGCTCTTAACAATGCGCCGGACAATTCTCCATCTCAATTAGTGGCACTTAATACCGTTGGAGAGATCTACGTTGAGCTGGGCGAGATCGATGTTGCGAAACAACACTTTATGCGTGCCATCGAGCTCGACCCGAATGGCACGATCCCTGAGGCTGAAGGAGGCGGTGCTGAGAAGTTCCTATGGCTAGCTCAATTGAGCGAACAGGGTGGGAAGGACAGCGTTCAATGGTTCGAGAAGGGAGTGTCGTCGCTCAGGCATATTATCCAGCAGCTCGAGCAGAAACCCGGCCCCGAGGAAGCTCTTGAGCTGGCCGAGAAGAAGCGCAAGATGGCGAATGCCCTCTGCGCTGTTGCTGAGATCTACATGACCGATCTCTCGTAAGTCCCTCTTCAATTCGTCCTTCTTCCCATGGGTGGGTTGGTCGCAGATCTTTTGATGCTGACTGTCAATAGGTGGGAAGAAGATGCGGAAAACCGTTGCGAATCACTCATCACAGAAGCCCTCCTTGTCGCTCCGAATGCGCCCGAAGTACTACAGACCCTCGCATCGATCCGGATCTCGCAGCTACGGACAGAAGAGGCTCAAGCAGCGCTCAGGAGGAGTCTCGATCTTTGGAAAGATCTACCGCCCGAGGACTTGTCCATTCCTGACTTTGCGACAAGAATCAGTCTTTCCCGTCTCCTGATGGAGGTCGGCATGGAGCTTGAGGCTCTAGAGGTGCTGGAACGCCTTATCTTGGAGGACGACCAAAGTGTGGAGGCATGGTATCTTGGAGGATGGTGTCTGCAGCTCCTGGCCGGGAAGCAACAAGCACCTAAGGATGCCGACGAAGAGGACGGCAACACCCCAGAGGCCAGGCGCCATGCATCCCTCGTGGCTAGCCGCGAATGGCTCAAGCAAAGCTTAACGCTGTACGACCTCGTTCAGTATGAGGACGAGAGACTTAAGGAACACGCACTGGAATTGGTCCAAGAGATGAACAAGGAGATCGGTGAAGACATGGATGACGATGAGGCCGGGGAGGGCGAGGAAGACTGGGAGGACGAGGAGATCGAGGTGGAATCTGATGGCGATGACGAGATGGCTGACTCATAAAAAAGCTGCATGTTTGATTGTTACGAGAAATTCTTTGTCATGATACCAGTATATAAAAGGGCATGTTTTCCGATACAACCTACGGCTATTCAAAGGACTCCTATGCGGACACGATCCAGCAGTAGTCGAACTAGTAGTAAGTACTAGTAGTAGCTGCGATAGTCTCTCTATCAGCAGACGGCGCCGGATAAAGTAGGATCCGACCGCTTTCCCCCGGCGATAACCAGAGCCAAATTTATTCCGGCAGTTCGACTTCGAGTGGCAAATAGCTCAATGTGAGTGAGGAGTCGTTATAGAGGTTGCTGGAAGCGTCCTATCTTCCCATACAGGATGGACCTTGTTTCAGCGCCCAGCGGGGATGATTCCTCGTTGAAGGATCCGGTGGTCCAGGTGGAAGCCGTTGATATGGCCTCCGCAGTATCAAAGACCGGCACCGCAACGGAGAATACAGCCGCTGCGAAGGAAGAAGTGACTCAGTCGGAGTATGAGACCGATAGCGACGGCTCCGGCGACGAGTGGGAGACTCAGTCTCTATACGAAGACGCTATCCAAGTCCTACGCGACGATCAGCTCCGTGAGGGTGGTAAGCACCCTATATGATGTCCTCTATATGCGCGCACTGACCGGATCTTCTCCTTGTTTTAGTACCGGATGCCTGCACACTGGAAGAGGCCGTCGCCTATCGGAAACGACTCCATGAGGTTGGCAAGGCTGCATTTGTTGAAGAAACGCTGGGTCAGGACAAAGTGACTGCGCGGAAGCTGTGTACTGCGTTCGGCATCTTGCCCCCAGCCTTTCTAGACGATGCGCCGGACGAGGCCTTTCATCCTCTCCTGGCTATCGCGATTTCGCGCGAGTTCTCCAGGCGCCCGAAGCTCCCACAGTATAATACAATTGATGATGCGGTCAAGTTGCTCAAGGAGAGCAAGAATATCGTCGTCTTAACTGGCGCTGGTGTATGTTGATCAAGAGGATTGGTACCCGCTTATGAAACGTGTGCTGATAGGATACTCTCAGATTTCTACGAGTCTCGGAATACCCGATTTCCGTTCAAAGGACACTGGTCTCTATTCACAGTTGGCGCATCTAGGCCTGAGCGATCCTCAGGAGGTGTTTGACATCCAGGTGTTTCGCGAGGATCCCAGTATCTTCTTCTCGATCGCGAAGGACATTCTTCCAACCGAGAAGAAGTTTTCGCCGACCCACGCTTTTATCCGTGTTCTGCAGGATAAGGGGAAGTTATTGACCAACTACACTCAGAATATCGACAATATCGAGGCGAATGCCGGTGTTCTCCCAGAGAACATCGTGCAATGCCACGGATCGTTCGCCACGGCTACGTGTGTCAAATGTCAGTACAAGGTCAAGGGGGATGAGATATTCGATGAGATTAAGCAGGGAGTTATTCCTCAGTGTGACGCTTGCCGCAAGCGCATCGCAGAAGATTCGGGGATCAAGAGGAAGCGGAGCAGCAACGGAGTCCACAAGAACCGCAAGGACAATGATGGGGACAGCACTGATGACGACTACGAAATACCTACCCCTGGTGTCATGAAGGTTCGTGGAAAACCACATCTTGTACATTTGTTACTTACAATATGCTGATTCAAACTTCTTCAGCCCGACATTACATTCTTTGGGGAAGATCTTCCTGATGAGTTTGGCCGCCGGTTGCTACACCATGACCGTGATCAGGTGGACCTCGTTATTGTTATTGGGACTTCATTGAAGGTTGCTCCTGTAGCGGAGGTTCCGGGCGTGCTCCCTCGAACGGTTCCTCAGCTCTATATCTCGCGTACCGTAAGCCACCTTGTTCTTGTGCTCTTGCGCCTCGAGCTTTGCTAACAAGACCTCAGCCTGTGTCGCATACGGAATTTGATATCGATCTACTGGGCGACTGCGACGTGGTGGTGTCTGAGCTCTGTCGTCGAGCAGGATGGGAACTGAAGCATGAGATGATTCCCGAAGACGAGAAGGTTGAAGTGCTTCCAGTGGAGGGTTACGAGTCACGACATGTGTTTAAGGTTGTCGGCGCATAGCGGCGGCGTTTGGTCCTGGTCATCTCTGGCTCTGTGGATATCAAGGACGGCGTAAGTTTGGGTTTTTTTCTTCGAACAGTTTCTGTGGGTCATCTTGTTGGGAGGCATAGTATGTATGAGGGATGCTTAATCGGGTGCATAGCTGTACCATACAGCATGTAGTATGCTTGCTGCTTCGATGTATTTATGTTTTGTTTGACTGGCATCAGCCTGTGCGATAAACCGTTATTATTTCTTCATTTACTATATTCTTCTTTATCCTCTGTTTTATCCCAATGCTGTAGATTGAATTTCCTTATCTAGTATAGTACCAGTAGTTGTGTTCCCATAGTAGGCTGGTTGAGAGACCTAAGAACAGCAAGTAATACTTAGTATCCTGGGGTGAAAGATGGCGGGTTCCCGGCCAAATCCATCCAATCCACTGGAACAAAAAGAAAATTTATTTCCGCTCCTGTCAACGGCCATTAATTACCAAAGAACCCCCAGCAGATCAGAGCGGACCAAAAATAGTCCTTTGAAGGCAATTTGGCCCTGTACCACTAACTCTGAATCTTGATACATCCTCCAAATACGTGGCGAGCGTGAGTGCAACCGACAATGGAGTATCTCATTCGCTTCGCCCAGGCCCATGAGTCTTTTCGGCAGGCCGAGATCCAGGCACTGGCTGACCTGGCGGGCGTGAAACTCGAATTCATACATTATGATAAAAATGTAAGTATAATCTCTTTTCTTCTGTTCCTCAGCCCCGATAATCTATATCATACATTCATTGTGTGGTTTCCTGCCCCGCGTGAGGAACAGAAAATGTCACTCACCCCTCATTGGGATCATTATTCTGTCCCCGCACCAATGACTATCCACCATCTATCTACATTTCATACCGGCCGCTAACCACCATCACCAGTCCCCATTCTGCACCATAAGACTACCCGATGAAGCGGCAGCTCGTGCAGTGATTACCCGAAGCATTATAGCCAAGGATATCTTCGAGCTCTGGGGCCAAGGCACCAACTTCGACGAAGTCTACGCCGACGTCCGCAGGCGGACGGAGGATCGCTGGGCGCAGTACAGGGACTCGTCGTTCCGATTCACCATTGACAGCTTCGCCGGAAAGCGCAGCAGTGAGAAGAAGCGCGAGATCATCCAGTCATTTTCCTTCCTGGGGTTCAAGGGCCCCATTCGCATGAAGAACCCGGATCAGGATTTCTGGGTCTTCGAGGACTACGGGTTGGATCTTAACTCGCCTGGTACGCCTCGTCCGGAGGGCCAAGAGCCAAAGATTATCTACTTTGGACGCTGGATTGCGAATAGTAGTCGCGATGTCGTCAATAAATATGACCTCAAGAAGAGACGCTATATTAGCACTACTTCTATGGATGCGGAGTTGACCCTCATTACGGCTAATATGGCTCATGCCGCGCCTGGAAAGCTCTTCTATGACCCGTTTGTGGGTACGGGGAGCTTCTTGGTGGCTATGTCGCATTTCGGGGCTGAGACGTTCGGATCGGATATCGATGGACGCAGTTTCCGGGGTAAAGAGATGATGGAGAGGGGTGGGACGATGGGAGTGTTGTCGAACTTCCAGCAATATGATATGGTCGGCAAATTTATGGATGTCTTTACTTCCGACCTTACAAATACGCCTTTGCGTTCGGCTCAATTCTTGGATGGCATCATCTGTGATCCGCCTTATGGAATCCGCGAAGGACTCCGGGTCCTTGGAAGACGCGAGGGTCTTAGGAACGAAGAGGTTATTATCGATGGAGTTCCTGCTCACTAGTATGTCTACATTACCGCATTTTGAGTATCAGTATCTGGACTTGGATGCCAACTAACATGCGTCCAGTCGACCCGGATATATTGCGCCTAAGAAGCCCTACGGCTTCGAGGCGATGCTCAACGATATCCTCAACTTTGCCGTCAGAAGCCTCGTTACAAATGGACGCCTAGCCATGTGGATGCCAACGGCAAATGACGAGGAGGTTGAATTGGCCGTACCGATGCACCCCAACCTGGAGGTAGTGAACGTATCTGTCCAACCATTCTACACCTGTAAGTTCATATGAAGCCTTCCCAGACAACATGTGAGATAAAGTACACGGCTAACCTGTTGACCAGGGTCTCGTCGACTTATCACCTATCGAAGATTACCAGAAGGACAGGTCTCGGATGTTTCCAAAGGCCGGCAAAAACTTGATGCTCAGGGAATGTACGCAGACGAATTGAATGAGTTCAGAAGAAAGGTATGCCATGCCGACACAGTATACCGCTATACAGTCCTAACTATTCAATCAGTATTTCATGAAGAACCCGCCCGACAGCTCGAAATCAGGAAGAGAAAGCTCCGCCTCATGAACAGCATTAGACTAGACAATAACCAAAAATCGAACAAAAGCAATAATGACTCTAGAACGCCCAACATGATACAAACCAAGAAACAGCCACATCTATACTTTTACAAATTCCATCAAAGCTTCCCCTTTTCCACCCCAAATCCCCCAAACTCACCTTCCAAGTCCACCCCTTCGTCCCTCTTAACCCTCTCAACTTCCCTCGCCAACTCCTCCCTCAACAACCCAGCCAGACCTTCCCCCTCGTCATCATCCAAATCCTCCCTCTGCCCACGCCCAAACATAACATAACTCAAATGAGCCTTTCCCTTCCCTTCCGCCGGCCGATCAGGCGGCCTGGGAATAACATGAAAGTGAACGTGAGGGACCTGCTGCGCAGCTCTGACACCTAAACCAATCCCCACTCATTAGCCAGTAAATCCCAAATAAAGTAAATAGCCTAAACGCCAAATCTCAAATACGGGACAATAAGACATGTAGACATCCAAGGTTCCACAAGCCATAAGATCGACAAACCAAATCGCCGCGCCGTCAAGGTTACACAAGCATAACATAGATATAGTAAATGCTTAGCAACGGAACCTACCATTATTCTGCACGACATTCCAATTCCACAACGAGTTGAAGTCCCCTTGCTCTTCCTCTCCGAAGAGGGTCCGCATCACGACCCTCGAGATAACGGGGAGCCATTGGCCGATCTGTAATCATTCCATGCGTCAGTAAGTAAGATAACCCATAGTAAATACTGTAGTACGTATTCAAAAACACTACCATAACCCAACAAACCCATTCCAATCCAAACCTTACATAACTAACACATAAAATAACAACCCAACTCAAATCCAAATAAGCAAAAGTAAACCCCAATTCCAGAACAAACCCAAAACAAAAAAGAACTGTTAACAACGTACCTCCCTCCCTACAGCCACCCTTACATCGCCCAACCTCTCACAATGTTCCCTCGTAGCAACCAAAACATGTCCTCTCGTCAAGGGCATAATATCCAAAAACGCCAGGACATGTTTCGTGGACAGGAGGAGATGGGCATGGCCAGGGCCGTCTGAATTGCTCGGCTCGGTAAATGAATCCGGGGAAGGAATGTCAGTAGTAGTGGACGCCGCCGCGGCAGCCGCTAAATTTAAATGATCATCGTGGGAGGAATTCTTCGGGCGGAGGAATGTCGTTGGTGGGAGGGGCGGGTATTTGTGAGCGATGGCGCAAAAGGGGCATGTGTGGTGATGATCTGAGGTCATGATGGTAGGGGTTGGTTGGCTGGGTGGGTAAGATAGATAGATAGATAGTAGATGGATATATCTGGGGTAAGGGATTGGGGGTGGATAGGATGAAGGGTTGTTGGGTTCCTGAGATTGATTGGTGGTAGTTGGGTAGTGACTGGGTCCGTTCCTTAGAGCAACCGGGACTAAATATGTGTCTGTGCTTTGGAGCTAGGAGAGAGGGAATTTGATCGTCACTGGGGGGTATCTTGAGTAGGAATTCGAGATTTGGTTGCTGTGCAGAAGGATGAGGAGATATGGGATGGCTAGCTTGTTGATCCTCGGTGCCTCGGTTCCCAACTCCAGGTCACTGGCAGGTTGGAAACTTCCCGCGCATTAACCACATTTGCTTACTTAGAAGGCTTGTATCTAGGTGATCTGCAAGTAGGATCAAGGGGTGGTACACAAACTTCCTGGTAGTTCAAGGCTAAACTAACCATCCTTAACGCACATTACCGTAATCCTTGCCACTCTATCCGTGATATACCCCCGCTAACTCAACATGAATGATACTAATACCAAAAACAAGCCCTTTTTCACCTTTCTCTCAACCTTGATCTATGCCCCGATGTGTACTGTCGTAGCTGTATGGCATTGGTTCATTCCGCACGCATTGACCAACATAATGCGGTAGTAGATAGATCGTCACGGTCCTGCGGAAGCTGTGTAATAAGTCCGAAGAGTACCCGACGCCGATGAACAAGAACTTTGGATCCAAAAATAAAAAGAAACGAGTAAATTTCCGTCCTCGAAATGTCCGACGCCTGGAAGTCACACAGGGTAAGACGGGAGAAGGTTATGTAAGGTATCAAAGCAAGTGCGAAACAACCCAGACACTACCAGAATTGAAGAGAATCGAAGAACAGCAGAAAAAACAAAGCCAGATGTGCGCCAGACACCCCTGGAAGAAGCGAAGATGCAAACGTCCGCAACCGAAAACAACAAAATGCCGTTCATAAACATATGCAAGAGGTGCCTAATACCATCACGAAAGAAATACCATCATATGGAATCAACAAACTCCTATCCTCGGTCGTGCTGCCTGACGCCGATATTAAGTCACCAGAGGCGGCGGGTTATTTATTCATGGTCTTTCATATAAGAGTAGGGCTCGGATAGCGAGCTGTTGATATACAGGTGGTGGTATTTCTTTGCCCATTGCCGGGTGAGGATGGATGCTAGTCACGTTAGCGGTTGGTGGTCCAACGTCAATGCTATAGAGGCAACATACCCTTCAAGAACTTCTTGCTGGCGTATTTCTTGAAGAACGCCTCATGAGAGACAGGGCGGTGAAGGTAATCAATCATTAAGCGGAAGACGGGGTCGATCTCTTCTTCAGTGTAACCGGCATAATGAGCCAGGGTGGCATCCTAAGTTATCAATTAGCATAATGAGCCTGTAAGATGTGTGGAAGAAACATACCCAGACACCCCGGTCAAGGATGAGACGAGCCAGATACATGGCAGCAGCCGCCACATGACTCTGGCGGTAACCCATGAACCTGTGGTCCAAGAGGCTGATTTCCATGAGGTACTTGCCGAGAGTACGGGTCTGGATATCATAGTTGTCTGCTTTCGAGATACGACGGAGGAAGTTCATGGGGTTGGGGTAGCTCATGTTGTACTCGAGCGTAGCGAGAATGTGCCGCTCAGCGTCCAAGATCTCGCGATCGGTGAAAGTTCCGTCTGCGACATCGGTGAAGTTGGCAACGTGTGGCGAAAGAACTTCCTCATACTTGGACGCGATGAACATAGCGGCGACACCAACCAGTTGAAGACGGTCCAGAGCCACCACCTCAGCAGAGAGGAAGCGGTCAATGATGTTGACGGCAAGGAAGAGGGTCTCGGGGAGGAGGCGAAAGCGGGTGTGGACCTCGATGAGCCAGTCAACAAGGATGCCGCGCATCTTCCACTCCAGGTCAGGTTGATGATCGATGTACTCGGCGTTGGGCAAGGTCTCCAGCTCAAGGTCCTTCAGATATTCGAAGATATCGACAACGTATTCAGCAACCATCAAAGGGTCATCAAGATCTTCGGCGTCGAGATCGTCGACAAAATCATCGACAGGCTTTTGCAGAACCTTGGGATCGACAGGAACATTGACATCCTCCTTGGCGTTGGCGAGCTTCTCGGTGAGAGTCTTCTGTTCGGTAACCTTCTTCTCGACTTCGACCTTCTTTCGGGGGCGCGGTTCCTCCTCAGCTGCCTTCTCTTGAATTGCCTTCTCGCTGGATGTCCGCTTGGTACCCGATCCACTTCCGGGGCGCTTTGTTTCTGTGGTAGGCTTCTTGGGGTTGCTGTCTTTGGGTCCCAGGGCAGCGCGTGACGAGTTGTTGCGAGTAAGTTTCTGAACTCCACCAGCCTGCAATGTTGCTTTAGACGTCAAGCCAACCTTCGTGGCAGCTGGCTTCTTGGCATCCTTGGTCTCTCCATTCTCTGCTTTGGAAACATTGCTAACATCACCAAGGGCGGCGCGTCTCCGGGTTCCGGTGGTAGTGGTGGTGGTTGCAGCCTTCTTCGTCTGGAGCGGCTTCTTGGCGGGGGGAGCCCCAGCGTCATTGACTGACAGGGCAGCGGCCTTGGCCCGCGTCAGACGCGTCGATGGGCCATTCTCATCGTTCTCGTTCATCGTGCCTCTCGTACGAAGACTCCGAGCCTGTTGAACGGTTAGAAATATACGCGTGCAAGATGGACCTTCAAGCCCATCGAGCTCGCGACCGAGGATTGCACAACGCGTAGTGAGAGGTCAAGGACACTTACAGGTGGCATGATGGATAGGGGGAGAAGGTGAAATGAATATAAGGAGGGGCAAAGAAGGGAATAAGAGTAGAGTGCAAGAGTATGGTTCTGCAGGCGGTTGGAAAGTCTAGTCAGCATTCCAGGAGAGATTACCCCAGTGGAGCTCAAATACCGGTTGCCGGAAGGCAGATTTGCACGTACCACGCGTGAATATGTGTCCAACCCCAATCAATTAGTCTGAATGCAAGGTTTCTCAAGTCGAACGGTTGGGTACTTGGAAGGAATTTGGCAGGAGTGGGCTCAGAATCGTGGCATATATGGCTTTGTTGATGCTATTGACAGGAGCTCGCAAGACCCGAGACACGTAACTTTCCACGGCGTTGACGGCCCCAAAGTATGTTTTTATGGTGATATAGCAAGGTAGGGTAGTAGTTTATAAGTAATGACACGAGAATTTGGCGAAGAAACGGGGTCCTATTAGGGGTGGTGGTCGCCTCCCTGGAGTAGATGATGATGGAGAGGAGTAGGAAAAGGTGGTAAACTTGACAGGGCAAAGAGGATGTTTGGCCCTAGTCTTAGCGTGGAAACTGGCCAGGCTGGGAAAGATGCCCCACAGCACAATCCAGTGGGATCGCGTGGATTGCGGATTATTAACTGCTGTACAACGTCGTGTATATGCAAGCCTGGAGACAATAGTCACGGTCCCCAGGTATTATGGTATGTACGGTGAAGGCCAATTGAGAAATAGTGGTAGTTGGTAGGAGAGAAGTGGAGGGAAAGGAAGAGTGACAGACGGGAAGAGACGGCAACGAAGGGGGGGAAAGAAGGCAATTAAGAGAAGCAAGTCTATGGTTCTGTATGGATCGATCGCATGTATGTATGTGTATGCGTATGTATGACGGACGTGACTTCCCTGGCAGAAGTCGCTGTAAAAAGGGCGAAATTGGTGGTGTAAAAGGTGGCAGGCAGGGTGGTAATCATACAGTCACGGTTTACGGGAGGACTCCCTAAGGGAAACAAGGCGGATCCTCATCCATGGTCGATGCCTGAGCTGACCCAGGCAGGAAATCACCCTCGACTCTCCAAACGCCCGTCGCGAGCAAAAACGTGATGGAGCGCGGCCACGATCGCCAAAACAATTGCTGGTTGCGCGGCAACCGACCCGGAGCTTTTACGCTTTTTCGTTCCCTTCGGACGTGTTGCCGTGTCGCGCCGTCCCGTGACTCAAAGCCTGAGCCACACTTAGTCAGTCCCGGAAGCGGCGGTGCGATTCAAGTCATGTGCCAGAGCGTCAAGCCACACCTCCCAATCCATGCCAGACATTTTTGCTCCGGAGATCGAGTAGAAGTGCGGCTATTGTCACCGGTGCCCCCAACAACACTCCAATTGAGCACGGTGTTGCTGATAGTGGTGTCAGGGACGCTGGAAATTTTGCATTGCCTGTTTTGTTGTCTTTAATTCTAAGCATGTCAAAGCAGTAGCTTGCTTGGATTTCCTCACACCACTTAGGGTACCACATTGCGGTATTGCTTTGACATCTCCGATCACGACCGATTGACATTGAAATCCTTCCGACTTTTTTACCTCACCACATACATTACACTCCAATATGCTTCAGACTCGCTTGGCCCTTACGGGCCTTCGTCTTCCGTTTCGAACCTTGTCTACGGCCGTTTCGTCGCGGGCCTATTCGACTGTCGTTCGCGAGCAAGAGAATCCGTCCGCTGACGAGCCTGCAAGTTCGACCTTCGACCCCAGTATCGCCTTCGCCCCTCCACCCACTCGTGATGACGCCGGTATCCTTCTACGCTCCTACACTCCACGAACTCCCGGTATCAGACATTTGCGCAGACCGATCAATGACCACCTGTGGAAAGGACGCCCGGTGCAGAAGTTGACCTTCCCCAAACGAGGTCAAGCCAAGGGTGGTCGTAACAACTCCGGTAGAGTGACTGTCCGCCATCGCGGTGGTGGCCACAAGCGTCGTATACGAATGGTTGATTTTGCGCGTGACGCTCCCGGTCCGCACGTGGTGGAACGTATCGAACATGACCCTGGTCGGAGTGCTCACATTGCTCTCGTCCGTAGCCAGGAGACCAAGAAACTCAGTTACATCCTGGCTGCGGAGGGCATGCGGGCTGGTGACGTTGTCCACAGTTACATGTCTGGTATCCCGGAGGAACTCTGGAAGAGCATGGGAGGTACTGTAGACCCTGGTGTCCTCGCTGCCAGAACCGCGTGGAGAGGAAACTGCCTGCCGCTGCACATGATGCCTGTTGGTACTCTGGTCTTCAATGTTGGCCTACGCCCTGGTCAGGGAGGCCAGCTCTGCCGTAGTGCCGGTACTTTTGCGACAGTTATCGCCAAGGGTATCGATATTAAGGCGAAGCGTGATCATTCGGACGGCCAAGAAGGCGAGGCCGGGGCCGTTGAGCAGAAGCCTCTCACGCAACGCGAGAGGCAAAGAAAGGAGCGCATTTCTCAACACGTCACCATCCGTCTTCAGAGTGGTGAAGTTCGTCTCATTCATAAGGACTGCTGCGCGACTGTTGGCGTCGCTAGCAACCCTAACCACCAGTACCGCCAGCTTGGTAAGGCTGGTCGCTCCCGTTGGCTCAACATTCGGCCTACTGTTCGTGGTCTCGCCATGAACGCCGCCGAACATCCCCACGGTGGTGGTCGAGGCAAATCGAAGGGTAATGTTGACCCGAAGAGTCCTTGGGGTATGCCGGTATGTATTCTCCCTTCACTATTCCTTCCTTTGCTTCCAGGCCTCGTCCGTGCTAATGTCTTCTTTTCTTACAGGCGAAATCCGGTTACAAGACCCGTCCCAAGTGGAAGATCAACAAGGCTGTGGTTCATCCCAGAGAGCGCAACCAGGGCAAGCGTCGTCGTGGATACCACTAAACGCCGTCGTGGACATGAAATTCTTATTTATTCGTTGGACCTCCTTACAGCAATCTCACGGTTATATCAAATGTGATTCTATCATCGCTCGGGGTAAAAGCTGGGTAAAGCAGAGCATGGATCTTCGGAATGTCCCCATCTGTCGAAGGTCCTTCTTGTGGGTTTAGATGGTGGGAAGTCTTTTCCTGTTCACCTTGTTGTACTATACTTTATTTTGTCTTGGCTACGATGGGGGATTCCAGCTGTCTATACTCCAGCTCCTTTGCTTTCTATCCGGATTTCCTTCATGTGTTGTTTATGCTCCGGCGTTTCTCTTGTATACTACATGGGTTAGAGTACAATCAATCCTATTACACAGTGCAAATATAGATTATGATCAGCTCCTCTACTTATGAGAGTATTGTATCTGCTGGAGTAGACAGCGACCAGTCCTGGCATGGGATAGGGCGGCATCGGGGCGAACAAGCCGCGGGTCTAGAACTGGCTGAGACCGATAGAATCGAGCCGAAGTCAGTGGAGTAAGATCATCGCATCGCGCTTAAGTAACTCACGACGTTTAACATCGCCTTTACGTCCGCGGGAAAACCGCTATAAGCTTTACTCTTTAATTGTCGCGAATTACACTTTGTTAGCATGATGGCTGACTAACAAATTAGGATCCTTGGTTCCGTTACGAGTCCTGTAACGTCCTCGGCCTGACCGACATAAGCTCGACCGTGCACCTATCATCTTTCCCTATAGCCTAACGGCTTTTATGTTTTTTGGCCTTCTCTTTATGCATACCGGTCTTTTTTGCCCGTTCGATGCCTCCAAGTATCGATGATCGAGGTACAGCACCTCTAGCTCGGAAAAGCTGTGCCCACATTGCAGGCCATTCTCGACACACATCAGCTCCCCATCCGCATCGCGCGCCCGGCCATGGCTGATAATGCCAATCGTCTACCAGGGCAGACTCAAGCTTCTCCATCCCAGCCACAGCTGAGTGCAGCGCATGAAGAGGCAGCGCCGATTGCCGCAGAGAATCACAATCCAAACAGCCATTATATTCCCCGCCCTAAGCGTATCGCATGCGTTCTTTGCCGAAGGAGGAAATTAAGATGCGATGGAAAGAGACCCAGTTGCGGTACATGCTCTCGGTTAGGTCATGAATGCATATTCGATGAAGTGCGCAAGAAAAGCGGCCCAAAGCGGGGTTATGTGAAGCAGCTAGAAGCACGTCTGGGTATGTTCATTGTCTGTCATTATTTGACGCTCGATTTCTGCTCGGAGGCATGTGAGCGCCGATCTCATCGTCTGCTCCGCTAACACCACGCTTATTATGCAGCCCAGGTCGAAACTCTACTTAGAAATCAAGGAGCACAAGTACAGCAAAGCCAGGGCAATAGTCCTATTGCTTCAGTGATTACCCATTCGGCTGGCGCGCCCGGTATCTCTCCCCAGGATGGTGTTCATATGCAGTCTCCGGAGGGAGAGGCCGATCCTATCTCTTCGACTCCCACATCATATCATGCAGGAGCAGCAAGCAGCGATAATCCCCAAGGTAGCTTGATAAGACTGGGGCTGGAAGAACCCCTTCCCACGCAGGAGGTTATTGATGAGCTGCAAGTTTTCCCCATACAATCGAGATCTGTATCCGCCTTCTAATGCTATACAGGACTGCGATATATTTCAAGAAGATACATCCTCGACTTCCCATGATTCACCGTCCAAGGTATTTGGCAGCTGCAAGCCTTGCTCCTGCCTCACGGCCTCCTATATGCTTACAGTACATGATTTGGTGCCATGCGGCGTCTGTCACGGACAAGTACTCCAGTCTTCACAGTATTTTCTACGAGCGAGCTCGTAAGTACGCCGAATTGGACGAGTTAGAAGGTCTTGGTGAGCGTGTGGTGTCTATCTCACATTGTCAGACCTGGGTACTCATCGGCACATATGAGTTCAAAATGATGTTTCTTCCTCGAGCGTGGCTGAGTGTTGGAAAAGCTGCCAGACTGGCGACGATGCTAGGTCTATGTGGTATAGATGAAGATGGTCTCAACATCAAACAGACCTTGCCACCTTCCAAGGACTGGTCTGAAAAAGAAGAGCGAAGGAGAGTATTTTGGATGGCTTTCTGTCTCGATAGATACGCAAGTGTCGGTACTGGATGGCCTGTCTCGTTTGATGAAAGAGATGTCAGTTGCTCCAGCACATGCTTCAATGTCCGGGAATAGTTTTATCTGACTGAGCTCGATAGATCTTCACGAATCTTCCAGCGTCTGAGGAATCATTCATCGATAACAACCCGCAACAGACTGGTCGTCTCGCAGACATACTGATAACCGGGAATATTTCCACAATGTCTACTTTTGCAGGAGTCGTGATATTAGCTTGCATGTTTGGGAAGAATGTCGCACATCTGCATCGTCCTGATCCCCAAGATAATGAACATGATCTCACTGGACTGTACTGGCAGCGGCACCGTGCCTTTGATAATCTCCTACTCCACTTTGCGCTCTCCATGCCGAGTCATCTGCGGCTGACAGTCTTGACGACCGACCCGAACATTATATTCTGCAACATGGCTATTCACACAGCAACGATTTGTCTGCATCAAGGGGCAATATTCGTAGCGGAAAAGAACAAAATGCCAGAGCAGATCGCCACCGAGAGTAAGCGACGGTGTATACTAGCTGCCGATCAAATCTCCAACATAATGAAGATGATCATCCATCTAGATCTGAGTGTTGTCAGTTATATCATGACTTCTAGCTCTCTGAACATGCTAACAGGAAGCAGATGGACCCATTCATGGCGTTTTGTATCTACGTGGCCGCGCGGGTCTTCATCCAATACCTGAAATTTCGCCCCAGTGACTCCGCTGCACGTTCATCTCTACAATTTGCCTTTTCTGCCCTCGATGCCTTCAAAGAAAAGAATCCGCTAGCAGAACCATTCGTCATGCAACTTGAACTTGATATTGGTGGAACTGCCTTTGGAGATGTTCGCGCTTCGAAAAGGATGTGTATCGCGTCCCATATACCGGTAAGCATGCTTGCTATAGCCGTGAAGACGATCTGCTGATCAGCGACTACCCTAGACTTGCGCGAACAATACGCAAACTGCAAACCAATCAAGAGGCCAGGACGACAATACAACCCCAGATCACGCTCAAAGGACTTCTGGATCCACGCCCACTGAATATGCAAGTCAACAGACTAGTACCACTGAAACGCCACCAGGCCGACCAAGCAAAACAATTCACAGCGGCTCTGTAACATCCAATCATGCAGCACCGACCAGAAATGGCAATAATATTCCAAACTTGGATACGAACATGTCTTCTACATCCAACGGCAACGCCAACACCCACCAGTCAACCAACTCCATACCCTCACACCTAGCTTCCACTCAGAACAACCTCGCCTACTTGGGACCAGCGACATACCCCTCATCCACACAAGTCCCTATACAGCCAGAACTATTCTCCCCCAGTGTCTTCGCTCCGTTCCAATACGGAACCAACACTGTCTTTCCCAACCAGTCAACTCAGCTCGATCCCACGAGATCCGAAAACCCCCTCACTACCGATCCTACATGGAATACCTCACAGAATCCTATACCTGACCTAGGCGATGCAGACCTAGTCAATAATTCGTCTAATGGCCCCGAAGCTCTCAGCGATGCTCCGTGGGCATTACTCGCCTCAGGAGGCTGGGAGTCGTGGCAAGGGTTGAACTTCATGCCTTGAGCTTCAGCTTGAGCACGACAGAGTATTTGATGATGTGATCTACGATATATAGACTAACGATTGGTGTTGAATATATCATGAGATTTTACCTCTTCGACAAACTTGTCGAGTGTAGCACGTTTACATCCTCAGGACAGCATTCGCGAACCGAGTCACTATATCATACAAGCACAGCAAAAGGATTCTATACAAGACATGCAATGCCATGCTTAATATCTACCGTAAACATCGTAAGCTCAAATAAAACATCCAACGCACCGAACGCCACAACACACACATACACAAAAATGCGAGATAAATATCAAAAATACCACCATTACAAATTCCCACCCGCAGCCCCTACAATCCTCAATCCACCCGGCCCCGACCCATCCGCAGTAGTAGAATACGCAAGCCAATACCTCGAAGGATGCCACGCGACAGCCGGAATCCCCGAATTGGCATTGCCTCCCGTAGGAACGGTATGAACACTCTCGCCCGTTTCCGCATGGAAGATCTCCAAGCCATTACCGCCACAGCCTACCTCGTCACAAGCACCGCAGATGAATCTACCGTCGAAGCTCCAGCTCACGCCGCGCAGGGCTCCACCATTGTTGCTCGAAACAGTGCGCTTGCAGATCCAGTCTGTTGTATCCCATAGCGAGATGAGGGCGTCGCTGCCCCCGACGGCGAGGTAGCGACCTGTGGGTGCTAGGGAGATGGAAAGGCAGGCGGAAGTGTGGGCGTGGAGGGTGTGAAGGACGTCAAAGGACGGGTAAGAGATGATCTTGACGGTGCCTTCGCCGGTTGTGGCGAAGAGGTGGAGGTCGGGGGAGGAAGGAGTGGAGATGTGGTGTGAGAAGGTTGTTGCGTTAGTTTGGATGGGTTGGGGGTGTGGTTCTAGGGCTGTGTAGATTGATGGTGTAAAGGTGGGCTTTTGTTGCTGTTGCGTTGCTGCGGCGTTGGGTGGTCCGTCTGGGTGGATGGTTGGGGTGGATGGGGTATCGACGGAGATGGGTATGAGGGTGTCGTCCTGCAAATATTGGGCATTTTGTGAGTTTTGAAGTTCCTGGTGCTGAGCATCTGCTTTGTGCTAGTGGGTGTTCGCTCACCTTCCTGCCAACAATCATTACCCTTCCATCAGCAGACCAGGACAGGGTGAATGCCTCGCCTCCGACGTCTAGACGACTGACGCAGGTCTTTGACCGGACATCCCAAACGCGAACGGTTCCATCGGTGGAGCAGCTGGCCAGCTCGGAGTCTCGAACAGGGTTGAACACGACTTTCTCAATGCCAGCAGTATGGCCGCGCAGTTCGGTGGAGTATTTCACTTGCGAGCGCTCAGGGTTCCAGATTCGAAGGGTACGGTCTGCGGAGCCGGTGGCAATGAGTTGGCCGGTAGGGTTCCATGCTATTGTGCGAATTCTAGATTGCTCATCGCACTCCATCAGTATGCGTTCTGCTTCTCTTTTATGAGAGTAATGTGTCGGATGGGCATTTACGTATGAGAACCAGGCCCACGAGCAGCAGGATCATGGTAGTTTTGTGTTTTTAGACCACCAAATGCAAGACCAAACCGGTCTTTTGGAAGCAGGTTCCGTCGAGGAGGCGCCATTGTCAAGGTAGTACTTGTGTAATTGTTGCTGCTGCTGGCGGGTTCGCGATTGCGGCAGCAGCAGCCTGGACTGATGCCCCGCGGGGCTGTGAATGGCGGAGTGAGGAGGTATTCCTTGCCAATAGAATGGCAAACTGGTCTTCAGTAACGAAAGTATCTTCTTAGAGCAATTGCGAAATGACACTGTCGAATTGCGGGGAGATTTGGAAGAGCTCCTGCGCGCGATGTTCGATCGATGCCCGCAGAGACCGTGAGGCGCGTTCGGTGATTGGCTGGAGCTCGGCGATAGAAGATCAGAATTGAGATGACATAATGCTGGCACTCGCCAGTTGGCTAGGCACCTGTCCAGAACTAAACAAGTCTAGTAGTTGGAAGTTATTCGTTTTCATGAAACTCATGAAAAGCCCTGTTCTTTATTTATAGTTCGGTAAGTTGTCCAATTCATGCGATAACAGTATTCCTTGGTAGGATTGCCCCGAACATGCAATCAGTATATGGTCAGGTGACCTAGCGGAACTTTCCAAGCAGCAATTATCTTGCATATCAACCAGTAGTATACGACGGAACTATACAGGAGCTTATTGCATCTGCGTGCTTGACTCCATCAGACATTCCTGGTTGATGCATCCCGCCTTCTATTAGCCCTCTAGTGCGAATCGAACAGATATTGTATAGGGCCGAAAATTCTCTCCGGGCTCAACCACAAATTTCATCTACCGGCATCTAAGACTTGAGCCTGACTGCCGACGGCCTGATCGACGAATAGTCAGGCTTTGTTATATCCTTCTCAGGACGATGCTCGACTTTGAGGATGACGCGTCTAAGCGCGAAAAATGCTACACCACCATAGGCCAACTGCCTGCTTTCATCGATCCCAAGCAGCCACCCACGAAACGGTCCCCCTTCTCGGCCATCCTTGGACATCCATTCGTTCACACGGTAAGACACCCTGTTTTCTAGATATGATTCCTAGGCTTTTATGCTGTCTGTTTGTGCTGTGACAGTTCATCATATGCACGCTGGCACAATATCAGAGAAATGCTAACTAGTCGCTGTGCAGGTTGAAGTCATTCTGCCCAAGGACATCCTGTCATATGTGGAACCCCAACTGCAGAATTTGCGATATGCTAGAGTGTTCATGTCGCTATCTTCTTTGCTAGAGGGTGAATTTTTCAATACTTATATCAAGACCGGTAATTATTGCCTTTTTTTTTTTTTTTTTTTTTTTTTTTTTTTTTGGCCTCTCGTCGCCTCGCTGGGGCATTAAGATCGAATTAGTAGCTAACATACATGGTACAGGGAATATCCTCATGATCTCAGAGGGACGCTCAGGCTCAGACAGTGTCTTCACACTCAAAGATGGTCTATAGTCCCCGACTTTGTTTTCCTAGCCTACTCAGCTAACAGCCCCCCCTAGGCATCTTGAAATTGGAGTTGAGCAAAGAAATCTTCGAAAGAACAGGGCTTACAGGTAAGCCTGTTCGCAGCGGAGGAAGAAAGCATGCAAAAGAGAGGTTCAGTATGTGCTCTCCATACCATGTCCCCCAGAATGAGGAGACATGCTGACAACAAGCCCTGACAAACAGTCGTGGAAATCAACCTTCGGCTTCCGTCCATGCTTCACGGCAAGAAGGGCTTCGAGAGAATCGTATGGGCTTTCAAGAACGTCTTGAACCAATCAGTAGCCTGGCTATTCTTCGATCTCACAACTAGCTCGGGTGGCGTTTCCGAAGGTACCATACCTCATTAAGCACCCTTCTGCAAATTATCTCCCAGGGCTATATACTAAAACACAAGCAGATGACCCTTCCCTCAAAGGAAACCATCCCCAAATCATCAATTACAAGCCTATAATTACCGAGCACTCCAATATCCTTGTCCCCCGTCTCCCTGGACCAGAAATCACAGACAAGTCCCGCGAAGCAGCAGAACTAGAAGATCACTGCAGCGAGCTCTCCGAGTGGCTTGCAATGGTATCCCTCCAATCGCCTCGCGTATCCGTCTATGACGATGTCGATCCCTATCTATGTCGTTACAGTGTACCCGACTCGGATAATGCAAAGCCCACCAGTCTTTTCAGCTTGAAGTGGCATGGACTTGTCCCGTCTCGTTGGATTATCGAATTATTGGTTGCGATATTGTATGTTCACATACCTTGCTATGGAATTTATCTGATATTGGTTGTTGTCCTGCTAACGTGGCTATCTTGTGCGTGTTTAGGAAGGAAACTGCTCCCAAGTCTATCGCCCCGTACGCTTGGTTCGCGCTTTCTGCGAGTGCGCTGGGAAGAGAAGCTGTGGAGGCACGCGATGGGTACACGGTTATGGTGCTTCCGACACATGTGCCAAAGCAAGATGTATCTGGAGTGCAGGCAGATAGTTCGTCTAAGGGCGATGGTCGGCACTTTATATGTTGGGAGTACGTCGGTGCTTCGATTCTTTGAACTGTTTTATACTAGTATACCGTTGTAGAGTGGGCTCAGGAGTTACTGTTCTTCGATACTATACCCCAAATCTAAAAAGCACTTACTACATTCTTGGTACCATACACGTACGCAGGCTTATATAGTCCAAATTATAATATTATTCTGACCTATTGAAGTTGTCCTGCAAGTCCATTGCTATCCAATATCATATTCCCTTGTCGCTTTCATTTGACCATCCAACCATCCATCCCAAAGCCCATACCCAATACACGCCAAACGATATTTCACATCCCTTTAAACAAAAAGAAGTAGCGACCAAGACATAGAACACGGTTATCCGATAAGATCATTGACCATATCCTGCAAAACAGGTCGATTTCCAAGTACTCTACCACCGCTCATCAACTTAGCGCCCCTTTTAGCAGGTTTCTTCAAGCCAGTCGGCGATAGTCGAGTCTGCACAGGACCAAAAGGACTGCGAGTCGTCTTCTTGGCCGACACGGGGCTCTTGCTCTTCTTTGGACTAGGTGTAGACTTGTCCAGACAGGATTGCGATGGAACCATTTCAGACTCGAAAATGTGATCCGTCATGGCATCTCTAGGCAAGTCATAAATCCATCCTCGCTCTTGGACTAGTTTCACGTATTTTCCTAGGAGCTCGTTTCCATCGCGGAGAGTACTCTTGCTTCCGACAACGAGAAGCTTAGTCCGTGCTCTGGTGAATGCGACATTGACGCGTCTCCAATCACGGAGTAGATCACCGACGTTCTTGTCAGCATTGCTCCGCACGCAACTTAGGATGATAACCTCTTTGTCCCGGCCCTGGAACTTGTCTGCTGTGTGCATCTCAAGATCCGGTAGGTAACGGCTAAGGTTTTGTTTCAGGAGCGAGAGTTGGCTTCGGTAGAGCGCTATCACACCTATGCTGCGTGCCGGAATGCCGCTGGAGATGAATGCTTCAACGAGTCGGCTGCAAATGGTTGCTTCAGTAGGGTTCACAATCCGTGAACCGTTTGCTACATCCAATGCAGGTATGGAAAGCGTATCCGTGTTAACAAGTCGGGTTTTGGCAGACGGTTCGACCAGGTCTTTGAGCCAGCAACGACCCTGGCTTGTACCCAAGCAAACCTGTCGCTGACTATGAGGTTGGGGGAAGGTGCTGGGATGATGTTGCTTGAGACCGCCAATATTGGGGATATTGAGCGAACGCACTGCAACATCTCCAGTCCCACATTTGAGACGACCAGAATAGATGAGAGTATTGGATAAAAGCATGATGTCCTCACACATTCGATACTGGTGTTCCAGATTGACAACAGATGCGGGGTGTGAGTCAGACAGCAATTTGAAAAGACTGACATCCAAGCCGCCTTCTTGGGCCTCCTTGTTCTGCACCAGCGGAGGCAGTTGATAGTGGTCACCAACAAGGATAAATGTCCTAGCCATTCGAATAGGCCCTAGACATACGGGAAGCGTGATTTGGGAAGCCTCATCAACAATACAATAGTCGAACATGCGTTGGGAAAAGATACCATGACTGACCCCGAGGCAGGTAGTCGCCACCACTTGCGAATCTTCGTAGGAGGCTTTCAGCTCTTCCATTGTGGTTTTAGGCACCGCTGCCAAGTCTGCAAACTGCTGAACATCAGGATGTACTTTTGCAGGAGCCCCGATTCGCAAGATACGGAAGTTGTCATCCTTGATTTTCAGTAGGATGTTATCAACCGCTGTGTGGGTGTATGAAGTCAACAGGACGCTCTTTCCTTGTGCCACCAAGGCACGAATGATATGAGCAATGGTGGTTGTCTTGCCAGTACCAGGCATTCCAAGGACCAAGGCATAATCTTCCGCTCTCATGACCTTGTCAATGGCTTGTCTCTGATCGACGTTCAAGGCTGCCTTGTCGGATTCAGACAAGGTATATGCAGATGCTGTGGTCCTGAAAGCGGGTGCCTCCCGTTTAACAATCAGCCTCCTCAGCTGTCTAGCCTGAAATAGATCCCGTTCCATCATGGAAACCAGGTTCGTTCGGACAATTGCCATGCCGTTGCTGAATTCGTCCTTGTCTAAACGGTAGACCGGCTCTTCATCCGACTCAGCCGGTGACGGAGAGGCACCGTCTTCGAGTATTTCCATTATACCCTTGAATGACTGGTTACGCTCGGCATCAAAACCTCTAGCTCTCGCTCTGGCGTTATGTAGCCGCCTGTCTACCGCGACGGTGATGTGTCTTCGGCTGACTTGCACAACGTATCCATTTGCAAGAGCAAAGTGGCCCTTCTCATCAGAAACCACGATAGGTTCTCCAAGTGTGAGTTGGGATTCGGTAAACGAAAATGATGAATGAGGTTGCTTTTTGACGAAGGTATAGCGATAGCGGTTAATTTTGGGTCCATCTTTATCCTCGTAGGAGGAACTAGGGTCGATGACGACATTGCCAAAGCATCGGCCCAAAGCCTCGCGCTCGCTACTAAGCATGGTCCAGAGCTCGCGTTTGAATCGGATCATGTTCTTTTCCTCTTTGGTTAACAAATCATCCCATTTTCGAAAGAAGTCGCGATCATCAGAAGTCAGGTGGTCCATAGCGTTGACAAAGTCGTCACCAAGACCGCTAGTTTCACCGTCACCATCATCTGCAAGCTTATGGTAGATAAAACAAGGTGTCTTTGAGTAGCACTTGTTGCAAAATGACGACTTTTTGGCCATCGGCGGCAGGTGCGTTCTCTGGCGCATATATCCGACTATGCGATTGCGCTGCTGGATCATCTGTAAGAGCTCATGCCGGATACCACGAATGCGGAATATTTTCGTTGTTTCGAGGTAATATAACAATCCAAACGTACACTCCACATCTACAGGAACGCATCAGTTTCTATCAATAAGGGAACTGAGCACCGGTGGGGTTTTCTTACCGTAGCGATCAGAAAGCAGCAAAGTATACAGGGCCGTCTGTGCCCTGTGGGCCTGATTTGTATCCCTATTGCCTGTTTTGAGCTCAAGTGGTATGACCAGGTTTTTATCGCTTTCGCCGTCATGACAAGCGACTTGCACAGTGGCATCAACGTTTCCTTTGAGTCCGTACATTGGAGACCAAATATGCTCCTCGACTTCAAGAAGCTTATTGATACTCAAACTCATCTTAGAGCTGCCACGATCCTCGACCAATGATTCTGCCTTTAATTCAGTTAGTACCACTACTACGAATTGAGGCCGGGTAACTTACACTTGGCTTTACCCTGAGGAACCGCTCTGCCCAGGCTTGCACGCCCGGTATTCGACTCATGATATATTCAACAGCCTCCGGAATAGTCATGCGGATCAAGTATAGATCCTCGATGCGCTTGACAGTAACGCCTTCAATCAGAGTCTTTAGCGAGTTCGTGTCCCATTTGTTGAGCTTGATTGCTTCTTGAAACACCTCATGAAAAATGTTCCCAAAGACTTGCGCTTTTCCTAGATCGGACGTGTATTTGATACGATCCTGCAAGACGGCGCGGCGCTGGCAACTAATTGAGTCTGCTACGACTGTTGCAGAGACCAGGTGGTCCGGATGGAGTATGACCATGTTCCTAGAATCATCCACGATGCAATGTCCTGTGGCATCGAAATCTCCGATTAAGTGAATGTATGACTCCTTGACGCATGGGCACTCGCACCAGGACTCTCGAAGGATGACGACTTTCTTTTCCTTCGTCCTCTCATCTTGTACAGAAAGCACCTATTTCTTGTTGTCAGTGGCAATGCAAAGCTGTTATTTTCGATGGTGTCTGACCTGTTCTGGCTGAACGCGCCCTTTGAGGGTTTTATACGCAGACTCGGCAATATCAACAATCAGGTAACGCTTGATGGCTTGTCGGCTTCTAACGTTCTATATATGGGGCTTAGTAAGTATGTAACACATGAACCCACTAAGAATGACAAACATCGTTTGATGCATCTGCTCCTGAATGCATCATGGATTGTTCGATGGCCTCTATATCCAAGCCATCATCGTCAAATTCATCACCAAAAGATGCATCCTGTTCTCCTTTATTTTGAATGGACACTTCGGACATCGCGTTAGGATAATAGCCAGATTTTGCTCCGGGAATTGGATGTCTAGAAGCTGCTGGCCCCGTAGAAACAGGCTTTGCCATATCCGTGCTCTGCGACTTTTCGCATTGAGCGAGAAGATCCTCCATACCGTCCGATAGACCATCAAAATCATCGCCAAATTCATCAGCATCAAGGGTATCAACATCATTAGTCGGTTTATCCACATTAGTTTTCATAGTCACTGCACCAGTCTCTCTCCATTCCTTAGTTGAGGCGCAGGCCTCTGTCGAAGCCTCATTTTTCGCAAGTCCGTCACTCAGAGCCTTGTCTTTAAGGTGAGAGGAACCAACATCCACAAATGGATCCAATGAGGCTTCGGCGAGATCGAAGAAGTCCTGGTCAAATTCATCGTCCCCGTAATCCGATGAGGACTCTTCCAACGGTTTCCTGTCTTCAGGGGCAGCATGAATGATTCTGGGCTCTTGCACTTGGCTGGTTTTCTTCGAGGCTTGAGCTTGGCTCTTTCTATCCTCTGTCGGGGATTTTGACCTACTACGCCGGCCTTGGTTGCGTGCTGGTATAGGAGACGAGTCAGTTGTGTCCGGTAGCGGCACAGGTGCCTTTTTCAACGTCTTCTCGATTTCCTCCACGAGAGAACTGATCTTGGGGCCTTGATAGTTTCCCGAGTTGACAACATTGCTCCTTGTCCTTGAGAATATGCTTCGTCCCGTACCAAAGTTTTCCTTGTCGATCCTTCTTCGCTTGGCTTTTGAACTGGGCCATTCTGCCATACAGCTGTTTGATCGTCTAAGACCTGAAGAGTCTCGGCTGGTGCGCACTGACGCTGGCGTTTGCGGGGAAGAAGAGAGGAGATTTGTGAAGCGCGGTCGAAGTATCTCACCATTGCCGTTGGCAAGGGTCTTGCTCACATAGCTGTTCCACAGGTCGGCGGCGAGGTCATGCTGCGGAGTCTTCTGGAGTGTCTGAGAATTCTGCAAGTCAAGAGATCCTTTACGCCTGCTCTTCGAAGTCCCTGCCAGGGGAGAGCTAGTCGGAGATGAGCTGTGGCGGCGCTTTTTACCATGTGCAGGCGTCTGGGACATTCTATCAGGATTTGAGCTTGCGGGCACATGCTGCCAAACAACGTAATCTTCTGGGGTAAATTCCGGCATAGGAGCATGGATGAAAGCATCCTCTGCATTGTTGATAAGGTCCGCTAGAGGGATCCTATTTCCTGGAGTGTGAGGGCATTCTCTCGGTGCCTTTGGTTCTGCTGCCTCTGCTGTTTGATTTTGATCATTTTCATCGGGTTCCGTCACTCCATTCAACCAAGACGTCTGGTTCTCCTTGTTCGCATGGCCAGGTGCTAAGCTAGTCTTCTGAGGGGGCTTGTCAGGAGTTGGTTTATTTTGTTGATTGTACCGAAAAGCATTCAATTTCGACCGTGATTGCGAAGATACTCTGTGCGAGCCGTTGCCTGTGTTCATCGTGTTTATAGTTGGCGTTCTTCGGGAGCTGGGGGGCAATGGGGCATCTCGAGAAGAAAGGCCTAGGCGGTTAGCAAGAGTATGTCAAGTGGACCCTCAATCATTCGAATGATACCGCGAACAATAGGTAGTTACCTTTGTTTTATCGACTGACATCAGAATTCCATGCCAGGCGAGTCATAAGTGACAGGTTCAAGACAGAGTGCTAATGCAGATCAGAATTGGTTCGATGCACGCAATAGTAGCAATGCCTATGCGCGATATGCGATAAGCCAATCTAATTGGTCTCGAACGCGTCGCGCGTCGAGTGCTCTTGCCTCAGGCATGTACTAATTAATGCCTGTGACATCAGGCCGAAAGGCGGCAGGGAAATTTGCCTGTTCGGGCCTAGCGGCAGAATCCCAGCAGTCATCGGCCTTTTGCGGCTTCTGAACATCAACCGCTTGACCGTCACATCACCCCTCCACCTGCCGCTCCTGCCGCTCCAACGAAAGTAGTGATATTTGAAATCACTCAATTGGGTCGACTATTGTCGTCGCTGGTCGAACGGATTCTTAATTTCGGCATACCAATCCAGCGGTCGTTGCCTCGCCATACCCGACAGGGATCCTCACCCGCCACCGCCTGTCCCTTATCATCCACGTTGAAAACTAGGGGTTTCTGAATTACAACAGACCCTCCGCACATTCACAATGTCCGCTCGTCCGTTGTCGCATTGCCTTCGCGCTCGCTGTGTCCCCCGCCGGGCCCAGAACATCCAGGGCTTCTCGACCCGCAGCAACCTCCGCGGTGACCACTATGACCCTCCTACCGGCTACCTGTTTGGCCTCAAGCCCGGTCAGAAGTATGTGAAGGAGGGCTGGGAGAATATGTGGTACTATGGATTCATCGGCAGTCTTCTCGTTGCCGGTGTCGCATACGTCTTCAAGCCAGACACTTCGTATGTTCAACCCCTCTCCCTCGTGTGACAGCTGAAGTGGATTGTCTTAAGACCTTTCTGCGCGTCACGACAATACCTTTCCCTGTATTAGCAGAGTCGAGGATTAGATGCTGACTTGACCACAGGATACAAACATGGGCTCTGGAAGAGGCTCGCCGGCGGCTGGAGGCCGAAGGCATTCTGGAGGACCCTGACAAGGTCCAGCGCAAGTAAGGTGCTTTGGTCCGGAAATATCTTGTACTTTGTACATAGAGCGGTCGGGCGTGGAAAACAATCTTCGTTCGAGTGGTGTCAATAGGCACATTACGTCCGACCCTAGACAGGGCTTTTCTATTTCATTTCACTGTTCGCCTCCAATTTCCTGCGTGTATCTGTCATTCTATATCCTGAATCTTTTCGTTGACATGCTTGCAATGTTTCAAAAACGGGAGAAATAGATGTCTGTACCTTATACATGGGTTGTATGATGTGTATCTCGGTTTTCGGCTACGTTCACACTGGATAGCAACCTATCATTTGGTGTTATACAACAAGGAAACGGTATTGATAGTATGTACTGTGTAATAGTTACAGATATTGTATGTACTGAGCCAAATGCCATGGTCATCTATACTTCTGGGTATATATCCGTTCTTCTGAGTAGCGGCATCTCTCTCCTGACTTTAGCAAGGAGATCTAGATCAATGTCCGCAACCGCGATCTGCGGCTCTTGGTATTCATCGTCAAGCTTGGCAACAACTTCGCCCCATGGATTGACGATCATGGAATGTCCGTAGCTTCTCCTCTTTTCATTGTGAGGCCCGGCCTGGGCTGCAGCAATCACATAGGACTGCGTTTCTATAGCTCTGGCGCGTAAAAGGGTCTCCCAATGCGCTGTCCCGGTAGGAACCGTAAAAGCTGATGGATATGTGATGATTTGGGCGTTCTGTCTTCTGAGAGCCAGACTAATCTCAGGAAAGCGCAGCTGTGTAAGGTTAAACGTGAGCAAGACGCCTGGCAATATAAGTTGGCTGCTTCCGGCTTACATCAAAACAAATAGACAAGCCTACTCGCCCAACGGGTGTCTCGAAAGGCGGTAGTATCTCCATTCCCTTCTCGACGCTCCTTTAATTGACATTAGCCAAGTTCGATCAAACCGCATCCACTTATTAAACTCACGCGCTTTCCTTCAATACTGGTCCACCCTTGATGTCCACATCGAATAGGTGGACCTTCTGGTAGCGTTGTGTGATGTCGCCCTTTTCATTGATCCAAACGAGGGTGTTCTTGATCCTACCGTTCGACGCCGGTTCGTGTATCCCTACATTGATGTGCAGGTTGGCCAATTGTGCCTCTTTTTGGAGACCCAGTACAAATTCGCTGTCTTGTACAGAGCGTGCCAGTGAGATAGTCTCTGCAGGCGATGATGCGATATAGTCCGCAGCCTCGGGAAGAAACAATGCCTGTTGATTTGTTAACTAGATGCTCATACTGATGATAATCAAGCGTGAATGGCTTGTGGGCGAACAAATACTATATGAACTTACCTTAGCTCCAGCTGCGGCTGCCTTGCGTACCAGCGTCTTGCATTGCGTCAAGTTGGCCGCTAGACTTCCAGTCGAACATAGTTGCCCCACGGCCTGTGATGAGGGAAATATATCATATCAGTGAGAACTCCGCAGACATAATGAAAAGCCATCTACTGAGGCATTAAGCGCTTACTGCGAGAACCATTTTTATGAACTACTAGCCGCTTGGATTCTGTAAAATGAAGAGTAGAAAGTCTACGGAGGACCCAGAGGTTGATGGCGGAACATAGCATGCTTATCAAGAGAGAGCCCATGGCGATGCCCGTCGGCACTCGGCAGACTTTCCCGAACCGGTCCAACGTCTGGATCCCGCTTCAGCAAGAGCGGATCCAGATCTGAGCAAACGTCACGGAGTGCATCAACGGCCTGAAAAAACGATTTGGGTCGCAGAATACAACGACCTGCCAGGAGTGTGGTCGCTATACAGTCAAAATGAAAAGCTTACGGCGTGATTTCTCGTCGAATCCGCAGGCAGCAAATGTCACCAGCAAAGTCTTCGTGAGATCCACGAAAAGCGGAAAAGTTCAAAAGATCGTTCGCGAACTTTACCTCAGACAAGACATTCCTTGCTCGTCAAAGCTTTGCTCGACATGCGCCTCTACTGCGCCAGCGGATGCTAATGGAAATAGTGAGATAAGCAGATCGAACTTTTGCTCAATTTGATGGCTAATGCGACACAGTCACGCCTTTCGTGCTCTCGGAGCAGCCCGCGGGCACCAGCGCTTTCCCCCGCGGTCACTACCTTGTCCCCGATACCAATGCGTTGCTGAATGGCATGGATCTTTTCGAACATACCGGAGCCTTCTATGATGTTATCATTCTCCAAACCGTCCTCGAAGAACTGAAGAACCAGTCCCTACCCCTCTACAACCGCCTGCTCTCTCTGATCAAGACCGACGAAAAGCGGTTCTATCTCTTCTTCAACGAGTTCCGACTGGAGACCCACGTCCGGAGAGGACCCGAAGAGTCGATAAATGACAGAAATGACCGAGCTGTGCGAACAGTGGCCAAGTGGTATGCCGAACATCTCAAGACCACGGTGAAGAAGGGGAAGAAGAACGACATTCCGGCTATCGTTGTCATCACGGACGACAAGGAAAACTTGCGCAAAGCAAAGGAGGAAGATGTGACCGCATTGTCACTGTCAGACTATGTGTCTGGCTTGGAGGACTCGGATAGGCTACTTGATATGATCAACGAGTCTCGGGAGGCAAGGGAAGCGAAGGGCGCACGCGGCGAACTTTTCTACCCCGAATACTACTCGATGTCTAAGCTTATGACCGGCATCAGAGCTGGAACTTTGCACCAGGGAGTCTTCAATGTTTCACCTTACAACTATTTGGAGGGCTCTGTCAATGTTCCGGCGTTCGACAAGCCCTTGCTCATTCTGGGTCGTGATAACAGTAACAGAGCCATCTCTGGGGATGTTGTTGTTATTGAAGTACTTCCCAAGGACCAATGGAAGTCGCCATCTACCAAGATTGTCGATGAGGAGGCGGTCACCAAGAACGACAACCCTGATACCGATGATACCGAGGCAGTGGTGTCGGAGAGAGAACGGAAGGCCTTGCAAGAAGAGGTCAGGAAAGCTCATGGGAAAAGCTCGGAGGGAAAGCCGCAACCGACAGCCAAGGTTGTTGGAGTCATGAAACGAAACTGGCGTCAATATGTCGGACATGTCGACGCCGGTTCGGCAGGTGCTCAGGCTAGCAGCGGTCGCCGTCAGCAGACCGTCTTCGTCCTCCCTATGGACAAGCGTGTACCAAAGATTCGAGTCCGTACTAGACAAGCTGGCGATCTTATGGGTCAACGTATTCTTGTCACCATCGACGCCTGGGATCGCGATTCCCGATACCCCACCGGCCATTTCATTCGCTCACTAGGAGAACTGGAGACTAAGGGTGCGGAGACAGAGGCGCTGCTCCTTGAGTATGACGTTCAGTACAAGCCATTCCCGAAGGCTGTCCTCGACTGTCTTCCCGCCGAGGGTCATGACTGGAGGGTACCGGCTAGCAAGGATAATATTGGCTGGAAGGGACGGAGGGATCTAAGAGATCTCCTCATCTGCAGTATCGACCCCCCAGGCTGTCAAGATATTGATGACGCGCTTCATGCACGGCCATTACCGAATGGCAACTTCGAAGTCGGTGTCCACATTGCAGATGTCTCTCACTTCGTCAAGCCGAACAATGCAATGGACCTGGAGGCCAGTCTCCGTGGAACAACAGTATACCTAGTCGACAAGCGTATTGATATGCTGCCCCATCTTCTCGGTACAGACCTTTGTTCCCTTAAGCCCTACGTCGAGCGGTACGCGTTCTCCGTCTTGTGGGAGATGACGCCCAACGCAGAAGTGGTATCTGCAGACTTCACCAAATCGGTCATTCGCTCTCGTGAAGCCTTCAGTTACGAGAAGGCCCAGAAGCGCATTGATGATCCTACGCAGAAAGACGAACTTACCGAAAGCATGCGCACTCTGCTCCGCTTCTCCAAGATTCTCCGACAGAAGCGCATGGACGCGGGTGCACTGAACCTCGCCTCGCCAGAAGTCCGCATCGAAACCGACAACGACGAGGTGGGCGATCCTCTCACGGATGTTAAGACGAAGGCCATGCTCGAGACCAACAGTCTTGTTGAGGAATTCATGCTTCACGCCAACATTACAGTTGCTTCCAAGATCTACAGCACCTTCTCTCAGACCGCCATGCTCCGACGCCACGCCACCCCTCCCCCGCAAAACTTCGAAGAGCTTATCAACCAACTCACCAAGAAGCGCGACATGAGATTGGACGTGTCCAGCTCCCGTGCCCTCGCCGACTCCCTTGACCGTTGTGTTGACGAGAAGAACCCCTTCTTCAACACCCTTGTCCGCATTCTCGCCACCCGTTGCATGACATCCGCAGAGTACTTCTGCGCGGGGGCCCACGCAGAGTCCGAATTCCGTCACTACGGTCTAGCCTCACCCATCTACACGCACTTCACCTCCCCCATCAGACGTTACGCAGATCTTCTAGTCCACCGCCAACTCGCATCAGCAATTGGCTATGAGGGCGAAGATGGCCGCGCCGTCGTAGAGGGAGTGATGACCCGGAACAGACTCGAAGATATCTGCCGGAACATCAACTACCGTCATCGCAATGCCCAATTCGCCGGCCGCGCCAGCATCGAATACTACGTCGGACAGGCACTCAAGGCACGCGGAGAGAAGATGGCAGCCGATGGCGTGGACGGCGGCATTGAAGAGGAGGGCTACGTCATGCGTGTTTTCGAGAACGGCGTTGTTGTATTCGTTCCGCGATTCGGTATCGAGGGCGTGGTACGCTTGGAGGATTTCGTCCTTCCGGATGACGCTGCCCTCCGCACCGTCGACGAGCGACGGGAGCTGGTGACGCGCCGACAGAGCGACTTCGATATTGAAGAGTACACTCTTCGCGTTTCCAACAAAGGAAACGCCGAGTCGGGGCCCAGCATGTCTGTGGAACTGTTCCAGAAGGTCAATGTCAACGTTAGCTCTGTCAAGGAAGAAGGTGGTCGCGGCGCAGGAAAGAGGCGGGTTAGAATCCTGATTTTGGGAAGCGATGCCTAAACTGGAGATTAAAGTTACTAAAATAATGACATGACTACAATCTTTCTGGTTTGCAATATCTACCATGACTAGAAGACGTCTATCGGTGCTTTATGTAGGATCATTGTATGTATGTATGTATGTATGCCTTTATGTACTTCTATGCTAGTCTCGAATGGTAATCTAGACATCCTATGCTCTCTAGTCTAGTCTCTTGTAGCGTCTTCTTCCTTCTCATCTAGACTGATCATACTCTCCTCAAGGCCACCATCTGACGCAGCAAATGAAATGGCGCCCAGAGTTGAGTCTCCTTCACTCCTGATGCGGGTATCCCAGGTGAAGGATCATATTCTTCTCCCTTCTGTGCAGGTTCCTCCTCATCTTTCTTCTCTATTCTACCGGGAACCATCATACCAGGAGCCGCCCCCTCCTTCTTCTCAGACCGCACAAGCTCCCCTATCTTCCATCCTCGCACGAGCCACAAACACGCCGCACCACCAATGTACATGAACCCCGTAAAGATCTGCACTCTCAGATACACCGAGTCGGTAGATCCATTATCCCTCAGAACAAGCGCAATAGCCTCCGACACGGTCGTGGGAGGTACCAGGACCAGCCACGTAATGCTCAACCCACTAGGGAGGTCTCGCAGACCGATAATCTCCGCCAGCACAGGGGTAACGGTCGCCCAGTAGGTTCCTGCAACAGTGCCGACGAGGACAGCGAAAAAGCAGACCACGCCCATACTGCGAGCGAAGATCCAGATTACCAGACAGAACAAACCACAGAGGAATGTTAGGAACGTGGCGATGTTGATCCGACCTAGCTTATCACTGAACATGCCCACGATGGGGCGCCCGAGGCCCTGGCCGAGGTTAAGCAGGGCGCTGACAATACTGCCCTGGTGGGAGGAGAGACCGACGGAGAGGGCGAAGTTGGCGAGGCTGAAAAGCACGGCGACGTAGCCTAGCATGCTGAAGATGCCCCATCCTAGAAAGAGGAGGAATTCGGGACGCTTGAGTAGGGGTAGGGAGAAGGCATGGTGGCGGCTTCCGATGTCCTTGTTTCGATCTCTGAGGAGGTTCGCGCATACTAGGTTGACGACGCATGCGATGATTCCTAGGATTCGGAATGCCCAGCTTAGGCCGAGTCGGGGGATCATGGCGCCAACGGCTAGGGAGTAGATTAGTCCCCCTATGCCGGAGCCGGCTGCATTGATGCCCATTGCCAGACTGCGACGGCGGTGGAACCATTGAGGGGTTATGCCTACGCTTCCGACGAAGAGGAAACCCATTCCCCAGCCGAAGCAGACGCCTTGGCTAAGGAAGATGTGCCATAGTTCGGTAGCGAAGGATGAGCCGATTAGGGAGAGGGTTTCGAAGAAGACTCCGAGGTTTAGAACTAGGCGGGTTCCGCAGATGTGGATGAGATGTGTGGCGAGAGGAGCTACTAGGAGGGCACAGGAGATGCTCAAACCGCCGGTGAAGGCGTAGGCCAGGGCAGAACCGTTGGCAAAGACATTGTGCGAGAGGTAATAGGAGAGAAAGACGCCGTAGCTCTAGATCTCGGGACGAGTGCGTGTGTGTGTTAGTCCTTGTATCGGAGCAAATAATCTGGAATAACCAACGCTGTTGATTCCCCACGTGTGCGCATTGATCCAGAAGACGCAAGCGACACAAATCCAGCCATAGCCACCGTCTGGTACGACGTCTTGCTCATATTTGGTCTCCGCATCTTTGGGAGCCGAATCCTGTTGTTGTTGCTCCTGTACTTGCGACAGGGGATCTAGATTTGGAGTCTCATCGTAATCTCGAGAATGGATGATGTCGATTGGCGTATTATCTCCCATTTCGAGATAACTAAAAACTAAAATAGGTCAGGAGAATATAGCACGCTGCTCTAGACCACAGCTGTTAACTTCCAGGTACGGCATCGAGGACGCTATCGAACATTCACATGAAGCCTCCAGCAGTAGCCAAGAAAGTCAAGTGGTAGAGCAAAACAGAAGTCGAGCGGGGATAGAGATCGAAGAATCGCATGGCGCCGGTTTTATGGCAAGGGTCCAGGAAAACCGAAGGCCTAAAAGTGCCGATGTGTCATAGAGAGCCCGAAAAGAAACAAGATCCTCGGTCATACGAACCAGTTAGTGAGCCCTCGGCCATAAGCGGTTCGGTGATTAGTGCGAGAACTCAGTCTGTGACTGGTTTGTTGATTGGGTTTAAATCCATCCAGGATTGAGGAAGATAGCGCCCATGGGTCCAGTTAGCGCAACCGTCGTGCCGATTGACCCGTGCGGAGTCCGGGGGAACACGAGGCGGTCCACACATGAGAGTAAATTGGTTTGAGCTGCAGGCTCATTTGAAGCTGTTAGATAGATCTGTTGGCGATAGATCAACTGTGTAGTATGTTTGATGCTATGTGTTCAGGTATTCCGTATGGGTCCTCGGACATCCATACATGTGCATGCTCCTGCCTTAAGCTACTAGTAGCTAACGTTGGGGAAGTGCGTGATAAGGACTGGCAGTACCCATGTTTTATCCTTGTAGCACTATGGATTATTCCTTATGGCAGAATATTTAATCCCATGTCACATTAGCAGCTCCCACCAGCTTCAATCAAAGAAGGACACAGCTGCTTACGATTTCATCACTTGCTGCCACAATATTTGTACGCGCCTCATGTTGGTTGGATAGATTTCTACGCTTGCAGTGTTTGTTACTATTCCCAGCAAGCATATTTTGACTGTTCGGACTGGTTATATGCCCCGAATGGCAGGCACCTTGATTGATTGTCCTCTTATGCTGAAAGGTTGAGAGGCTTTGTTACTTCCGTCGGTAGTAGAGTGAGACGGACTCGCTAAGGTATTGATGCTGTGTACCAGACAATGTAGCCTTCACATGAATCTGTACTTGTTACTAGGGCAGTAGCATCCACTGAAGAAGAGTTGGCTGTACCTAGACAGGTTACACAGACGCATACTGCGAGGCATAACTCGATCTAAGGGATCCAACGACGCGAACTGGTCAATGTGTCCTATCCAAAGCTGCATAATTGACCCACAGTTATTTTTGCATTGCCACTTCCCACCCATGCAGACGGACATATAACCCGTTCATTTCAGAGGGAGCAGATAAGAGGACTAAATGCACCCAGTACTACTAGTAGGGCTCTATCAGACTTGAGCCAGTTATCCAACGTGACTACCAAAAGAGGAATAGCCTGTGGGATGCAATGAGTCAGCACGGCCCCGCGTTGCCTTGAGAACCGGAACCTGATGTTTGCAGTGTTTGGTTGGGCGCTTTGTTGTCCCTCGGCGGGAGGAATTGTTGGCCATAGCTTCTGTCCGTCTTGTCTTTCCCATCGGTACCCCTGCCTGTCACTCAGTACTAACTAGTATCCATGAGCTCATTGAAACTAATCATTATTAACTACTCACTAATTACTACCTCTGACGCCGCGCTAACTCTCTAACCCTGTAAGAACAACGCCTTATCGCTCTCAAGCAAGGAAAGCGGATCTAGTTGGGCAGATCCGATCTCTCTAGTTGATTCCATACCTGGCCCACTGCCCAGCCACCCATTTGAATCTCATTGGCTCTATTCGATTATATTAGACACTTACTTCATAGCTCTGCGACTGAGAGCCAACTCATCATCCTACCCCTTCCTGATATCCCCCTCTCCCTTGGTATGATCTCTCAGGTTCAACCTCCATGGCCAGTATGATGCATAGGCCTCAATTTCACAAGGCCAGGGACGGCCAGCGCAAGGTCTCGCCTCCCGGTCCAACTTACATGTCCAATGATCAGATCGGTACGTGTTTACGCTGCTGCGATGTTGAGTCAGAAGCATTGTCTGCGCTTTCCGAGGGTGTTGGCCGAGCGGCCGGCTGTGGGTTGACCTGGCAACATTTATTAATTCCTGGCGTAACAGCGACCTATCTGAAAGATCTGCGGACGAATCGTCCTGCCCGCCCCGGCGGATCCAGGCCGCTTCCTTCGAGATCAACTGGATCGTCCTCTGACACTCGGGAGGATCTCCCTCCACGAGCAGCGTCTGCAATGTCGTCGTATGGACATTCGTATATGCACTCGAGCACACCAGCAGCTGAGACCGAGCATCCTCGGGCCACCAGCTCACTTTCTAACCATAGGCCAACTTCATCTCGGGGCACAATGGGCAGCCCTATCGGACGACCGTTGGTCCAGGAACCAAGAACAGTCCCCGTACGGCAGCATATCTCACCCACTCGAGCCTACAGCCGCGCTCTTCCTACCTCCCCAAGCGCCGCTTATCGTGAAAGCCCGCAACGGCGTATAGAGAAGGAAGAGGCAAAGTCCTTGCGAGATGCCTTACAACAGATGGACCTGGAGGATGACGTCGAGCTCCATGCAGCTGCACAAGATGAAGCTACCGAGCTGGTGTGGATGCACCAGAACCCCGGTGTTCCCTATAAGAACCCATATGCACCATACCACAATCCCGATTTGGACACGCTCCAGAAAAGCCCAGATAGGAATAGTCAGTATTCGCGTGGCGAGAGGCTGGGCTCTCCTACTCCACGACGGGGCAGTCGTCGTCTTGCCTACCAGGGATCGACTATAAGCTACAACGGTCCTAGCAGCATCCAAGAGTCGGACGAAAGCCCGGCACATGATGAGCAGGAGTCTGCCATTGGAAGGGATATTCCCAGCCCTAAGAAGAACGGGACTCTACGGAAGAACCTCAAAGTCAACTTTGCGTTGCCGCGGGACGAAGTGTCCACCCCCCAGAATACCAGCAGCAGCCATGGGCTGGGCTTGGCGAATATCGGTAGAGATTCATCCAAAGGCATCTTTAGGAATCCAAACGACCAGATATACGAAGAGCCTCAGCTTTCGCCTCAGAAGGACGAGAACACTCGGCCGGACTTCTCAAGGTCGGACTCTTCGGCTTTGAGAAATAAGCCACGCAACGCTCTTCCTCGCGGTTCTCGTCCTCTACCTAGTCGGTTCAGTAGCCTTCCTTTTGTGGACAAGCTGGCTCGCTTCGAACTTCATAAGAACCCTCCAAGCCAGTCAAGGAATCCAGAGTATAGAATGAACGACCCGCTCCCACAACCTCCTACGGCAGGCTCTGAGGTTGAGGAGCAAGAGTCCCCTATGAAGAATGGCCTAGAAATCCGCAGCGATGACATTCGAGCAGCTACTAGCAAGAAACTCAAAGATCGGAGCACTCGCCTACCGATGCCAACCGCTGTGAGTGATCGTGCTGGTCGGCCGATCGTGAGTTTCGATCCGACTTGGAAGCCAACTGAGGCGCAAAGCCCGCGCAATCGAGATAGCTTCAAGGGAAGGGATGCAACGCCGGACGTGCCTTCTCCCGAGCCTGCTGCTCCCACTATTGAGGTATCCGAGGCACCGTCAATCCCAGTTATCAACTTGCCAGACGACAAAGAGCCCACTATCTCTGAGATGGCAGGACCATCCCAGAACACAAGTACTGGTGGAAAGTCACCGTCAAGCCCACCCAAGAACAACGAAGCTCCCAGGCGATCCCCGAGAAAACCCACTGCAGGGTTGCAGAGTCGGTGGCTATCCACCTATAGCCGCTCTGGCGTTCCCACCGCAACATGCGAGGCATGTTCTCTTCCAATCTCAGGGAAGATTGTGACCGCTGCGGGTTCACGTTTCCATCCCGAGTGCTTCGTGTGCCACCATTGCCAAACTGCTCTGGAGTGTGTTGCATTCTATGAGGAACCTGAAGTGAAACGCCAAGAACGTCTCGCGCAGGCTTCCAGCGATGATGAAGAAGCCCATGGACTGAGGTTTTACTGCCACCTTGATTTCCATGAGCTATTCAGTCCAAGGTGCAAGAGCTGCAAAACCCCGATAGAGGGAGAAGTGGTCGTTGCTTGTGGAGCTGAGTGGCACGTCGGGCACTTCTTCTGTGCCGAGTGTGGTGATGTAGGGTCTTCCCCTCTATTTTGTAATCGATGACTGCTAACATACCTCTTCTAGCCTTTCAACGCAGACACACCTTTCGTAGAAAAGGATGGCTTTGCATGGTGCTTGCAGTGCCACTCCCGTCGCACAGCTCCTCGGTGCCTTGGATGCAAGAAGCCAGTGCTGGAGGATGTTGTAATAAGTGCAGTTGGAGGGCAGTGGCATGATGATTGTTTTGTCTGCCACGAGTGCGGGGATGGATTTGGTCCCGACGGTCGTTACTTCGTCCGAGAAGGGGAACCGAGAAAGACAGCCAAGGGACGCATTATCGGCGGGCCGGTCCAATTGGCTGTCTGTGAAAGATGTGAAGGTATTCGGTTGAAGGCGTCGCCGTGATGTGGGTATCTGTCGGATGATGGATCTCCGGGGTCTGAGGCTCCAACAACTGATGACTGACGCCAGTGACATGATCATTGTGGCCATCTGCATAGAGTTGAGCGCAGTGCGCTTAACAAGTTGCATCATCCAAAGTTATACGGCCATTGTTTTTCCATATACGTCTCCAAGTTTGTTTTTTTCCTATTTGGTGCAACCTGTGAATTGCATAGCATCCAGCGGGAGTCTACGATAGCGTACACTTTAGGTGAACTTATGACAGTGAATGGTTTAAAAGACACATTTTTTTGCATCTTGCTAGCTGCAACCACAAAGAACCTCTAATCTGAAGGCTCTAAGTACTAATCCAGGCTGCCTGCATGGTTTTAGAGCCGAACCAGGGCTATTCCGGAAAAGGAAGGCTGACTGTCTTGTCATCTCGGCTCGAGGCTTCTCTCCGTCTCGCGGCAACTTGCCTGCGAGGGTGTGATTCCTTTGAACTAGCCTTCCCCATTTCCTAGATGGGCAACTAGGCAGCTTGACTTTGGCAAGATTCCCGTGTCATACGAGTGCCTCGAGTCGAGGCACCTGGATCTAGTTCGGCAAGACGGAGACGCTTGGATGTCAACCCCAGCTTTGCGGGGGTTCCCGAGCTTTTGCGGGGATCGTGTCTCCATTGCCGTCATCGCATCAAATTCGCATGTACGACCATCTATAGATTGATACGGCTCTTGCGCGGGGATCGGGAGATCTAGCTGCTGCAATATCCTTCGGATGACGTCTGATCCATGTCGAACAATGGCAGCTACAGCACCATATCGTTTCCCTGTTCGCAATGCCGGCATAGGCGTTGTGCCCTGAGCGGGCAGCATAAATAACCTGCAAGGAGTCGATGGTCTGGTGGTTGACATGTAGGCAGACCTGTCGGACTAAATATTGCCAACTCTTCATCTCTCAATGACACTTTCCCTCTATTAGTCTCTTTAATCATTGTTCAAACCAGTCCCTAATGGCAGAAGATTCGGATTACAAGCTCAAGTGTGATGCCTCTCTCTCAGAGGAAATAGAGAATGTGATTACCTCGCCTTTCTCTGCCGAGGAGGAAAAGGCCCTCGTGCGGAAGGTTGATCTGACTTTGCTTCCAACAATATGGATCATGTACCTGCTCTCCTACATGGATCGGACCAAGTCTGTGCCCCCAATCCTTCTACACATTGCTATAATTGCCTAACTGGTCTTACTATATCAGTATCGGTAACGCAAAGATCTCGGGTATGCAGGAGGATCTGGATTTGACATCCGACCAATATTCAATTGCTCTGGTTGTCTTCTTCATCGGATATGTTGTCTTCGAAGTTCCCAGCAAGTACGTTCCACTTCAATAACCGGGGATTCTCACACGCCAGTGCTGACCGTTACTCAACTACCTAGCTTAGTACTAAGCCACACGCGCCCATCGTTGTTCCTGACTGGTATCATGGTCATATGGGGAGCTCTAACCTGTGTGATGGGCGTGATAAAAGATTACAAACACCTTGTGGTATTGCGCGCACTGATTGGTAAGGCATCTTACTGACTTGTCCGTGGTGATAGTATGTTTATAACTTTGGCAGGCTGTGTTGAAGCGGGCTTCGCACCTGGTGTCCTTCTTGTCCTCTCGTCCTGGTACAAACGGACGGAACAATCGAAGCGATTCGGTGTCTACATATCTGCTGCAATTCTTTCAGGGGCGTTTGGATCTCTACTAGCGGCAGGTATTATCCAGGGTCTAGAGGGAGTTCAAGGAATAAGAGGGTGGAGATGGTTGTTCATCGTGGAGGGATCTGCAACTGTGGGAGTCGCGATCATATGTGCCTTCATTTTGCCGGATTTTCCGGCCACCTCTAGGCGCTTATCAGAACGAGAGCGACACGTGGCTATCGCACGGCTAGCGACAGACAATGTCACATCTTTGACCGAAGACAGCCCGGAGTTGTCACATTGGAATGCTGTTGTCGAGTCGGCTAAGGATTGGCGGACCTGGGGATTTGTGGTCGGATATATGGTATGGTAACCCCTCGGGCATACGCATGATGCCACAACTCTAACTTCAAAAAGGTCATAGTCGGCTCTAGCACACTTTCCTACTTCTACCCTACACTCGTGAAGGGCCTCTTCGGGGATTCATCCACTGAAAGGGTAAACTTCCTGACAGTACCGATCTACGCAGTCGCATTCGTCTGCACCGCCATCACCGCATACTTCAGCGACAAGATTCCCCAATGGCGAGGTCTTGTCATTGCTGGCTGGCTGAGTGCATCGCTAGCTTGTTCCATTGCAGTTTGTGTTGTATACAACTATACTGCACGGTATGTCCTTCTCGTACTTATGGCTGCCGGATTGTGGGCAACCAATGGAGGCACCCTTGCGTATGCGTCATCTGCATTTGCGAACATGCACCCGCAAGTAAGAGGCGTCAGCCTTGCGCTAGTAAATGCATTAGGGAATCTAGCCCAAATATACGGCTCGGTATGAACAATCTTGGGACTTTGTTGTTTGGCGTTCAGGTGACTAACTGGCAACAGTACTTGTTCCCTTCCTCCGACGGTCCGAAGTATATCATGGGGTTCTCGGTGATATCCGCAATGCTTGCTCTCGGAGTGGTTGTCTTTCTTGTGATACATGTCTGGTTTCGTCGACGTGCGACTGCAATCAGCCATACATGATGCTCCATGCTGGCCATGGGCTCTCTCATTGCAAGCATAGAGAAACGAAGTACCAACGACATGATGGAGACGATGTTATAGTTATTAGCCTGTGAAAGTACATTTATAAGCACTTGCTTTACGAAGCTAGCATTCGAGAGCTGTGTGTTGTTTAATAGTACTCCCTAAATTCGGGCCCTTTCCCTTCGAATAAACACAATTCCGAGCAATCAACGTCCAACACCACTCTGCTGCACTATAGAAGTCTCCTCCGAGCCAGACTCAGCCACTCTACAACGTGCCATCCCTGACATTGTAATATATACCGAAAGCAACACACCCACAAGACTATATGAGCGCATGTCAAAACAAAATATCATCCAAAACATGTATATAATAATTAACTTTTGTTAATCTCGCAAACAGAGAACATCCACGCCATAGATCTATACAAGCCAAAACAAGAAACACAGAAATCAAGCCCACTCCGGGTCCTCCTTCCTCCTAAACACAGCAACATACTTATTACCCTTATTCCTCGTAACCTTCTTCCCCTCCTCCGTCGCCTCCTTCATAACCTTCACACACTCATCCTTCTCCAACTCCTCCTCAGACACCCTCTCAAACAGCTCTTTAACCGTGGGTCCCTCATTCTCCGCCTCCTCAACCGCACTCTCATCCCGGAAATGTCTCAAAATCCAATGATGATACTCCTCCACATCCGTAATGGTGTACAACAGACCACCAGGGCGCAGCGCATATGCATACTCCGCATTCAAAGTCTCCGAGATAATGCGCGCCTTGTGCTTCCTCGCCTTGAAGTGCGGGTCCGGGAAACAGATGAAGATCTTCGACAGCTGGTGCTTGTTGAAGAAGTTCGGGAAGAACTTCATCGTGTTGCTCCGGATCGCCGAGATGTTCTGGTATCCTCCGGGGACGAGAGCCGCGCTGGCGTTCGGGTCGGGATGCGCCGGGGCATCGGTGGGAGTATCAGCGTCGGCAGCGTCGGCGGTAGGGGCAGGGGTGGAAGTCGAAGAGGTAGGTTGAGACTGTGATTGTTGTTGTTGTTTTTGCTGTTGTTGTGTCTTTTGTTGCTGGTGCTGTTGTTGCACGCGGAGAGCTTGGATACGGGTGTTTAGGTATTCGAGGACGGCAATGCGGATTTCCATACCTAAGATTAAAAGGTTCAGTTCGGTTCGGTTCAGATCATTTCACAATCCATGGCTTTGTGTGAGAAAGAAAGATGTAGATAGATATAACATACCGACCATCAATGTCTCCGGCAACAACCCCGCCAGACCGACAAGCAACCCACCAAATCCACATCCGATGTCTACGACCTCGACATCCTTAAGCAACTTTCTCGTTCCGATCAGGTTCGTCTGCGTGGCGTCGGGGTTCACGAAAGCAGGGAAATGCGACGCCCAGTCCATATGCGCTGGGCTGAGGGGACTAATACAAAGAAGAAAAGTTTAGCCCCGAGACTTTCATTTCATTCCATTCCACCACGCCCATTGGCCCTATTCACATGGCACAATGAGCAAGAAGTAACAACATACTAATTCAACTGATGATCCGAGAACGGATTCGCATGCGCCCGCTGACGATAGAACTTCTTCTTAGGGAGCTTGACATGGCCCACGGGGGCGGACTCATCCGGTTGCGCGACGACCGCTTCGGCGGCTTGTTTGCGGTACTCGGCGCGCTTTTGGCGCTTAGCGGGAGGTTGAGACATTGCGTATCTGAAGAATAATTGAGGGTGATAAGGAAAGTTGCGAGAAACTTGTTGGAGAAACCTATTGAGAAGGTGGGGGTGTGCGGTGCGGTGCGGTGCTGCGGAGGTTGCGGAAATTTCTAAGGCGGAGAAGTTACGTTAGTTCCATTAAGGTGGGTTGGGTTGTTGGCTGGCGGTAGATAATCTACTGACGTCCTTATCGATCACCACCGCTACAACTATCACCGTCAACGTTACCATTATCCAACCCATATTATATACCGAGTACTATTTGGCAACAGCGATCTACACACCTCAATTCTCTATCCCAATCATCGACAGACACAAACACCCACCACCAGAATGACAAGCGCAACAACGTCAACAACTACCACCCCACCCTTCCAATTCCCCCTCACGTACTCCTTCCCAGCCTTCTTCACCCCCCAACCCAACAGCACGACACGCACCTCGCAACTCCAGAAATGGTCCTCCCTGATCCAATCCTGGTGTCGGCACCACCGCGTCTACCGCCTATCGTTAATCGAAGCCATCGAGTCCCCGTTATTCCATAATGCGACGCTCCGGAAGCGCATATCCATGAGCGATGCGCGGGATATTCTAGACTGGATGGCGAAGAGTGAAGAGGAAGGAGGCGGAGGTAGGAGAGCGGAGTGGATTGATGGTGGGAGTAAGAGTGTGGCGTGGATTTGGTGGAAGAGGCCGGAGGAGTGGGCTGGGTTGATTGCAGATTGGGTATGTGTGTCTTTTATTCCATATCATTAGTTTCATCTGATATGTTGTGGGCGGTTGAGGGTTAAAGGAGGGATTGTGTGATTGCTGACTGCTTCATTTTGGTGTATAGGTGGAAAACACAGGCCAGAAGAATGTGGTGCTTACGGTTTATGAGTTGTTGGAAGGGGAGGCTACGATGTCGCAGGGTAGGTTGACTTGCTTTGCCTTTTTTGGTCATTGAGTAATGCTGGGATGGCATGATGGCTAACGGCTGGCTGGTTGGAATAGAATGGCATGGGATGGATCCCGATGCGATGCACAAGTCCCTCAACGTTCTCGTGAAACGGGGCAAGGCGCAAGTCTTCGGTAGCGAGGGCCAGGAGGGTGTCAAGTTCTTCTAAGTTAAGGATCGCGTAGGTCATCTGGCCTGATTACAGCATGCGGTCGGCTCGTGGCTCCATTCGAAAGCAATGTCCATTGGCGACGCTGAGAATACGGCAACTATCTTCATGATAAAGTAAGGGATATACAAAAACCAGATAATGTCCCCGAAAGAGCTCTACGGGTTTCCCGCTGTTCATAACAGGCGAATATGTTTCAACACAGCACTCCTAACACCGTGCTCAAGAGCCAGCTACTGCTCCATCTGATCTGCCATCTCCTCGTCCAGCTCATATGCATCTGCGGCGCGCAGCGTTTGGGACATGGCAATGTCAAGAAGCCAATCTACCCGGACTATCCGTGGTGTTTTGCCTCTGTTTAGGACCATCTGGCGGAATCGCGGCCACAGCTTGGTGTGGTCTGCAGAAGTGCTACTCAGCAGATATACCTCCTTGCGGCTGCGATCGTCGTCTCCAGAGCTCTCGTCACTCTCCTCGCGCTGTGATCGGTACGAAACGCGACCACGGAAGAGAGAGCATTCTCCTCCATTAGCATCGACAATGGACTTGAACGCATCAAAACCACCACGGATAGTCTCGACGCAGTGTATCTGATACCCTTGCAAAAGCTTGTTCTTGTTCTTTTTGGCGTTCATCTTCGCTTCCTCCAGAGAGAAACCATATTTCTTCTCCGAAGCATCATCTTTTAGTGGGAAATCAGCGGGTTCCAGAAGTTCGTCTTGTTCGAGGCATTGCGTGATGAAATCGATGCTCACAATAGCCGGGCCGTATGCAAGCGCGTTGACGAACTTGGGAGTCCGCAGGATAGAGGGGGCAGCAAGATGGGAGCATCTCCGGGCGTCTTGGACAACCAAGATGCCAAGCTCACGGAGCTGGCGCTGCTCACAGTCAGAGGGCTTTCTCAATTACAGACAGGTATAAGGAGGTGAACAAACCTTATCTGAGTCTTCCTTCTTCGGATTCCCAACCCATTTTTGATACCCTGTAATTAAAAGATGCATCGCGACAGACGGCTTACCCTTCTTCTGTCTCTTGGCTTCCGTGCTGTCCTCTTCATCGCTCTTGTCCTCCGCTTCCATAGACCGCCGCTTCTTGCCATTGTTGAGCGTGACCCGATCCTCGTCATTCTTCCGTCGACCACCATAGATCACGCCACCAACACGCTTCTTCTCTTTCTCGTACAATGCAATGTCCGGTGCGATTTCATGCAGTCGAGCGGTAGCGGCCTCCTTTGACTTCCGGCTACTTGTCGTGGACGGCGTGTCATTTTCCTTGCCTTCAGACGTAAGCCGGGCACGCGCCGGTGTTTGTAGCTTCTGATTATCACTTGTAGCTGTCTTGCGCGACTTTCCAGCCGCTCGCGGTGTTGCAATTTGCGGCTGCTGCGGTACCTCGCTCTCAGACTCTGTCACTTTCGCTGACGGTGGTTGCATGGTATCCGATGACTTTGCAGCGACGGTGTTTTGTTCCTTAGTCTGCATCGCCCGTCGAGGGCTCTCCTGCTCTCTGGCTAAGCTTTCACTCTGGAAGAATATACTTTCGAGGACCGTTCTGTCAAGTCTGGTCTGCCCGACAACTTCGCCTAAATTCGTCCTCTTAGGAAAATGAGTGTAGCGCGGATCAGAAACGGGTTGCAGCTTCCACTTTGCGTAACTCTCCTCCAACCATAGGTGGTTGATGACCTGCAGTCCCCACTCCTTTGCGGCGGCGCATTTCTCACTATTACCATGAGCAGTCACAAGATGCGTATTCTCCTGCTTTAGCGTCTTGGTGCATTCTGCGCCTGTCGCGGTGATCAGGTTCTCCAGGTATGCTCTGGCTTCGCCAACATAGTTGGACAAACTGATCTTGAATCCCTTGAAGCCTGGGATTCCGGACCGCGAGACAGGATAGTGTAGTAATCGCCGTAGAGGGGATGTCCAGGTGTTGTAGGTCATCAGGTGGTAGAGCCACGATAGGTTTCCGACGTCCTTGTTCAGCCTCGATGCCATGCGGTATGCGAACCCCTCTCTATAGCGACATATCAAGATATCCGCCTTTGAGACATCTGTCGTGATGGAGCCGCCACCATTCTTAATGATATCCTCGATAGACCCGAGAAGACGAGGGCCGATACCGAGGTCTGTTGATAGCATGACATTCTTATCTTGGAATACAGTAAGCGCTGGCTGCGCGTCAGGCGATTTGACAGACGAGGGAAGGTTGGCTGGGTTCGTCGTGGATGCGCCGATGATGTCACGGTTTTCTGAGGAACGGATGGGTGCATCTGGCGCTGCGCGGAGAATTTCGGGGTCGGGAAGGGTATATGGACGCTCGTCGATTCTTCGGCCAAGTTTTAGGCAGTCGTCGAACCTATGTTTGGAAACCATTGTTAGATTGACCCAGTCCCTTCGGTGACAATCCGTCTTACCAATGCGGAAGCACTATCTTAATATTCAACTTCTTGGCGGCGATTAATCGAGCCTTATCGGACTCTGCGGTCAAATCAACCAAATGCGTGACCTGCTGAGAGACCTTCGGGCTGTATATTCCACCCTTCGCCAGAACACCACCGATAATAGCTTCCTTATCGCCTCCTGGTATATCACCGCATGTGATCACCACGTCGTTCAGGAATAGCCGCGGATCAGGACTGTATTGGCGCGGATTTGCTAGCTTCCTCTTTGCTAGGCACGCATGCACCCAGTGTGGTTTGACAACCGGTATCAGGGCATCGCCGGCCGCGTCGAATGCAGGAAAGTCAATCGTGCAGGAGATGAGGTGAGTGAAATCGGAGAGGGGAGGGAAGGTGGCTGGCGGTTCATAGATCACAGTTTCTCCGCCATGTTCTTCGAATGTAGATGCGAGCTGTTAAATCAATAGTTCGTTCCTTTAGCCCGGGTGAACTGCTAATATATCGAAGGCTGTGGCTATCATACCTGATGTGCTGTGTCAGCACTGAGATCTTTGGAGCATATGATACAGACTTTGCACTGGCTGAAGAGTTGAAGCTCTCCTCCCTGCTCAGCCATTGTGTGGGTATTTGACGGTCAGCACGGAGATATGTTAAGTATGTGGTGTGCTTTAAGTGGAGCTAGTAGCATGGGCGAAAGTTATGTCTGGCTTGAGAGAGCAGTCGTCTTTTGCCTCTTGTGGCTTTGCGATGCGACGCGCAGACGCGCCGACACGACACCAGGTCACGTGTAGATAAGATACGTCGAAAATCGTCGATCTGTGCTGTCAGGCACGTCTTATCTACGTCGTCTTGGTCATGTATAGAGTATATTATGAGCTTTCAAGATTGCAAGTTCTGGTTTCAATAACTTGTTGGTGATGTTACGGTCTTGCGGACAAACAATAAGCAGGTAAGCCGTGGGGTCATGTCACGGAAGGAAGCCACTAGTGAATCAACTTCCCATGTGGGTACAACTATGTAGATTGGCAATGTGGTGAATTGTTCGCTCATAAGATTTTCTGTATGGACCTTCGCAGTGTCCTGGTCTGATAATACAGTGAGCAATGGTAGGGAAATGCAACCCAATTCGCTTGGATCTTCGATGATTTCTAGGGAGTAGTACTAACTAGTAGTAGTAGTATCATGACATCAAATATATATCTGGTTTTAGATTGGGAGTTACTCCCGCTACAGCCCACCCGCATGTCTGTCATCATCTTGAAGGAGCATCGACGTAGTACCTACAGAATCCTAGGTAGCGATAACCGACGAAAAGTGCCATAAAAAAGAAGACCACCTGCACATCCTATATATACTGTATGGCTTATATGCCAAAGCAAAAAAGACAAAAAGATATGACAAGAGTGGGATTCGAACCCACGCCATCTTACGATGATCAGGAAGCTGTGAAGCTAGGTATTAAGGTGGACCTTAACCTGACGCCTTGGACCAACTCGGCCATCTTGCCTGTTGATATATTAAGAGGTGTCTACTTTGACATTATCAATGGCAAGGCAACTGCAATATAACCCGATTCCCCAAGCCGTAACCGTTACTCTGTATTGTGACTAGTGGTATCAGCCGACCATTCACGTTCCCCGCCTGACATTACAATCCATCAAGCGATCGGCCATTTTTCCCCGGTCGCTCTTGATCCTGAGCCTCGGCTCATCGTCAGCCCCGGCAGTTCGAACCCTCCGATCCGGGGAATAACTGCTCCCCCTTGCCTTTAGTCCATATATACCAGAGTCGCCGTGGAGTCGTACGACACTACGAAGTTCACCTGATTGATTCAGAAAAAGAAATGTCGTTATCTTCACATTCCTCTGGCCCCTTTCGGGTCGTTGAGCATATCGTCGAATGCCAGCATATCAGAGAGTATCCCGCGGCGACGGCAAATGGCCAAGAAGATGTATTAAATCTGGTTGTGAAGCAATATATCCCGCTCGATAACCCCAACCCACAGCCAGGGGACGTAACGATTCTTGCTGCGCATGCCAATGGGTTTCCTAAGGTTTGAGGTCATCTCAACACTGAATCCAAATGAAGGTGACTAATGCATATACTAGGAGCTCTATGAACCTCTATGGGAGGAGCTATACGCTCGATTAAAAGCAAATGGCTTCCGAATTAGAAGTATATGGATGGCGGATGTCGCGCACCAGGGCGAGAGCAGCGTAGTAAATGAACACCTCCTGGGCAACGACCGTACGGAACCAACCCTTTTCTTTTCTCGTCAGCTGCCAGGACAATGCTGACGAGGCGCATATAGCCAGCTGGTTCGACCACCCCAGAGACCTCCTTCACCTTATCAACGTCAAGCGCAAGGAAATGCCTCGCCCCATCGTCGGTATAGGACATAGCATGGGCGGTGCACACCTGTATGCTTTCCCAACCCAACCCTACCACGAACCCATAACCTAACGCCTCCCACAGCGCACAGCTATGCCTTATGCACCCACGTCTCATTCACAGTCTAGTCCTCCTGGACCCCGTAATACAACGTGAATCCACCCAGCTCGACGGGCTCGAGATGGCCATGCGACAAAGACAACGGATCGCCAAAACGACCCAATTATCCACCTATCGACGAGACACATGGCCATCCCGGAAAGCCGCCGCGGAAGCCTTCAAGCGAAACCCATTCTACCTAGCTTGGGATTCCCGCGTCCTCGACCGCTGGATCGAGCACGGTCTCCGCGAGCTCCCCACGGCCATTCACCCACTAGACGAATCCCAGCAAAAGGAGGGAAGCGGTGACCGACCCGTCACGCTCAGAACAACCCTCCACCAAGAAGTCTTTACCTTCTCGCGACCCAACTACGATGGGCCCCCAGGAAAGAAGGTCCCCGTGAACAAAGTGACCCATCCAGATCTGAATCCCGATCATCTGGGCTCATGGCCATTTTACCGGCCAGAACCGTCGCGAGTGTTCGCCATGCTCCCGCATCTTCGTCCCAGTGTCTGCTATATCTTTGGAGGTAAATCAGATATGTGTTTGCCTGAGATGATGGCGGATAAGATGGCTGCTACAGGAACGGGGCTGGGTGGCAGTGGTGGGGCTCCTGCTGGTAGGGTGCGCGATGTTTATCTTGCCGAATTTGGCCATCTGCTTGCTCAGGAGGCTCCTAAAGAGTGTGCCGATGCGGCAAGTAAGTGGTTGGGTGCTGAGTTGGAGCGTTGGAGAACCGAGGAGCGAGAATTCCAGGAACAGTGGAGTCGGAAGTCAAAGGTCGAGAAGGTCACGATCGATTCTCGGTGGAAGGAGCATGTTCCGCGTCCTGAACGGCCGAAGAAGAATCCTGCCCAGTCAAAGCTGTGAATGGTTGATTGATCGTTTGTGGATAAAGATCGCACATTACTCCAGCGGTTGTATAGACTGTGTCCTCTCAGCAAGAGGTTAGATGTAACTACGTATATACATTTCCAGCGAGATACTTGCGTATCCAATGAAATACCCCGATAGAGAGATCTATATTTATCTCTTGGTCTCAATTTCTTATCTATAGGATATAATGGTATACTTCTGAGCAGCCCAGAGCAGGTCTATAAGCAACTCGATCAACAAAACTGTAAGTGAGCGATCATCCTGATGCAGAAGAGCACTCGAAGCTCCAGTCCTCGAGGCTCCTCAAGAGGTCAGGTCTAAAACACCAAAGAAATAAGGGTAGGAGTGAGTCCAGTTAATTTGACTTCTTGGCCACCCCGTTCGCGCCCTTGCCTGGGGCGCTGGTGCGGAGAACCTCGGGGATGTTCCAAAAGCGAGGCCACCAGAGATGGTACTCCTCTTGGCGGTTGTTCAAGCAGTGTCGGAGCCAGATGCCCCAAACGAGGTACATATAGGCACCAAGGCCAGTCATCAGATGCCTAGTAGATGGATTAGTATGCAGGGACAGCACGCAGGGTGTCAGCGCGAAACATACCACCAACCATGGCCTTCCAGTAGAATACCCCAGGGAAGACCCACTTGCCGGCGCCATCCGCGGATCTTCGAACAGAAGGCATTGTCCAGGCCCCAGATGGCAAACCCGCCCAGGAACACGCTCAAACCGTAGATAACCATGAACCACATGGTCTTGAGAGTCTTAATGTCCCGTACATTTTCGTAGTGTTGGTGTTCCTTGGTCGGAACAGGCAGGCCCTGCTTCTCACGCGCAAGCCTGTCCTCTTCCGTCGAATGACGCCAGCGAGGACGAAGCGTCACCTCCATGGTGTACATGCTGCGGATGAGGACGATGGCTGTCAAGATGCCATATGCGTTCTGGTGGAACAGGGGGTCCTGGAGGTAGTGGTAGTAGAGGGTGATGAAGATCGCCAAGCTGGCAAGAAAGATGCCCAGGATGACGCGAAAGCCATTCGGTCTGGAATATGAGAAGGATGCATAGCACATCAGACACGTGGTGTATATCATGGACAATTCATCGACCAGCTGCATGGGATCTGTGAGTTTCATGCACGGGTCAGCAATCTTGAACAACACAGGTTACCCCTCCCCCACTATAATACTTCACTTACATTTCAACGTTGAATGGAAGAGGAAGCTTCCAGTTCCGACCAGCAGATAGCCAAGGTAAGCGACCTGGAAGATAGAATCATGTCCATTGCGACGACAACTTAGGAAACCCTTGATTCCAAGGGCCATAAACAGCAGGTTTGTCAGCGTGTTGACGATCTCTGCGGAGTAGATGGTGGCATAGTAATCCTATCTCGTTCGCATGATGGTTAGCAACTTATTGTAATAGTAAGAGTGTGACCAAAGAATGAAGTGAAACTGTGCGCGCGCATACCTCCTCGCACCAATTCAGCGTAGATGTGACGGGGCTCCAATATCCTTCCCTGGAGGGTGGATATGGAATATGAGGGAGGAAGGATGCGAGAGGCATGATGGGTGACGGAGACTCAGCTCAGCTCTCCGCAGGGTGGAGGGATTGGTGACGTCTCTGGCGGACCACAATGGAACGACGGGAGTTACGAGCAGGAGGGCATAGCAGGGGTAACTTCTTGAAGAAAGGCCAGATTCCCGAAAGAGAGGAAAAGGAAAAGGCAGGGCAGTTAAGTTTGACAACTGAGGGTGGCCATCGAACTTACCAGTTACTCTGCCTTACCGGCTCCCCATGAACCGTGACGTCGACTAATACGCCCGATCTGCAGCCCAGTCGCCTAACGTCCAACCGAACCGGCGTGAATGTGACGGTTAAGTACGGAGGAAGGTATGTCACCCGCCATTTACGGGGTCCCTATTGGTTCGATGGGCCTGAGCGGTTTGCCGCCGGGAACAATGGGCGGTAAGATTACAGAGTAAGTACATCCGCCGTGAGCGTTGGCCAAGTGGAATGAATGGAATGGTGTTTTAACAACCTGCATTCTTCTGCATGCATAAACCATAGTGCCTCCCTATGTCTCACATTGTAAAAGGTGCTAAGACGGCACCTGCTCGGAGAAAGCTCGTGGATTGGATTATCTAACGTTGCCCAAATGCAGCCTACCTAGTATTTTCCTGCTGAAAATTTCCGTATTCCGACATGATCAGCCCTGTGACTACTGCTAGTCCTTCGTAGTACTGAACGTAATACTGGTAAATGGTAAGCAGTGAGCAGCGATAGGCCTGGTTGTTGGGTATAATATCATGAAGTAGACACAGCATGGATGTATCCTAGTAGTTCTTTAGTAGTGCCTGTCAGTCACTGCACAGGTACGTTAACCTTAATCTGAACCTGTACCTGTTGGTGTGCCACTTTTGGCAGGTCCTTACGCCGGAGATATCGGAAGAAGTTGAGAGGCGGCGACGGCCGCGGCAACTGTGGCTGGTGATCTGCAGCCAATCGAGATGCTTTCCGCCCGGCGCCAGATGACTTCACCAACGGCCCTCCGCTTTGGGTAGGAACGAGTCTACCGCTTCGTATCTACACCGTCTGTCACATTTTTTCCCTTTCTCTTTCTTACACTCGCTGAAAAGTCATTCTTATCACCTATCATCCTTGCAAATTCTGATCTCACGCCTCTTCGCTTTTGCCATGCTATCCTGATTACCATCAATGTGACCGTCACCGCTTCAAGCGGTCTGTCTCAATCTCAAATTCTTCTCCAGCCATTGTCGTGCAGTGCCCCGGATGAGTTGATCTCATCACGCGTGCCCGTCTAAATCACTCCTCTATCTATACACATTCTTAGCACTGGCTGCGGGATCCGAAGCCATGTCGAACAATGCGGTCTATGCTGTACCGCAGGTGAAAACCACCTCAACCTGTATGGCCACTCATCTACTATTTTCTCCATTGAGTAAACCCTAACGAACGATCAATCGAACAGCCTCTAAGACGACCTTCCACTTCACCGCAGGGCTCTTCTCGGGCCTTACCTCCTCCATCCTTCTCCAACCCGCTGATCTCCTCAAAACCCGTGTACAACAATCTCAAAACGCCTCCCTCCTTCCAACCCTCCAGGCCATCCTCTCCTCTCCGAATCCAATCCGCAATTTATGGCGTGGTACACTCCCTTCCGCCCTTCGCACGGGTTTCGGCTCAGCACTGTATTTTACGAGCCTCAACGCACTTCGCACGGGTCTCGCTCAATCGAATGGCATTGCTCCCGTCACCAATAGCTCCTCCGCACTGCCCAAACTGTCCAACACCGCCAATCTAGCTACCGGGGCTGCCGCCCGGGTTGCTGCTGGCTTCGTCATGATGCCAGTGACCGTGCTAAAAGTTCGTTACGAATCAGACTACTACGCCTATCGGAGTCTCTTCAGCGCGGGGCGAGATATAGTCCGGACAGAGGGATTCCGGGGCCTGTTTTCCGGATTTGGAGCTACAGCGGCGCGTGATGCGCCGTATGCAGGACTATACGTTTTGTTTTACGAGCAGTTGAAACGGCGACTGGCGGGCTTATCAGGTTCTTCGTCTGATCAGCAGCCACTGAAGTCGTCATCAATCAATTTCGTCTCTGGGGGATTGGCGGCCGGGCTGGCCACTACCATTACAAACCCATTCGATGCGGTCAAGACCCGGTTGCAGCTGATGCCGGGGCGGTATGGGAACATGATGCGGGCGGTGAGGTTGATGGTGCAAGAGGATGGAGTAAGAAGTCTATTTGGCGGGTTGGGGCTGCGGATTACGAGGAAAGCGCTTAGTTCTGCGCTTGCGTGGACGGTCTACGAGGAGTTGATTCTGAGGGCCGAAGTCCAGTGGGGATCAAAGGGAGAATAGGCTGTCTGTAGATTATAGTAAGGTTCTCTGTTTTAGATTCCTTAGAAGGGAAGGGGTTAGTTAGGGCCGGAGTTTGTTATTGTTATGGGTATAAAAGGGCCTCGGATACGGACTGCATGGGTCGACGTTTGGTCATCATCATCATCATTGTATCATATATATAGCAACTGTTCAAATCCCAACTCATGGAACGAAAAATCAAGACATCATGACTCGACAAATCATTATGCCAACATCTTGTATAGGATAGCTGTGCAAATGAACAAGAAGAGAACAAAATATTGACAGACGAGGCAAGAGAACACAAGAACCAAATCAGACTCATCAAATCATGGTATCACACTTCGTAGCGCGTCAAGAAAATTGCGAGATCAAGTGAAGATCCAGGCACGTGAGCCGGGGTTCTTCTTGCGGACCAGGTACATTTTGTCCTTCTTTCGGTCATTCACCTTCAGCTCGGTCAGGGTGCTCGAGTGCTGAGCAACAAGCTTGCCCTCACGCAGACGCCGCGAGTGAGCGAACAGCTCCTCCTGAAAGTCCTCGGAGATCCACTGCTTGATGATGATGTAGTTGCCGTCGAGCTGTTCACTGTCAGTCATCGTCGACGGTATCTAGAGTGTTTAGGGTTCAACTTACCTCGTCCCAGTCCCAGGGTAGACGGTAGGCAATAAGTGTGTCGGGGAGAAGATGTTTGCGGTGGACCTGCGCCAGTGAGTTAGATGAACAGCCTCAATAGGGTTATGGGGGGCGGGGGATGATTGCATACCTTGATCCAAGTAGTCCGCTGGGGCTCAGGTTCCTTTTCCTTCTCCTTCTCCTTCTCCTTTTCAGGTTCCTTTGGCTTCTCAGGCTCCTCCTTGGGCTTTTCCGGTTCCTTAGGTTTCTCGGGTTCCTTCTCCTTCTTGATGATCTTCTCCAGCTGCTCTTCGTCATAGCCGAACTCGAGTCGTAGTCTCTCCTTGAATTCGGCATCACGTCTCTTTCTCTCTTCCCGTTCGGCAATCATTCTCCGCTCCTCGTTCAGCTTCCACTCCTCGATAGCGGCCTGCTTCATCGCGGCTTCTTTGCGGGCGCGCTCCTGCTCAGCCAGGATCCGCCTGGCCTCTTCATCACGAAGCTCTTTCCTGATGCGCTCCTTCTCCTCCTCCTCTTCCATCTTGCGCTGGATCTCTTCCAGCTTCCGTTGACGCATCTTCTGGCTGAGCTCCTCCTGCTCCGCAGCCTTACGCTGGGCCTCTTCGAATTTGATGAGTTGGTAGCGATGCTCTGCCTCACGCTGCTCTTCTTCCATGCGCTGCTTCTTCTCGTACCGCTCCAGCCGTCGCAGCCGCTCACTGATCTCATCCTCGTACAGATCCTCCTCCCTCAGCAGCCGGAGCTCATGGTGATGATGGTGAGAAGGAGGTGAGCGATGCTCATGCTCCGGCGCCGGCGGAGGCGGGGGAGGCTGCTGCGGCTGCAACTGCTGCTGTTGACGATGCTGGGAAGTCTCACGATGACGAGCCAGTTCCCGCTCTAAACGGGCGATCTCCTGCTGATGACGCAGGAGCTCCAGGTCCTGACGGGCATCGTTCCTCTCGAGGAACCGCGTATCGAGCATCAGCTCATAATCCCTGGTAGGTGGGAGCGGTGATGCCTCCCGGGAGATACTACTCGGGCGAGTGCGAGCTCGTCGATGATCCCGCAACCTGGTCTCATCCTCCGACTCGTAGGGATCGATGTAGTTCTGCTGCATCTTGTGTTCCTGTTTCCGGTTCTTGGTGGCACTCTTGTTACGAGCGTCGTTCTTGGCATCGCTCTTCGCATCTGTCTTGGCGTCGGCTTTGGCGTCATACTTGTTGTGGACGTCGACGATGACGGCGACGGGCTGGTTGTTGCGTTCGCGCTCGCGGTCACGATCGGGACGACGACGGGCGCCCGTGGAGGCGGAGCGTTGAGGCGCGTGGTGGTCATGGATCACGGGGCTGAGGTAGGTGTTACTATGGATGTGTTCGGGACTCCAGCGGTGGCGGGAGATGGAGCGTCGACGAGTAGTGACTTTCCGGCGTGGAGTCGTCTCTACCATGGAGTAATCCGATTCGGAGAAGTCAGACTCCGAATCGGTGAGAAGGTGCCGTCCTCTAGGATAGGAGGAATACATGGCGGTGATTTTTTTTGCGTTTTGTATCTGCTCCGCCTATATCCCGCCTCCCTCTTCTATGATTATATGAGCAACTTGCTGTGTGCGTGGATAGTATAGTAGTAGAGGGTCAGATGAATAGGCTGGTGGGGTGTGACGTCGATAAGTGGGCAGCAAATCAGCCGTGGTGTGGCGGGAGACTGGCAACCCTGATCTCGAGCAGAACAAGATGCTGATGCTGCTGAAATTCAAGACAATTCAACGATGAAAGTCAGATTGAAAGTAAAGAAGTAGGTGAGAAATGGACAAAGAGGAAGAAGGAAGAGAAGAAAAGAGAAGAAGAAAAAGAAGTGGTCAAATAATAAGAGCGAAAACAAGAAAAAACCGGCCCCTCGTGCCTCGTAAACGCGGGCGCTTCGCTCAGCTGAAGTGGGGGATTGGCAAAGATTGGGCCGCCTTGGGGATCAGCTGCGGGCGGCGACAATTAAGGATTCAGGTACTTTCCCACTGGTGTCTTTGATCATAGGCAGAGAGTCCTCGATTTTACGCGAAGCTCGACCCCCTTCATGCAGAAGCGCTGAAGCTACTACTACGGAGTCGAATTAAACATTCTGTTTATAGAACAATTGACAGGCGATGGGCGGCTATTGACACTGTAGTATTGTGTAGGGTAGGTGGTCTAGCTATAGGAAGTAAAGAGTGAGATTGGTCTATCCCATCACAGCCATTTAAGTGACCAACAGATGGTTAGTCGATGGATGTTGGTAGTAGCTTCTAGCAGTCCGTCCAAAAGACGGCATCTTCCATTGTGCGAGTGAGTGAGTGAAAGAGAGAGAGAGAGAGGTTGGGCGTCTAAAGCGCCACCCACGCCAGTCATCAATCTCTCCACACCATCCTGCACCAACTTCAGCCTGCTTTTTCGATAGATACTTACTTTGTTTGTTATCTTATTAAATTTCACTCCTCGATAGGAGAATTCCGCTCACTACTTAGTACTCACCCAAGGAAATAATACCCACGGGTCTAACCGTTGGCGGTACTCATGGAACCCTGACGGCCACAAGTTCTTTGATTGGAGATTCTCTATCTAGAGTAGGTTAGTTATCTCCTGACCCGTAAAGTCTAAAGTAGACAGACACCCGCTCAGCAGGCATTAAGGATGACCAGGCAGTAGTCAGGGTCAGTCAGTCACTGACATTATTGTGAGTGAGTATTGGCACCTGACCTGAGATCAATGATTAGTTGGCACATCTTCGGAGATGGATGACTTCCGTTTGTGTAATACCCTACATTACTGGACTGGGTACTTAGGTGTTAAGGGTCTGGTCTAGTCTAGTCTAGTCTAGTCTGGTCGATTCCTGTCTGTCTTTGGCCCCCACTGACAACTAATACGTACATCTACAGCACAGCCTTGTGGGCCGAGGCTGGACAACACTCACACCTTCAGGCATGATTTGAGGTTCGTTAATTACACCCTTGTTGGGTAGGGTGTCTCTCATTTACAAGTAATTCGATGCCGTGGAGATATTCAGAGAATCCATCTAACCAATTTTTTTCGTTCATATAAATCCATCGAATTTTGAATAAGTTGGATGGTCCCCCAAGGGAGATAGGAAAGGTATCGATGATGAAGAAAGATGATACAAAATCTGTCGAACGAACTCTTATATTTGATAATTGAAAATGTCTCGACAAAGAAGGTCTTTATCTTCCTGCTATCCTGCTAGGCCTATGTAGCCACCCATATATGATGTAACTATTAGTGTCACTTGGAATGAAAGTGATATCCATGCGTGAAAATTGTCAGGTTTCGGATAGCTTTCTAGAGGATATGCGGGGGAGATGGTATTAGATAACTTGGATCGGAACATATTCATCGAATCTTTCAGCGAAATGAGAGAGATATAGTACAGCTCGTAAGTAGCAAAGTGAGCTACAGATTCCAATAATAAATAACAATTAGGGCTGGACAAATAGACTGGAAACGCACGCACACACACACACACACACACAAAAGGGAAAGAAACCCCCATGCCTAGCCCTCTTCTATCTGCTAATAGGTACGGTCGGCTCAAGTACAACTTTATAAAGGTAGAGCCCCCCCCCGCAAACCTCTACCAGCCTTCAGCATCATACCGCCTTCTATCTTAGAATTATGAAGGCATAGTGCTACCTGTCCTTGAGAGCCTTGGCCATCGCCTCCTCCTTCTCCCGTCGTTGTATATACCAAAAGAGCACTGGGTATGCCAAATCAAAGCCGAGATAGAGATAACAGCACCAGAGCATAAAAGGCTCGCCCAGCCATCCAAAAGCCTCAGGCCAATACTTAATACGAAGGTAAAACTCCGGGATTAGAGTCAACGAGCCCGTGAACCGGAAGAACCTGACTCGAAGGTTAGCCCATCTTCAACAATCCTAATTTGTCTGTCTTCGAGATGTGGGTATACGAACCATAATTGAAGGGAAAATCCACGCGTGGCTCCTCGAACCAAAAGCTGACTGACATACCCAACACTCAGAATAACCTGACATACAATTGCGTTCGCGAAGCAAGCCTTCACCATGCCGAGCTCTGACGCAAGACAGGTGTGCCCTGCAATTGCCAGTAATATCCCACCGCCATATAACCAAGGCAAGTTGCGTTGTATCATTGGGGATCGGTCCCATTCTCTGGACCCATACTTGATCGCCGCGAAGATGACGCCAAAGTTGCTTATCGTGGCGACTTGGAAGGTAAGACTGATTAGCCAGTGGTCTAGAGAGAATAGAAAACCGAAGGTGATCTCCCATGCGATGTTGAGACACTGGCAAATGAGTGGCATGGCAAAGGACTTGTCTTTGTAAGATCGGTATATCATGCCATAGTACACATAGAGCCAGATTATGTTGGTGTAAGCATTAAGGGCATAGACTGTTGGTGCCCAGACCGCGAATTCTGGGGGAGCAGCGGAGAGATCAAAGGCTTCCATTGTGCGGAGGCTGAATAGAAAAGCGACAGGGTAGGCTAAAGAGGAGACTGAGAGAAAAGGGCGATTCTATATCTGGACAGGCCTCACGGGCTTTATATCCACATCATGAGAACTATGGAATACTCAACTGACCAATATAGGATAAAATTAGAAGCCAAAGACGAAGAATGAGAATTCAGCGAGCTGCACCATCGTCTGTGATCAAACACATGACAAACCAGACCCATGCGCAAGTTAATCCTTTCTAATTGCGCTTGATTGCAAGTAGTGGATTTCAAGACATTACTAGAGTTGCCAAACTTCCAGAAAGCCGTGAGTTCCAGCGGACTGACATACTGGCTGGTCCGATTGCAAAGTGCCATGCTTGAGTTTCTCCAGCCGTAGAATTGTATGCCCGCTTTCTTCATCAATAGGCCGTATCGACCGACACATCACAAGTCATACTAATGCTTGCTCTGCTGCTGCTTCTTGAATACCCGGAAGCCGGACATCCGGCTATGGTCAAGTTCACATTCGCCAGTTCTGGGTTCCGCGTTAGTCATATTGCAGCATAGCGTGCTCTAAGCTCCAGGTGACCCTTGTTCTTCTCTTTCAGTACAGCATAGAGCTTAATTCCCTCTTGCTATGAGTAAGAACAGCTTGTATTTTCTAAAAACTGGTAGCAAATATTTATTACCTCGCTCTTAAAAGCTAAAGCCTATGCACATTACCGCCCGTTAACATCGAATTGGAGAACACAGGAAGGAAGAAAAGAGTAAAGGGAAGGAGAGGGAAAACAATACACTGAACATTATATTATAGTCAACCGAGCCGGCCTTACTTTTAGAATCCAACAGGCTCACGTTCTGCATCAAACAGCTTAAGTTTGCTTCGGAATTAGTGCGCGTCAAGATAGATTGTTTACTGGAGCAGCCCAATGTACGCCACCACGGAGTTATTACTCCGAGAGTATCTTGCGTCCGGGTACCATCGGCTCTTGATCGCTTAATATTGTACTGTCAAACGGAAATAGTATCGTTGTACTTGAATTAAGAATTAAATGAAAGGTAACAAGGGAGCAAGGATTGCTTCAAAGGATATAAAGGCTGCAAGATTCCATGTCCAATTTGCCCAAATCTGTATCATTTTTGGCGGATCGGGCTTACAGCTCGGAGTAGTTGAGATGAAGCCGGCTATGGGCTGTTTTCTCATTAGGAAAGCACCGGGGATGCATTTGGATATGAGGTTCTCTTTTCACCCACAGTGAGCTTTTCATCGATAATTCAGCCACGTACCCCGATATGCATCTGCCTAAATGCTGTAAGCAGGACACCAGTTTGGCACAGTGTTCTTGCACTGATGTGCTGCTAACCTCTGGATGGAGGTCAAGTATTCGGCTTTGGGGTGGATGGGTACTAGCAACAGGGCTCTAGTAATTGTCTCACGATTGCTGTGCAAATAAACCAGGCGATCAGTTCCGAACCGAATCATATGACTTGCATTAATCTCTCTGCAGACCAGAATTAATAAGCTCGAGACTAGAGTCGTGTCTGTATCTGATACATAGCTAAATCAAGCATCGGTGCATCCTCTCCTTTCCTTCTCAATCCGAGGTGCACAAGTGCTGATTCAGCGATACAACAAACGAGTTACAAAACCAACTCGCCTAAGGCATCCTTAGCCTAAAGAATGTTCCTCTGTATTTATCAGACTATTCCTATGGAGAAGTTCATACAACAATCACAAACTTGTGAACGATGCACAATCCACTCCGGCTGTTTCCACTCCGAAATGGTCGCTCCAGTAATGGAAATGTTATTGATTGAAGAGAGAAACAAATGTGGGAATTGCAACAATTGGCAATTTGATTCTGATCGCAGCTAATGGTCTTTTGATAACTAGATGCCTATGGCTCCTGTTGCTCTTACGGAACCCGAAAGGCATAGAATGGCCTTCAAGCGTCCAAGTTGACAAGGATGTGCCATTAATCATTCTTTCTGCAACAAGTGTATAGAGCACACAATAACCGTATCCCCGAGAAATTCAATCATCTTAGGAAACCTTCCCAACTCTGACAGTCGCACAGCTCGCAGTTGATTCAAGCCAACCCTTGCCCAGAAGCCCAACATCTAATCGGTCCAATCCTACAGAGGGCTGTCAGAATATCGATCACCATATTCAACACCTTATAGCAAAGGTGGATAAAGAAGAAAATTCGAAAGCTAAAAGAAAAGTCTGTAGAGCAAGGAGAAGACCAAAAAACTGTGACTTACCGCCCAGCAAGCCGTGGGGTAACTATCTTGTCCACAGTGGATATTGGCGGTGCTCTGCACATACGAGGTCAATTTTCTTAGTAACTATATAGACTGACATGATAAACTCACACCAAGGGCAGTCTGCACACAATCCTCGGAAGCCCAACAGTCAGTGGCAGAATGGCACTTCAAGCAGAGTCAGTAACAGCTCACGATCTAGCTTTGCATCTATTAAAGGTAGATGCAAGCATGTAAGACATACCTCGATACCGGCGCCACAACCATGCCAATGATAAGCCCGTGATTCGATACTGTTAGAAACCGGTGCAGGGGAAGCCAGAGTTCCTGCACCGAGACTCAAAGTTGCAGCGAGGAGGAGGAGTAACTGCATTTTGAAGGTGATATTCTTAGTTGTCAAATTGTTAGAAGGAGTCGGCGATTGGTACTGATAAATCTGATGACACTTTGAAGCCTGGAATTGAAGCCGCCACAAAGCCAGAGAGGAGGCTTTTATATGCCTGGCGCAGGATTAGGCGTCCAAAGTCCATGCATGTCGTGCATACGACCTAGATGCTGACTTTACGAAGGCATAAGAAACCTGACGAATAAGCAGCTCTGATGACCTACATTTCACGAAGACAATGGATATGTCATGTTCTGAGAAGCAACATGACCGATGGTTAGGTTATGCAAGATGCAAGGGAACCCCGGATGAGAAGGTATGTTGGTTCTTTTCTCGTAATGCTGATTCTGGGCGGAAAGCCTTACATCTTCCCTTGCCATGTGTACGTGCGTCATCGCACGTATCGGATCCAGACTGCTCTACTATCTGTCTGAACTAACTGCTTCATCAGATTATTCAATGCAAGACACGATTTGAGGTTACAAAGACCGCGTTAGAGGCGGCTACCACAATGATGGGGATCATTGTAGAACCAGCTATAATTAGATTAACTTTGGCACGTTACACAGCGCCAACGTCACCACGAGTGGATAGCTGGTTTTCAGATAGGATATCATGATGTATCGTCAAATCGTCAATACGGGAAGAAGAATTGGTGTAGCTGTCTCAGACCTACCGTGTAATGCGAGAATATATCGGACAGATCAGCCAAGGGACCATGCTGTCATTCCAACGGCCTTGAGGAGTCCAATGTCAGTTTCAGTACCATTTGGGTCGTAAAGTCAAGCACCGACTGAGACACATTATTCCTTGTCGGCAAGGGTTCAACGCATCATGGAACTCTTGCATGGGTACGGATCACCCAATTCGAACTTGTCATATCAATGCAGATAGACCCTGCATAGCTGAAATCTGGCGATACACAACCTTGCCCTGAGGCCCGGGTGTCCATCTGTACCACAACGGGAAGGAATAGCCGCATAGGTGGCGTGTGCGCCAACACGGTATTACCTGCTTATGCTCTTTCACTGCTGAGAGGGGTAGGATATAGATAGGAATTAGACATGCAATCAGCACGGTCGAGTAACAATGATCGCCCGGAAGATTCGCACAGCAATGATGCAAGCCAACTCCGAGTTTCACTACACTTCCGCTTCATTGGTGCCTAGATCAGCCTTGGAAACTATCCCGCCCAGGGCTAGAATTTGCCACTGTGCATCCAGAGAGATAATCCTGGCTAAATTGCACGACCTATGACTATGCTATGCTCCCAATTCTACTCGGGGTCGTAATGTCCCATCATCAATCACATCATCCCATTGAATTCCATGCTATTGAGGTGGCTGTAGACCCTTGAAACTGCCAAGGAATAAATAAGCAAGCTGCACAACGGGAAGCAAGAAACCATATAATCTCCGCGGGCGCAGTGCCTACAAGGGAAGGATTGCATGCGAGTGAGATAATGAAGCTTGGGTGGTGAGCATCGCGCACCACTTCGATGACATATTGCATTCATAATGTGGAGCGGACGGTCGTTACGCCCATCGTGCCCGGTGAGAGATCGATCGGCGAATCTGTCAGCCCACAAACTGCATGAGATGCGACCTTCCTCACACATAGATTCAGCTGCTCTCTAAGTAGTTCCGCTCCTAGACTATCTTTGTTTATTACTAATCCAGGTATCTCCCTATGCTCTTCATTGATTTGCAGTGTACCCTATCTCTAACCTGTTGATCTATTACTATTCGCTATCATATATTGACATCGAATTTGTACTTTCATAACAACTGATCTCTCAGTCACGGGTAGTCACATATAGAATGGTATAAGTGAAGGTATCTCCTACAAGTGGTAAATGCGTTATAGGAGAGTCAACAGTAGTAGACAGGCAGTTCTTCCTTTTGTCATGTTCAAGGGCAAGTCTCACAATTGTCACGCAATATCCAAGTCACGTAGTTGAGTCAGATCAAAATTTCATCTACCAAAGCTTCTCAGCATTAGGGGGTTAGGGTTTTTATTTGGCTATCTTACAAGTGTTCGATTGTAGGGTAGCCAATGTTGTAGCATCCATTAATCTAGTAGACAAAGGCAGCCCTATTTGAACCCTACGTAGGGCCATACAGGCTAATCAGTTCTGTTTATTCGAGAATGGCTGGTGTAGAATCAGCCACTTTGATGAAGTGTTGTCCTGTAAAGCCTACCAAGGCTACTATTCTTCAGCTACTAAGGCAACTACTTAGGCAGAAGCCCATATAGATCTTGTATATTCGAAACAGACAGAAAGCTTGCTATTTAGATATAGGGGTAAATAATAGTCCAAATACAGCTAGCTGCAGAGTCTGCATGGTCATTTGTAGAGTCCAAATACGTACCAGCAACCGCCCAATATTCATTGACCAGTTATTACTTGAAGTGGTCCCTACTGCGGCTGGTAGCCTGATAGAGCTGAGATAGCGTGAAGATATTGTGCTGATTCCCGTGGAGCCATTCGCTGACTGATCGCAAACGGAACTGCTTTTCCACGATCGGACATCCCCACTCCGCATCTTTGGTTTGGAGAACACTTTCCTGGATGGGGGATGATGCTCATATCTCCATTTGCTAGGTGTCAAGGAAGAACAGTCTATAGCTAGTTAGCTATTCTATGGCCAGCGAGGCAAAAGGGCCTCGTGGGATCGAATGTTCTTAATGACCCTTTCTCCAACCTTGCTTTTGCCTGCGCAAACTCGCAAAACGCATCTCTGCACGACGTTCATCTGAAGCACCTGTCTAACTGGATGAATCCTGGCATCAGATTGGCCAAATTGATACAGAAAATAGATCGAAACCATGATACTACGTAGATAGCCACAAGGCTAGGGCACTGGACGGGACCACGCTCCCCTCCCCCTCTTCCAGCTCCGCGTCGCTCCGCAGCGCCTGATAGCGAGACAACCAATATCTTTCCGTCTCAACAATTAGCTTCCTACAACATCCCGCAGGCATTTACCAACATTTCTTTCAGTCAGGAAGATACTCATGGCTACTAGTATTTCCTAATAAATACAGAAACATCAGATATATGGGGCTAATATCAGTTCAATCCAGCTGCAATCGCTTCAACCTCTACAAACTAGGTAAATAAAGTCAGTAGTCAGGGGGTGACCAGGCAAGAAGGAAATACATTCCGAGTCGGCGATCTACCGCACAGACTTGACCATACCGTTCGGGTGGCGCACTAGTATGATACTACTATTTTAGCACCTGGCCGCTCAAAACCCAAGATCTACTTTGCAATTTGCACAGTGGGGTGTCCGATCGTCGAAGGCGCTATATGACTCTGTGGTAGTTTCGCCACGCCAGTGCTTGGACTCATTCGGGGACTCCAGCAGCTGAACTATGGAGCTGAACTTTGGGATGATCAATCTACCTTGAAAGAAACTTGTATGGCGCATCCGTAGTCATTGTGTATACATCATCAAGTACACTTGCTTTGTATAAATTCTTCGTATTGGGCGCGACCACAGATTGAGGTCGAGCGCCAGCAATAGGCATGAGCATTGTGCCATTAATTCTAGTCTCTGTGTCTCGTGACTGGTTTCATGGTCCTGAGGCACGACTCTGTAGAGTATAACCCCCCCCCTCTTATTCCCCTCCTTTCCTGTCCTTCTCCCCACATTCCCTGCTCACAGCGAGTACCCCGAGCGACCACGGACTTACAAGCACCGCAATGCCTTCAGAATGCATCATCACGGCTTCGTGGGGAATATGCTGTCATCCAAAACTGTGTCCTTCCGTAGCTCTACAACACGCAGTACTAGTGAAACTATGTTAGTCGGCCAACGAAGTCCGGGAGTAGGAACCCGAAGGAGAAACTGTAGAAGTATAACGTTGAAAGAGAACCAGAAGACTTTCCAATACGCATCTCATTGTATAGATGTAACTCGCGAGATAGCATCTTATATCATGAAGCAGCAAAGGTGGACTAGAACTGCTAGTTGTATTCTACCATATTCACACTGATCCTTGTATTGGATCGTGTCGTTGACCTCCTTTATGATGCCATCGTGTTGCCAGCCATTCTTGCGAACCATTACCTGCGAGCACCTTGCACCGCTGTCTAATTTCTTTTCCTGTGAGTGATTGCCAGCTGAACATGGAAGGGAATCAGGTAGTCGAGGCTGGCCTCTTGAGCTGATAGTGTGGTTGACAGCACAATGTGAAGACAAGGGAAATTGGGAGACTGTAACATACTACATACTAAGAATAGTGAATAAGTATCTATGCAAACAGCTGGCCCATAACACAACATGTTAAGAGATTAGTTACATTGTCAATACCATGTTTCTGCTCTACTAACAATCGCCGACATGTAACATTCAATGACTGTGCGTCTACGGAAACCGAGCAATCATGACCAGATTCGCCGCGCCACACCGACAATGCTGACCGTATAAATATGATGATTGGATCAGGAGGATCCATTAACGTTCGGAGTCACTTCAGGTGGGGGAGAGAGCCTGCGGGAGTCCTGTTTGTGTCTACTACTGCTGTATGACAGCTGAACGGCCAAATATGGCTGATATGAAGCTAGATCTCGGGCCGGAGCCACTACTTACCTCAAGGATAGTACTTTGCCTTTCATTGGCAAATGAATCACCTTGCGTGCAACCTGCACTATCACCAATTCCCTGCGTGTAGAAGGAACTACTACCTCTGAAAGCATCGCCAAGCCGAGCCCGTGCGTGGCTCGATCTTATGCGCCTATAGGAATGCTGCCTCATATTGACCAATTAACTTTACAAGTTAGGTCCTTTGGAATTATAACTGTAAAATCTCTTCAAACTTTCATCTAGGGTGGCTCAGGTAGCTTAAAGGTAAAAGCAACTGACCGCTCAATTCTCCGTTCGGGTCTTCTCATCATTAGTGGAATTTGAGGATCATCGGCCACATAGTGGAGTATACTTAATGAGACGCTCTCGGATGCTGGCCAAAGCTAATTTTATCAGAATGACGGCTTGAGGGGTCTTAGGAAAACTGGGAGCATTCCAGAGACAGATAACACTGTAGTGATCAGGGGTCTGACATGAGACGATCAAAAGATCTTTACTGTCTGGGGAGGCTGATTGGTAGTCCCACCTAGAGGGCCGAGTTACCGGTTTACTTGAGAGGTCGGACAGCATAGTCACTAGCAATCTCTAGTGTCAAAATATAGTAAATTGATATTAGCCAGTCAAACACCCCAACGGAGAAAAGATTGAGCCGTAGCAATGCATTGTAGTCTTCTTCGGCCCCTTGGTGCCGGAATCCCAACGGAACTATGCAGGAGTATAGTGACACCCACCACGAAAATTTCGTAACCAGGCTTTGCTTTGAATGGGTAAACACGACATCCTTTCCGATGATGATCACTGTTAACTTGTTTTTCCTGCATACAATAGCAGTAGGATTGGTTCTAGGGGAAAATGTCCACGCAGGCACTGCCTCTATCCTGCTGCAAGGGAATACTCGGCAAGTACGCAACGTCTTGCAAGGGGCAGGAGGCTTGCATATGTACGCCACGAGTCCCCGATAGAGCAATATCCTAATGAAACGATAAGCTTGTAAGGTGATACTTCTTGCCTTCATTGAGGGAACATCAGATGCCAAGCACATGACTCGTCAACGAGACGATTAGAACAGCCCAGCAGCTCCCTAGCCCAATTGAAAATAGCGGATCATTTCTCCTAAAGTCCATGTACTTATGTCTCAATATCGGCTACTACTAGAAGCTGACATCATCCCTTGGAAACATTATGATTGATTGGCCAGATTTACCTCTGATAAGTCTGGCGATTATTAGCGGTCGTCGGGGACGATTGTTTCTTGTAGATCAACTCACAACAGACTGTTTCACCTGCAACTTTCATGCGACTTACGACTTTTAAGTATCTACTGTCTTGAGATAACGAGGAATTTTCACATGGATTTGACCGGATCATATGATAGCAATGCAGAGACAGTGTGTCTCACTCGCTCATACACACAGAGAGACTCATAGACAGACAGACAGACAGAGAGAGAGAGAGAGAGAGAGAGAGAGAGAGAGAGAGAGAGAGAGAGTGTGTGTGTGTGTGTGTGTGTGTGTGCGTGCGTGTGTAGGTGGGTACGACAGTAGTACTTTTGCCATCCGACCCATCATTAGCTATAAAGCTGACCCACAAGGATCTGTATATAGCAAGTTCCGCGGCCTGACAGTGCTACCGGCCGCGCGCATCCCAGCAAGGGGTGCCTGACTGCGCTGAACTCGGGTAATGCGAAATTCAATCAGACTATGGGCTGGTCACTGTTCGGCTAAGGCCTGCGCGAAAGCCTATGCTATAAGTAAGCACTTAGATCCTTTCAATTGTCTTAGTATCCTACAATCTTCAACCTCACCTCCAGCATCCTAAATAGTGCAGAATGGGATCGGTTGTCCACAGAGATGAGGCTCTCCAGCAGAGTCTGGAACAACTCATATCTGCTACGAACGTATATCAGAAGAGCCTCTCAGATGAAGATCGATACAAAGTCTTGATGAACGCAACGCAATTGATTCAGACCTTACGTGGTCCAGCAGATATGCTTTATGCGCAGTTTGAAAATGTAGGTCATCATTCTGCTCTATAATGATACAGGTGACTGACTAATGGGGTTTCTTAGGCTGCCAACACAGGAGCCATACGAACACTTCTAGAGGCGGGTGTTTTCGAAGCGATCCCTACCGGAGGCAAGAGTATCTCAGCTACTGAGATATCGGAGAAGACGGGGATGGATAAAGAATTGGTTGGTAGGTGTTCTAGATGACATATCTGCTTCTCTGATTGTTGAACCCGTTTAACTAACAAGCAATTGGAATAGTTCGACACATGCGCGCCGCCACTCCAGTTGGTCCCTTCCGCGAAGTTGGAGAGGAGCAGTACACCCACACACCCTTCTCGGAAATCTATCTTGTGCCGCAAATGCGAGCAGTCTACACCTCCATGTGTGTTCAAAAGTCTTACCATTTAGCAAAACGACGAATTGAAAGCTAAAGTAACCTTTGCAGGATGCACGATTTCGTTCCCGGTATGATGCGGAACTGCGAATTCCTCCGTCAAAAGAATTGGAAGAACGAGATAACTCTTCGCAACAACCCTTATTCATTGGTTCACAACTGCGAAGGCAAGACCGCGTTTGAGCATCTGATCGAAAATCCTAGCAACTTCCGCCGCTTCAACGAATCCATGAAGGCCGCGGACTCAATGCTAGTCACAACGGGCCTGTACCCATTTACTCAGGAACTAGGTCCCCGGGCAAGCGATGATACGGTCACTTTGGTTGACATCGGGGGTGGTCGGGGCCATGTCATTCGGCAAATCAAGGAGACCGAGCCCGATCTCAAGGGCCGGTTTATTCTTCAAGACCAGGCGAGTGTAATAGAGGATAACGGTGACGAAATTCAGAAGTACGGGATCGAAGCCATGGGACATGACTTTTTCAAACCACAGCCGGTCAAGGGTACGTATATACGTGTCTTATCCACACTGAAATGCTTGGAGAAATTGAAACTGACCGATATATCCATTATATTAGGAGCTCTGGCATACTATATTCGACGCTGTCTCCACAACTGGCCCAACGACGAAAGTCAGAAGATCTTATCTAACTTGGCTGGAGCCATGGATAGAGAGAAGTCTCGCGTGCTGATCACGGAGCATATTGTGCCTGATGTCGGCGGATCGATGTTTCATGCCTGGATGGATCAGACGATGATGACTTTTGGTGGCCTCGAACGGTCGACGAAGGACTGGGCTCATCTTTTGGATATCTCGGGCTTGGCGTTGGTTAAGGTGTGGCGTGCTCCTGGAGTACCTGTTGGGGTTGTGGAGGCTAGATTGAAGTGATTTCGATCATAGAACAGATTAGAAACTCTCAAGAAGCTAGATTATAGATTATAGAGATACGTTTGACTATTCGAGGATGCTGATCGATCGGTGTAGTCTACCTGCAAGGGGTGGAGAGGGGAAGCGGACCAGGGAATACCACTGACTTGTTGACTGTCATGTTAAAATAGGACCTTGATCGTCTAACGGTCATGATCTCCGCTTGTCAATCCCAGTTAGGAATAAGCGCGGGAGAAAGGGATTTGAGACAGACCCCAAGAGACAACCACGTGAGATTCACCCTCGTGGGCAGCCCGCGGTTATGAAAATATCTTGAAAGGGGTTTCCCCTCATTCATAAGTATATAAGTGTGGTAGATTCTATCCTTATAACTAATTTTAAATATATGAAAAGACTAGATAAGTATATATTAATACTAGAAAACGGGATATATTTAAAGTATATACTAAGTGAGCGACCAGGGAGTATGGTTTATATTCATTAGTCTTTTACCCACACTCTCTACACCTTACAATTATTTCTGAACTTGTATCCTTATACACAAAACCTGATAAACCAGGTTATAATATTTAAACACCAAGAAACCGGACTGTAGGAGAGTGTCTTAGGCAGTCTTTTTTGACTGTTAATTAACTCAGCCAAAGTGCCCTAGCTGCGCTATATCTTTGTACAGCGATCTATCAAACTATGTTAGAATGAGTATGAGAGCTGACTGACATATATTAGCAAAGCATTTATATTTCACAATTAGAATTTCTGTGGCATGATTATGGAACTCCTCAGAGAATATTTCCGACTCTGTGTAAATGTGCTGCTTATCAGGAACGAACTAATCCTTGGCTTTGGGGCCGTTTTACTTTTTTGGGTCTTACCTGCACGGAAATGATTATCCGGTAAGATGTATGTGTGGTGGTACTGACGTAGATACGCCCAAAGCTAATAATCCAGAAATATTGGTACTAGTATCTATTCATAGTATTTGTACAGTGATCTGTTGTCATCCCCCAGTCAGCCAGCCAAAGCCCATAGAAACATCCAAAACGCATCTTCCATACTCATGATACAGAGCGACCCCCTCATCACTACCACCAACAGACCTCAAGACACTCATGAGCTAGAAGTAGCGGTGGCCTCACACACGTATGTGGAAACGAGAGTAGACGTGATCGCATAAGTGGTAGTCGCCGGGGTAGGGTTCACGACCTGAAACCAATTCGCCGCCACGGGAGTACCCAAGCCCGTTACTTCCTCGAACTCATCAAGATTGAATCCAAGACGGGCCGCGTCTGTTGCAGGCAGCAAGCTCTCAAGACAGACAGGCAGGGAGTAGTCCTCTGGCTGGCTGTACAGCAGCAGGATGTAATCGTGGGCAGGCCCTTCCAGCGGTGTCGGGTAGACATACTCCGCGGTTGGGGCGCTGGTGTTGCTAATCTCTAAGACACCAGACGAATAGGCTAGGTATGGCTGGTACCAGTGTAAGGCGGCCGTTGAGATACCATCCTCATTGATGGTTGGGTCGATCATGATGATGACGTACTCGTCCTTGGTGGAGGTGGTGTCCTCCAAGTACAAGGTAGGGGTATTGATGGTCCCTGTGGAAGCGTTGTGAGTATGTAATCCGCGTCAAAGAAAAATTTCGCTTACAGTTTTGGTTGACCAAGGCTCCAGATTTGAGAGTTAGGTGGCCCCCATCTTCGGTGAAGACCACGCCAACGTCCGCGTCGACAGACGGAGTAAAGCTGGAGGGAGTCGCCGCTGCCGCGAGGCCGACAGCAAGAAAAGAAGTGAAGAATTGGAGAGAACGCATCTTGATAGTGCTAGTTTCTTTCTGTGGAGAAGTATGGTTATGATTGTGCTGCCAAAGTCCCATCCCTTGGCTCCATTTCGATTGTTCTTATAGTCCCTTGCTGGATGCTTGTTTCACTGCCTCAAACTGAACGGGCCGAGTAAACTGAGTTGACACCAAGGTGCATCCGAGATTCAAGTTAGTACTCACGGAGAAGCATGGCTAATACATCTCGAAATGGTAGAGGACAAGACAGTGATCATAAGCTTGTATAGACGCAGGAGGACCAGGATCTCGTATTCGGCTGCACCGCCTCAAGTCTTCTTCCAAGGAGGAACGGGCGTGATAATGCTAGAAAGAGCATGCTTTTCGTGGACTAGTAGCAAAATCATCAGCCTATAGTATGTAAGTAGCAAATCTGAGGTAATCTGAGTCTTAGAGGCATTGTAAGTCGAATGGTGATGTTTGTGTTGGGTGTTGTCGGTGCTGCATATCTGCCATGCGTACCACGTGGACGCATTCCTTCCGAGCTCCAGTGGGCCTTGATCGTTTGGAACGCAATGCGTAATTCGATATTGATCCTGCAAGATCCTTTTGGGAGCGATGACGCTAGCGCTTACTCTATAATGATTATGGCTCCTTTAATGAACTCGGATCCCCTTCCCTCCGGAGCAGAGCACTCAATAGTCTCCATTTGTCAGAACAGGTATGTACGCCCTTCGAAAATTAGGGGATAACTTCACCAAGCTACATCATTGCTATCCCTGGAGAGGGTAGTTGTCACAAAAGCAGTGCGAGTACGTGACTTTGATATTCTTACAATAGGGCAATCCCTGCTTCATTTCCACAAGCACAAGGACAAGGGTAATGCATCCACACAACGACCAGAGATACTACACAAAGCAAGATGCCTCAAGCAGATGTCTATCCTGTGCAAATTACCAAGTGATGTCCCAGTCAGCATATAGCGCAAACTTTCGTAAGCTAGACTCGGGGAAATCGGGATGAGAAGCTGTGCAACTATCATGCTCCGAACCCTTTCTTTCGTTCATATTCGCTGTCGCGTAGAGGTCAAAGCCTCCATTGTAGTGTGAGCTGACTCTCTAAGAATCCTGGAGGATGAGTGAGTCAAGGTCAAAAGCCTGGGCAAGGGAGGATAGTTTCTCACCAACCCGGATGATTACTCTCAAAGTGTGAGACAAAACAGGTTATTTTCAAACAATTGAGCCCGGATAGCACCTCTGTGCCACCGCTCTGCACTCGAGGTCCTTGGGTACTCGCCTTGTATAACGTTGATTGGTAATGATGGCGACGGTTTTTGTGTTACGTAGTACTTCTATAGTGGGGCTTCTTTGTGGCATCCGTAGGCATACAATCTATAGCATAGATGGAACACCAATCATAGTTTGCAATATTGGCAACATGTTGGCAAATTGTGGTATGACGAAAGCTATCCGGTTCTGGGGCTCGGGAAAGGCAACTGTCTCATTGTTCCGGGATAGATTGTTAGCTATAGTTTCACAGCGCGTTCATGTCTAAAGCAGGCCATGATCTAGATTGCCTATGAAAAGTCGAGGAATCATTCTGTGAAAGAAAGTATAACAAGAAAACCCTTGATTTGCTATAATATAGCTAGCTGGTGATACATACTGAAATAGCTCTAAACACCGCTAAGCAAATCCAATTAACGCCGAGCGCTCAGCGCATCAGCAGGGCGTAGCATGACCACTGATAGCGAAGGCAGCCTTCACAGTACCATGATGTAAGGGAGTATCAGAGCGCATCACGGCAGACGAGGCTGCCCCCTAGGATCCCCATCCTAGCGTATATCTTCCGTGCAGCGTTCTGCGAATGCCGTCCCATTTCTGTCACCACCAGAGGCGGGCGTTTGCCCAGCACAACGGCACCTATTATCGGTTTTATATAATTATTCCTTGTGCTCATCTTTCAGTTCTTTCCCACTGATGAGACAGCCCCTCACGCCTTTCCACCGGACTTCAAGATCTGCTCCAGGTTCTCCCGGCTGTTCTTATGTGTCATTTCCAGGTAGTGCAGCTTCTTTTCCAAGCCAGCAATATCCGTCTTCAGTTCTCCACTCTCGCTTGACAGGCGCTTGTCGATCGTGTTCATGGGGACAGCCACAAACCTATGAGAATTGTATCCGTTAGTATGGCTGCGAGATTCTTCCGTCTTCATGCCATCCTTGAAAGGGTGATATAGCAGCCCGCCAATAGACTCACATCTTACCAACGCCCTCATATACCCTTGTATCCTTAGGCAAAGAACCGATTTCCTTGGACGTTAGCTCCAGCATGCGGATGTCTCTCTGCTTAGTTGTGATCTGCGCCTTCGTGACGCCGATTTGTTGTTGGGAGGTGATAGCCTGGACCTCGATTTCTTGCAGAAGCTGTTTGTCCGGGACTAATTAGTTACTATGAGGAGAGAAAGTTGCTAGGACAAGGTACCTTCTGCAGAGCTTCGTTGGGAATGGACATGTTGGGTTAAGGAGGGGGGAGTCCCGCTTTGGTATTGAGGGGTAATCTGGGGTCAAGAGAAGTCGCGTCGTCGGGGTCAAGAAGGCGCGTATTTAAATTGTCTCAGTAATAGTTTTTCTGAGATTGATCAAAATGTTTCGTGGATCTGGTATGAGAGTAACAGGGAAGGCTGTTTGTTCGTTACCTATCGTCCTGATCAAGCTCGACGATGAACACATCGGCCGCCCGCTATTATTGGCTCCGAAGCCCGGGCGGTAGAGGATACCGGATTCGGACATCAGTATAGGGCTTAGGGCTTCAAGCAAAACAAACTATTGGTATACAATCCTCATGAGAGACGAAGCATATATGGATTTTTCGAAAATAATCGTATTCATATAGAGTTAATACATCATTGAGGCTCGCATCTTGTTGTACTCAGCTTGGGTGGTTGGCTTATACTTTGCCGGATATGCCTCACTCATGCATGACGGAATACACTCAATGGTCACGTCTGGATCAGGAGACATGAAATACGGAATTGAGTAGCGCTCCCGTGTCATCCGGTTGGGCCCCTCGAATCGGTCTGAGAGTTGCGGTAGTCTGACGCGGTGGTTGGTTGACCGAAGACGATCTATGTTATAGATCAGAAATATGACCGATTTCACACTACTACTAATGTTGCGGGAAATGGCGAAGACAAACCATTGCTCCACATTTGCAATAAGTCCCCAATGTTCATGATGATGGCATGTTTCAAAGGAGTAGCGGGGACGAATGTGCCGGGCCGAGAAATGTCCTCTACTTCCAGGCCACCACAGTCATCCTGGAAGAGCATGGTTATGGAACTCCAATCTGTATGTGCCGGGCATCGGGCGGTTCGCTCTTTCTCCAACTCTTCTGCCGGCACAGGCAGATAGTGCAGCAACCGGAGCTGGTTGTTGTGACCTGAATGCTTCTTCGTCAGGTAGCTTTCATCCTCCAAGTCAAGGCCGGTAGCCAAAGCACGTAGTATCTCGCTTCCAACCTTATTACACTCCCAGTAAAATTGGACCATGAAGTCTTGGTAACCAGGAAGTGTCTCTTTCGGTATCCACTGGTTGGGCTGAAAGGTATTCTCTTCGCTGCCAATATCGTAGATTTCCTGTGCTTAAACGTCATTCCGAATCTCAGTATAAGACTCGGTGGCAACAATCATGAAGAACATTTCTGTCTAATAGCTCACTGGGGCGACATAGAAACCTAACAAACCTTGACATCTGGCACCTCTCTCAGCTTCTTCCGCGCGTCCTCGTCATCTCCGGTGCTCATGACTTGAGAAACCTTTTCTAGACCGGGCCATGAGTAGCCTCGATGTACCGCCCAGCCCTCCGGGTGTGGGGCCCGCATCTTGTCTTCGCTCGAGAGCTCAAAAAAGCGTCTCATCCATTCAAAGGTTTCATCCAGAACCGATCCAGGAAGCGAGTGGTTCACGATGTATACGAACCCGACATCCTGGCAAGCCTTGACCAGTGCATGTGCGACCTGTTGACGAGAGGAGGCATCTTGGCTGTTGTACCACTGCGAAAAGTCCACGACGGGGATCTGCATCTGGGTAGAGTTCGCAGAACAAGACATATCGAATAACTCAGATTCTAATAGTATCTCAAAGCTCGTGGGATGATGTTTAGCCAGTTAGGCCGCCGAGAAGAAGACCTCACGATAACACTTCCAATGACCTGTTGTGAGAAGGACGGCTAGTGTACTATTAGCTGAACTGGCGCTTGGTTTCCAAATCGCCTGGCCGATCATATGCTTTGCGATCGTGGAAGGAAAAGAAATTACGCGAACGCCACTTTCAAGAGTAGAATGAATTGGCATAACCAGCAGAATATCGTACGCCTGAGTCTATAACGATGATCTAAAACGACTCCGAGGTAAGCTTACTATTCACGTGGTGTAGATTTGGTGTCCGAGATGTAAAGTGACATCATCTGGTGAGTAGCAGACCCTGAGATCGGAGCTGGAGCAGTATTTATCCACTCGGTGATAAGTACTATGGAGACCGGCGGAGTGCCGGGTGATTTCCTGGCTCCGGTGCAGATTTTCAATCAATGCGGGCCAAAAATAGGTGGACAAAGTCCCATCTTTGTACGGGTGGCTGGTTATGGAGGGGCCACAGGCGACGCTCCGTTGCTGTGGCAGGGGATCGCAGTGGACCCGGCGCGGCCTGAACAACCTAAAGATGCAGCATCCATCACCCACACTTTCCGGTGTTCAAACCGGCTTGCTCGAGTGAGGCGAACTCGGCAGAAATTACTACAGGAAGAAGAGTTTTTAGCAACACGTAAGTGTGCCTTTATCCGCCCTGGATCATGTCCGTTGAGCTACTGTGTACTTGCAAGCGCTACCCTGATCGACCACTACTGACATCTAACTTACTTCTACCGCTTCTAGTAATCTGTTGATCGCCGCTGCAAAACCGTCGCATAATACTGGCCCTCGACAGATCGTACGATTAAACAGGTCGCAGTCTCCAGCTGCGCCGGTGACGCATTCCGACGTATATTTTTCGATATCCTGTCCCATCATATCCGGAGGGCGCGCTGTAGCCCTAAGCCTCGACAATGAAGCTCTTCGGGTGGATCTCGGCCGCATTCCTCGCTTCGACTGTTCTTTCGTTAGAGACAACACCAGCTCCATCGATCGATACTATACCATTCGATTCACCTCGCAATGCAGACTCCGGACGAAGGGCCTTTGAAGTACTGCAATTATTAAGGAAGCGGAGCGATAACTGTCCTTCCGGATATGATTCTTGCACAAACCTAGGCTACTCGGATATATGCTGTGCCGATGGTAGCAGGTGCACTCGCGACGCCGCTGACAATGTCGCTTGCTGCCCGACGGGAGCGAGCTGTACCGGCACGCTCTCAGAAACTGGAAACTCTGGGGGAGGTGCAACTAGCAGCTTCCGATTTCCCCAGACAGCGACGGCTACACAGACTACAGATGGAACGAGTGTGACTCTCACGGGCTCTACGATTGCCGGAGCATATCCATTTGTCAATATCCCGACATCGTTCGCCAACGCGCGCGTTTGCACATCATACTACTCTCTCTGTCAGAGCGAATATACCGGCTGTCTTTCGCAACTCGGAGGAGGGTATGCTGTGACTGTGGCTGCTGAAGGAGGAGGTGTCACTCGCGCTGGAGGAGGCGCTTCTGCAGCTATATCGACATGCTCTAGTCTGAGTATGGAGGCATGCCACGGCCTCAGCATTGGTTACTGCGGCAGTTACAGCACTGATGTCTACGAGAACCGGGGAACGATGCCCCGACGGAGTTCCAGTCTTGAGGACCTTTTCTTTGGCATGTTCATTGGACTTGCCGGGATGTTTCTATGAAGTTACGACTACGCTTGATTTTCATGTGGATATGTATGTACGAGATATGGACATACGCTCGCTCAAGTGACGTAAAAAATTATTTTTTTCATCTCGAAGTTAACGATGACAACTGCGACACTCGAGCGACGACTACTTCGGTCGAGAACGCCCATTCTTTGGGTAGCTGAAAGAAACGACTGGATGCATCTATGAAGTGACTGATGAAGGGCGATAGTTGGGCAGCTATCGGTATAATGAGTTTCATGATTCTGTGGCGTTTTGTATATAACAAGAGCATCTAGGATAGCAATGATATCTAAAACAAATGAATGATCAGATTATGATTTCTTTAGTATTATGGGAACTTGTACTGGGAGCTTGTTGCTCCCACAATAGACAAGGGAGATCCAGCTGCATCCATGGCGCCTCACTACCACATCATTATTAGGGCTCAGCAGATAGCAAAGAATCTAGTATGTGATTGTCGGGTCACGGACAATGCACACTTCTAGAGCAACTAAGTACTTACGGATATTGAGTCACCCACGCCAAATCACTGCCTAAGCATGGGGCACCTTCGTTGGGTGACACGTAGGAGTAGTCACTAGTCACTACACGGTCTTCGCCTGATTTGTGCCGACGGATGGAGGCCCATGCATTCAGTACCTGACGGACGTACCTCATCGAATCAGAAACAGCGTTTGGCTAGACCGACTCACCGTGGAAGACGAAACGATAATCTAGCGGTGGAGCCGACAACGCAGTAGGCCGGGTCTGTCCAAGTTCCGGACTTTTCACCCACGGACACGATTGGGTGCTGACAATGACGCTGTCAGGAACTGAGGGGAGAGAAAGTTGATGATGAGAGGGGCAGCAACGGCATCATCGGCCACTTCTCTGCCATTGGATCACAGCGGGGCAACAACATGCAGAGTTGAGAAAAGTGGACATCCCAGCCTCCGAAATTTCCTTTTTTAAATTATGAGCTAAGTTTATCTTCATCGCTGATTCACTCGGCCTGGCAGTGATTGGTGGTGGTCGTCACAGGAAATGCGGTGGTTGGGAAGTCGACCGGACGGAGGCTGGGATCAAAGAAGGACGGACGGGCTGCTCGTGGGATGGCACCCTGCTCCGACTTCTCTTCTCCAACCCTCCATACATTTTCTACTCAACTGATATGCATTCTTTCGATCTCTGCTCTGCAAGCTACCTGTGACGGTCTCTCGCATTCCATCTATTTGCTTGGCTTCCTTTCGTTCGCTGTCTCTCGTTCTATACCTCCCTTGTCATACCAAGACCTACATCGAGCCATACGTCGGAACCCCCCCCCCCCCCAAATTCGTCTCTGGCAGCGATCGCAATCCAAAGCTGCTTTTGGTCGCATCGTGGGCTGGCCTCGTGGTTGTGGAAATTCCTACATTCTCCCCTCGCCATGCATGCGTCTCGCATAATCCCGTCGACCTTATCTATACTGGCCCTACTAAGTCAGTTTCAACTCTCGATAGCTTCACCATTGGAACCCGAGGTGAGTCTCGAGGAGGCCACCTTGGAGAAGCGCTGTTCGAATCCTTGCGGTTATTATAGCCAGCTTTGCTGCAGCTCAAGCGAAACATGCAGCACCAACAGTGATGGCGAAGCTGAGTGCGTCAGTTCCGGAAGCTGGGAGTATTACACCACCACGTATGTCGTGACCGAAACAGAGCGTGCGACTTTTACTTCAACATGGAGCTCCTACATTTCGGCAACAACGAGCACTGGCAGTTGCAATGCCGAGTATGGTGAAACGGTCTGCGGCAGCGACTGTTGCGGCCCTGCATATGTCTGCTCCAACAATCAATGTATCCTGGGAAGCACGTCAATTTGGGCAACTGCGACTGCCACACCCCCCGTACGCGGAACAACGCTATCGACGGTAACTCAAACGGCCACCACTACTGAGCCTTTCACTGCCCCTGTGAGCACAAGCGGCACGCCATTGGTTGTGAAGGGCTCCGGCGGAGGACTCAGCGGCGGAGCCATCGCGGGCATTGTTATCGGAACAATTGCCGGCGTGTTCCTTCTGTTACTCCTTTGCGCCTGTATGTGCTGCCGTGGAGCACTTGATTCTGTGCTTGCTTGCCTTGGTCTCGGTGGCGGTAGGAAGCGGAGAGAAACCACGTACGTTGAAGAACGTCGTCGTCGTCACCATTCTTCTTCCGGGGCTAGACCTGAACAACGCACCTGGTTCGGCAGTCGACCGGCACCATCAACAGCAGGTGGCGGTAAGAAGAAAGAGTCTGGCATGGGTGCTTTGGCGACCATTGGAATCGTCCTGGGTGCGATCGCGCTGTGCCTTGGGTTGAAGAGGCGCAGAGACCGTGACGTGGATGAGAAGAGCGATTACACGTATCCGAGCACCTACTACAGTTACTACTCCTCTGACTACTATACCAACGATGGTAAGTAACGTCTTGTTCTCATTCAATGATAGCATGATGCTAATAACATTTGCAGGAAGCGTTGTGACAGATGATCGGCGGACGAGAGACACCAGAAGAACTAGACGATCTCGCACGCGTTCACGAAGATGATGATTTTATGATTCCAACCAACGAAAAAGAATGACTTACCGAGATACAACGATTTATTAGCTATGATTTGAGTCTTCGGACTTTATTTGATCGATTTTGCATGGACAGGCGTTACCCAGGGTTTATGATTGATGTGTGATGGTTTCTTCTTTCGTGTCCGAAAGATCTGCAATGTACGATGATGAGACATGTATTCATGTTCTAATGCCCTTGAATGTTTATGCTTTATCCCTTTTTTTCGTCACTTTGTCTTTGTCCTCCGTCCCTGCTTCCGTTTTCTCGAACTTATTGAAAGACGCGGAAGGAAACTGTGTTGTAAATAAGATGCTCAAATAGATTGACAAGGAACAGCATTGTACATATGAAAAACATCAGTTGCCTGTACCGACATCGTACATAATCTATCAGGAAGTTAGTAGTAGAGCGCATCCCTGACCAGCAACAGTGAGAGCTCACACAGCCAGAGTTGCGAGTCACCCTCCGACACGCTCCTTTTAAAGCGGCGCAGGGATAGTTACAGGTATATGGAGGATCTGAGCAAAGATCGCAGCTCTCAGAGATCCAGTGTCAGTGCACCCCTAGATACGTACAAAGCTGATTCTTGATAATCATGCGCCTGCCGGAGCAACTCGTGCGTTTATCCAATAACTGCAGCTGCAAGGCGGTCATCAACGGTCAGCATGCCAACCCAAGACAGAGACGGAGGGAATTGTCATCATAGAACAATTAGACCCCACCGGTCTGTTAATAAGGGCGAATTGAAGGGATAAGAAATTTGAATAGATTCGTGTTACCGATCTACGCGATCAAGTTGTTCCGATCAAAGCGGTTCGAGTCCGACAGGGTCCAGAGAGTGAATGAAGCTCGGCACCTCGTCGACGGCACAAACTGCCCGGGCGGAACCTGCGACTCCCCGCCTCCCGTAGTCCCAAGCCATTCCATCCATCATTTCACGCTCGCCTGTCCTTCAATCCCGCTGTCATTCCCACGCCATCTTCACAACACCCCCCTCCCCTCTTCCACAACTCTCAACTCTTGTATTCGAAAACCCTTATCCATGAGGCTACTCTCGAGTATACGGTCCTGACAATACCTACTCAGCATCTTAGTTCATTTTGCCCTCGTCCGGCTTTTCCCCGATCATCCAGGGCTGTCAAGTCTTCCCTCCTGAGGATTACGAGTCCCGTTGAGCTCCGATTCTTCGCTGGCCCGCCATGCTTCAAACGCAGACTCAGCACGTCTTCTCTCATCAGCACCAGTATCCGCAGGCTGATCCGACCTGGTTGCAGCAACAGCAGCATCACCAAACCCACCCGCACCAGGCTCAGCAACCGCATTCTTCGTTGGTCGCCCAACAGCATGCCCAAGTCCAGGCGGCCGCAGCCGCAGCCGCAGCCGCTCAACAACAACACTATACTCGTATAGCCATGGCTGGAAACGCCGGTGCCGGTAATTCCGCTCAAGGGGCTGGTGCAGGAGGCATTGGTGGGGACGGTGCGTTGCCCGGTGCGGTGTCCGTGATGGATGGTGGCATCAGTGATGAGAATCGGAAAGTTTTCATCTGGGTCGCAGAGCTTCTCGATCCGAGTCGCAGAGAAGCCGCCCTCATGGAACTTAGCAAGAAGAGAGAGCAAGTGCCGGAACTCGCGCTGGTTATTTGGCACTCTTTCGGTACGGAATCACCCCCTTTGATCAGCTTTGTTGGTGGCGACTAACGGGCAGTTATCCAGGTGTCATGACCGCTCTACTTCAGGAAATCATCTCCGTATACCCTTTGTTGAACCCTTCGCAATTAACTGCGGCTGCATCAAACCGGGTCTGCAATGCGCTGGCTCTCTTGCAGTGTGTGGCTTCCCACAACGAGACTCGCACCTTGTTTCTTAATGGTACGCAGCCGTCACCCAGGACCATCCACCCCACCCTTCGGTTCTACGTCGTATGTAACTTGACTAACAAATTCTCGTTTGGAACAGCTCACATTCCTCTGTTCCTCTATCCTTTCCTCAACACAACGTCAAAGTCGCGGCCCTTTGAGTATCTCCGCCTCACCTCGCTCGGCGTGATCGGAGCGTTGGTTAAGAATGACTCATCCGATGTCATCAATTTCCTCCTCACGACAGAGATCATTCCCCTTTGCTTGCGGATTATGGAGACCGGCTCAGAACTGAGCAAAACTGTGGCAATCTTCATTGTGCAGAAGATTCTCCTCGACGACATCGGTCTGGCGTACATCTGCGCAACCTATGAGAGGTTTTATGCGGTTGGAACTGTTTTGAGTAATATGGTCACTCAACTTGTCGAGCAACAGACAGTACGACTACTCAAGCATGTAGTGCGCTGCTTCCTTCGGTGAGTCTATCGCAAATTTCTTTACATTGTGTTGGTTGATTCGTTCCCACTTCAAATGCTGACTTTTGTAGCCTGAGTGACAACAGCAGGGCGCGAGAGGCGCTGCGTCAATGCCTTCCGGAACCCTTGCGCGATGCGACGTTCTCCTCCGTACTCCGCGACGACGCCGCCACTAAGCGCTGCCTGGCTCAGCTTCTCATCAACCTCTCGGATAATGTCTCCGATGGCGCACCTGGTGTTGCGATGTAAAAAGTTCAAAAGCATTTGTTTTCCTTCTGGTTTACTTGATATATTTGACAACCTTACGATATGCATGGGGCGGGCTTAGGCGAAACACGGAATACAAGGCGCAAACTGTGTGGTATGGCAATGCAATGACGCGATCTCAGGAAAGTTGCACAAAATCAACAGAGAGAAAAGAGAAGACATGGCGGGTATGGGAGCACTGGACTTGGGGGTTTCTGTCTTGTTATGGTTCGAAAGGTTCTGTTGTTTTGCTAATCATTTATTCTTTCTTCCCTTCCCTGGCTTTTGCTGCGGCTTTTTCTCTGCTTTCGATTTACCCTTTCCTTTTGGTTTTTTTGTTTGTCCAACACTTCGTTCCCCCTTCGGCCATAATGGTATGGCTGTGCGGTGGCGTGGATACGGCTGGCGCTATTTGTCTGTGTGCATTTTGCTTGTCCTCTATGTTCCCCATTCCCCATCCTCCATCTGAGTGAGATAGACCCTCTTTGAGCGAGATACCAAGATCTAGTTTTATGTTTCGTTGGGTGGTGCTGATTCTGCCTGTTGCTTTTAACTTTTCATTCTCTCCTGACCTGATTTCATTCGGAGGCGAACTATTATCACGATAAAAACTTCCCTTCTAGTATCTATTAATATGAGCTTGTATCTTCTTTGAAATTGAAATAGTAGTTTCCACGAGGTCATGGTGAAATGTGAGCAGTCGGATCGCATCGACAGCGCAAGGCTTATCGGCACGGGATCGACCCAATCGGCGGATGGAAGTCACCTGACTGGGGTCTCGACGCGCCGCCCGGCGATTCTGTGAGCTCATCTCTTCTGCCCAGCCCGACACGCCCGCCCTGGCGAACGATTTCCTGTCTTCACGCCGCTGTCGATCACGTCGATACCCACTCATTCCGCCATTTGGTAGAGACATCTGTGTTCATTCTTCTGTTGCATATACGTTGCGATAATCACCCCTTCTCAGAACTCCCGTCCCCGCCGCAGATCCGCCGCAGGGGTCGAATCTTGTCCTGCGCCGCGGCGCCTTTGATGGTCTATATCCGCCTTCATGGTATCGCGAAAGCGCACCCGCTCCGAGGTGGACGCTGCCCCAGAGCAGCCACCTGAGGAGCCGGGTTTACTCCAGCAGCTTCGGAACTGCTGGGAGTTTGCAAGCCTCATGCAATATATTGCCATATTCGGTAAAGTCATGAAGATTGACGAGGATTTCGGGATTGAGGTGAGTAGTGCAAATCCAACACCTATAATTTTCTTTACTTTCAGGCGCGATAGATCAATGCTAATATTTTACTCTGATGCTTTGCTTGTAGGACCTGGAAACTGAATGTCTAAAGCCTACCCCTTCCGAGAAACTACTAGAGATTGGACTCTGTCTTTTGAAATGGGTGTCGTCGCATCGGGGCCTCACGTACGTGCACCTTCGTTCTAGCCGCGACTGTAGCTATGCTAATAGGATGCTTTGTCCAATAGCTTCGATAACTTCGATGAGTATACGCGACGTCAGTACAATGCGAAAGCACCACACATTCCTAACCCTTTCGGGTATGAGGAGGTTCCGAATAGGTTCTTGGACTTCGACGTTTTCTTGAAATTGCGCGTCTTGCACCAGCTGTCTATTTGGACCTTTTGGAATCCCGATCGCATCCGCGAAAAGATGCCGGAGCAGAGGGAATTGGATCAGACGGAGTGGGTGGGTTTTGCGTGACACTACCCCTAGATTCCTATGATATTTACTGACCTTTGCTAGCGTATCGAAGAAATAGGCTACGATCGTGAAGGCCGTTACTACTATATCCTCGATGATAACAGGCTCTATCGCCGCACCGACCCCCCTATTCCGCCGCCGAAACCGGCCAAGTTAAAGTCGAGGAGAAAGAGCGCCCGTGCCATGAGAGCCTCTAAACGAAGACGTGTTACAGGCGCCGACCCTATTGAAGAGTCCGATGAGGAAGACAATGCTGTGGACGGCGACTCCTCAGAGGATCCTCTGCAAGCGATGACGTGGGAATGCATTGCCGTTACACTAGACGATTACAAGCAGTTCCTCGAGTCCATAAGAAAGACAAGAGATCCCAATGAGAAGATACTGAGGGATAGGATCGATGAACAGGTCATGCCCATCATTGAGAAGGAGGAAGAGGCCCAGGAGAGACAGAAACAGAAGCGCGAGAAGGAGCTTTTCAACATGCAGCTGCTCGCTGGCGCTAAACGATCCAGTCGGATCGCCGGAAAAGCCGAGAGAGAGCGACAGGAGCGCGAGGCTGCTGAAGCAGCACGTAAGCGAGAGACGGAACTAGCCGCAGCCCGCAAGGAGGAAGAAAGAGTGAAGAAGCTGGAGGCGGAAAGACGCTCACGCATCATGACCCGGGAACAGCGTACTAAAGATCGGGAGAGGAAGCGGATACTACATGAAAGTGAGCTCCAACGCATCAAAGAAGAGCAGGAGAAAGTTGCACGGGGTGAGAGCAGAGCTTCCGAGAGACATCTTCAAGCGGAAATGGAAAAGTACCGCAAGAATCTGGAGGACCTCTCGCAGGAAGATCAATGGATATTCGACTGCTCGGGCTGCGGTGTTCATGGTCAGAATCTGGTAGGTCATGATCATCCCCGGTCATTATGACAAGTGTGCTGACCCTCAATAGGATGATGGCTCTCACAGTGTTGCATGCGAGTCCTGTAATGTGTGGCAGCACAGCAAGTGTCTCGGTATCTCGAAAAGCGAAGCTGAACGAGAGGATTTCCACTTCGTTTGCAAGGACTGTAAGCGACGCGAAGAGGAAGCGAAGTTGCCCAAACTTCCACCGTTGAAATTCCGCGTCGGGTCGTCGACCTCGCCATCCTCGACTGCGCCAGAAGGAGATACCAAGATCAAGGTTCCAGATCCGGATCAAAGTCCCATATCGTCTATCAAAAACGCTCAGCATACCTTCCAGTTGCCTCTTGCAGGGTCTCCTCAAAAGCAACCTTCCTCCATGCCTTCCGTTCCCTCACAAAACCCCCCTCAAGCCGTCTCCTTCCCTCCTTTGTCCCCCGAGCGCCGGCCTCAGTCCGCCCACACCACATCATTCAGCCCTCCTCGAGCCCCTTTCTCTCCATCAAAGGGCTTGAATGGATTCACTCCGTCATCTAAGGAACAGGTTCCAAAATTGCCATCCATCCACCAAGCTATGCATTTACCGCCTCACTCTCGCGAGTCCTTCAACGGCGGGTCGTTTCCGGCGCGGCGACCGTCGTCCTCTCACTCTACGCAGAGTCCCACTTTGCCTTCGCCCATTCAGAACCGGCCATCTATGTCCCCAACCCAGGGAAACCGGGATGTTGGTCCTCTTGCGGGATTTCCGCCTGTAGCTTCGACAGATCACTCAGCCCCATGGACGCCATACGGTCAACACCAGACCCCTCGTCCAAACACGGGCAATCATTCTTCCTTCTCTTCCTTGCATAACGGGCGTCCATCTTTCATGGCCACTCCGACTGCAAGTCGCTCCTCTCCTCCCCAGAGTTCCCACGGCATGCCTCTTTCGGGTATCAGCCCGACCAAGCAATCCCCCCGACCTATGACATCTGGCAGTGTCACTGGAGCTCCCGTCCTTCCTCCGATCCAGAAACTCGAGCCGAGTCCTAAATTGATGGGTCGTAGCTCGCCCGATGCACCCATTCCGCCGCCAGTCAAATGCATGACTCCGGAGCAAGAGGAGCGCAGGCAAAGGGAAAACGCCATGCTGCAGGCCCAGTTGCACGGGACCAATGGCCCGCATTCAGTGATGTCGTCGCCGTCGCTCAATCGTATACCACCTTTAGGGCCTCCTGCCGTTGCACAACAGCCTGCTCCATCTCCTCAGCCCGGACAAAAGTGAAGTTTCCTGGCACTTTCTGCTTATGCACACGAGCAGAGCAGCTGGACAACAAATCTTATACCCCTCTCGTTCGACATTTGAAGCCGTACAGTCACTCGTGATTATGTCCTTCACACGGTTATTGATCATCCTAGAAACTGGGTATGGTTCGGCTGGTTGATCTTGCAGCGCAGTAAAGCTTAAGCGGCCAATTCTTTCAGAGGCGCCAAGGCATGCGTGCAGGTCTTATGTACCTTTTTTCCTTTCTTACCGTCTGTTTCCTCGCAGCGGTCAATGCCGGGAAACTAGCTGGTTATCCTGGGTTTTCCGTTGCTCTCTCTCCCTAAACTTCGCTCACCCATACATTGCTTTTCAAAGTGCGCACTATGTGGAGAGTGTGCCGGTCTAGCATGCCGCACTGAGGATTTTGCTTTGTTCTTTGCTACCTATTTTGCATGGTTGATATGGTTGGTCTATGCTTCTCTCATGTCTTACTACAAACTTGATATATTGGAAGGGTGGCGTTGCAGGATACTGAGCTATAGAGGGATGGGGTTGGCTATGGATGTGAAGTAGACATTGACTAGATGTAATAAAAGCGAGGCAATTACATTGATGCTCGATACTCGCTGTAGATGATTACCTGCATTATATGCTGTCGCTACCTATCCCAGCGTGACATGCACCTACTATTACTTCAGTCACACTACTCAGCAACTGATGAGATAAATAAATCACACCCTTCATTACCCACAGCTATCATCAATCCTTCAGCAACCACGCTCCAAATATACCCTAATAAACAAGAAAGACCACCCCAAGCACAAACCCACCTACAGCAAACAAACAAACACCCATACATAATAAAAAAGCACAAGCGCAAGCACAAGCAATACGCCGCATCCGCACAGTAAACAGTCCCCAAAACCAAGCAAACGCCATGCATGCATTCCCACAGCCTCATACCCTCCCCTGGCGCCAACAACACGTCTAAGCAATCTAGTACATACTAGCTATTCCGTTGACCCGAAGTGGATCATCACGCTCTAATTTAACTAAAAGAACTACTACGTAGTTAGGCCCCAACATATGTAACTACTACTCCGTAGTAGGTAAGCAGTAAGCACCAAGCACCGGTAATGTCTCAGATTCCGTCCCCCCTCCCCCCCATCCCCTCCCGCTCTCACCCGTGCGTGCATGCATGCATAGAACCTACTTAGTAGATACTAGAGCACATGTCATTTTTTCTGATCTACCACCTGTCAAACTCTTACTCATTTCATCAATATATATATATATCTGGTGTGATCATCAACCCCATCTTGAAACTTCCATCAATTGAGTTTAAATATTCCCGAGTGACATAACATGAAACAAGGGTTAATTAAATGTATATGGTAGTATCGTGGCGTAGCATTGGTTGCATTCGCATGTGAGATTTGAGTAAGTGTGGGTATGTATGTA